>NC_029785.2:55227551-55300692 GCF_000816755.2 Arachis ipaensis
CTTTTTAATTTTCCCTCTACTTAACTCAACTTCTTGGAACATCTGATTAATAAAATAGCACACTTTTCTGCAACTTGTTGGGAGACGACCAGGGACTCCAACTCCCAGTAATTTTTAATTTAAACTCTCTGTGACATATTTCTAAATTGATAGGCAGATTTTCAGTGAGTTAAGAACTATACTTGCAACGTAATTATTTTAATAATTTCTAATTCACCAACTTCTGTGCCTCATCAATTTTTGGCGCCGTTGCCGGGGAGTAGCAATAGAGTGCTAAAGTTATTAATTAGAATTTGTTTATTTGTATTTTATTTTATTTTGCTACTATGAGCTGCATGTTTCTTCCGTCAAATGACGCGTTCACTTCCTGATCCGCGCTTGCTAATATTCAATCCAGAAATTGAAAGGACTATTTCACGAATAAGGCGAGAATAGCGTTGGTTAGTCTGCTCTGAGGGCGGATCTGAGAGTGAACTTGAGGAAGAAACCAGCCCCCATTCTACTGATTCGGTTGTTTTACGTGCAGAAGACATGGCAGCTAGGAGAGTTACCATCCAGGAGGAAGGAGCCCCTGATTTTACAATGCAACCGTTTCAAGCGCATCATCCAGCGGTAGCTACAGATTTTGAAATAAAGACCGCACTGCTAAATTTGCTGTCCAAGTTTCATGGCCTACCTGCTCAAGAGCCTATCAAGCACTTGAGAGATTTCCAGGCAGCCTGTTCTACTGTCAGGCGTGATGGTACTGATGAAACTTCAATTTTGCTGAAAGCTTTCCCGTTTTCTCTCGAGGGAAAAGCAAGAGAGTGGTTCTTCACTCAACCTCTGGCAAATGTATCCAACTGGGATACACTCAGAAAGGAGTTTTTGGAAAAATTCTTTCCATCTGAAGTTACTGATAAACTGAGGAAGGATATTTCCACAATTGTTCAGGATGACAATGAAACTCTCTTTGAATACTGGGAGCGCTTCAATAATCTTCTGGAAGCATGCCCCCACCACAGGATTGACAAGATAGTGTTACTTAGCTATATCACACAGGGCATGAGGCCCCAAGATAAGACCACATTGGAAAGTGCTAGCAATGGGTCTATGAAGAAGTACAAAACCACCGATGAGGCTTGGCAATTGATCAGTGATTTAGCTGAATCTACTAGGAACCACAGGCAAAAGAAAGGCCGTTCAAAAGCCGTTGCAGAAGTATCCTTTAATAGAGAGACTGCTGCTCTAGCTCAGAGTATATGCGAGATGACCAACTTGCTGAAGCAGATGCAATTGAATCAACAGCAAGCTCAGCAAGCTCCTCCACCACAGTAAAACCAACAACTAGTCCCGCAAAGAATTTGCGGAATCTGTGCTGATTACAGCCATTACACTGATGAATGCCCGCAGCTCCAACAAGAAGACAACATGGTGGCATCCACTCATAACTTCTATGACGCCCCAACCAAGGGTACAATCAAAGTGGAAATAATAACCATGGATGACAGGACAATTCTAACCAGAATTGGAGGGACAACAATAACAGAGGAGGCAGAGATAATCAGGAAAATTAGAGGTGGAATAATAACAACAACAGGCAGCAGAATCAACCTTACAGAGCACCTCACCTGAGGCAAAACCAAGGACCACAGAACAATCAACAGCAGACATCCCAATTTACTCATTCTTCTTTATCTCCTAATGAAGAGCTACTACAATCTTTTGAGCGAAGACAACAGAACATGGAAAATAACATGAATAATATTAACACCAGTCTGAATGGTCTCACCTCTACTTTGCAAGCTCTTATGTCACGGCTTGGATCAACGTAAAATTCCAGTAACCAACCTTCAAGCTCCATTGGAATCCCCTCTCAACCATTACCCAATCCAAAGGGAGGCATTAATTCCATCACCCTAAGGTCGGGAACCACACTGTAGGAGAGGAGTCAGGAGGAACCAAGCCCACCAGAACACACCTCAGCTGAAGAGGTAGTAAAAATAGAAGATGTTGAAGAGGAAGAGGACATACAGGACATAGCTGAAGAAGAAATAGCTCAACCACAGGAGGAAGCACCAAAAGGCGCAGATACTACAGAAAACACTACTCCCATTCTATTTCCACAACTTGCAAGGAAGCCTAGGAAGCAGCTGGAACCCGACCCCAAAATGGTAGAAATATTCAAAAAGGTTGAGGTAACTGTTCCTCTTTTTGATGTTATTACCTAAATATGCAAAGTTTCTAAAAGACTTATGTATCCATAAAGACAAAATTAATGAATTAGAAACTATTCCTTTAGGTAGTTCTATATCTGCTTTAATGGGAGGATTACCTGAAAAATGTAGTGATCCAGGTTCTTGTATAGTTAGCTGTACTATTGATGGTGTAGTAATTTATGATTGCATGTGTGATTTAGGAGCATGTGTCAGTATAATGCCTTTGTCTATATATGATATTTTGAGGCTCCCTCCCTTAAAAAGGTCGGCAGCTCGTTTTGTGTTAGCAGATAAAAGCATTATTACAGTGGCTGGAATTGCTGAAGATGTTTTGGTGAACATTAAAGGACTTACATTTCCCACTGATTTTTATATCTTGGAGATGCCCCATAATAATTCAGACAAGCCATCATCAATCCTACTTGGAAGACCATTCGTGAAGACATCAAAATTCAAATTGGATGCTTTTTCAGGAACATACTCCTTTGAAATAGATGGCCGCATAGTAATCTTCAATCTGAATGGAGTCATTGACAACCCCCTAGAAGATCGTTCTATCTTTTAGTGTGATATCATAGACAAAAGTGTAGCTGAAGTTCACAAGGAAGAGTTAGAAGAGAGGCACACTGGACAAGGTCCAAGTGTGGGAACCCTCTTGACTGACAATGAGGGCACTTCGTCATTTTCACAAGCTCCAGATAATCCAGAGCCTGCCCATGATCAAAAGTTAGAACTGAAACCCCTCCCTCCACATCTCAAATATGCCTATCTCGAAGATGAGCAGAGGTTTCCAGTTATCATTGCAAGGGAACTTACTTCTCAACAAGAAGAGCAGTTACTTGATGTGCTAAGAAAGCATAAGAAAGCAATTGGGTGGAGCTTGGCAGACATAGTAGGCATCAACCCTCAAGTATGTGAGCACAGAATATTCTTAGAAGAGGGAGTAAGACCTGTCCGTCAACCCCAAAGAAGATTGAATCCCACCATCTTGGAAGTTTTCAAAAAGAAAGTGACCAAACTATTGGAAGCAGGTATCATATATCCCATTTCAGACAGTGAATGGGTAAGCCCAGTACAAGTGGTGCCCAAGAAGTCTAGGGTCACTACAGTGAAGAATGAGCATGGAGAGCTCATAGCAACTAGAGTTCAGAATGCTTGGAGAGTCTGCATTGATTACAGGCGTCTCAACCAGGCTACCCATAAGGATCACTACCCACTTCCATTCATTGATCAAATGCTGGATCGTCTGTCAGGTAAATCACATTATTGCTTTTTAGATGGTTACACAGGTTATTTCCAGATCCATATAGCTCCTGAGGATCAGGAAAATACTACTTTTACATGTCCTTTTGGGACTTATGCTGATAAGAGAATGCCCTTTGGCTTGTGCAATGCACCAGCTACTTTCCAAAGGTGCATGATGAGTCTTTTCTCTGATCTTATTGAGGACTGTATGGAAGTTTTTATGGACGATTTTAGCGTTTATGGTGATTCTTTTAGCCTTTGCTTAGATGGATTATCTAGAGTATTAGATAGATGTGTTAATACAAACCTTGTATTAAATTTCGAAAAATGTCACTTTATGGTAAAACAAGGGATTATATTAGGACATGTGGTATCTAATAATGGCATTTCTGTAGACCCAGCAAAGGTGAATGTTATCTCTAGTCTACCTTATCCCTCTTCTGTGAGGGAAGTCCGTTCGTTCCTTGGCCATGCAGGTTTTTACAGGAGATTTATTAAGGACTTTAGTAAGGTCACACTTCCCTTATCCAGATTACTGCAGAAGGATATTGAGTTCGAGTTCAGTGAGGATTGCAAACAAGCATTTGATAAGCTGAAGACTGCTCTGACTCAAGCTCCAATTGTGAGAAGACCAGACTGGAGCCAGCCATTTGAAATCATGTACGATGCTTCCAACCGTACAGTAGGAGCAGCGCTGGCTCAGCGTGAAGGTAAGGATCCTTTCGTTATTGCTTATGCGTCTAAGACTTTAGACACTGCCCAGTCCAATTATACTACTACTGAAAAAGAACTTCTTGCTATTGTTTTTGCTCTGGATAAATTCCGAGCTTATTTACTTGGTACTAGAGTATTAGTGTATTCGGACCATGCAGCTTTAAAGTATTTATTAGCTAAAAAGGAATCCAAACCGAGACTCATACGTTGGATACTGCTATTACAAGAATTTGATTTAGAAATAAAGGATAGAAGTGGTAATCAGAATTTAGTGGCATATTAAGGATGATTTCTACTCCTATAGATGATAATTTTCCTTTTGATAACCTGCAAGCAGTATCTGAGGTAGTCCCTTGGTATGCACCTGTTGCTAATTATTTAGTTAGCCACACATTTCCTCCAAATTTCTCTAAGCATCAAAGAGACAAGCTGAAAAGCGAGTCTAAATATTATATATGGGATGACCCGTATTTATGGAGGTGTGGCGCTGATCAAGTAATTAGACGTTGTGTGCCTCAATCAGAATTCCAATCCATTTTAGAGGCCTGTCACTCATCTGAGAGTGGAGGACATTTTGGTCCTCAAAGGACAGCTAGAAAGATCATAGACTGTGGATTCTGGTGGCCTACCCTTTTTAGAGACGCTGCTGAGTTTTGTAAATCTTGTCTCCCATGCCAGAAATTTGGTAATATATCCAGGAGGGATGAGATGCCTCAACAAATTATGCTTTTCTGTGAAATTTTTTATGTTTGGGGCATTGACTTCATGGGATGATTTCCAAATTCTAATGGATATTTTTATATATTGTTAGCTGTGGATTATGTTTCCAAATGGGTGGAAGCAATTCCTACCCGCACTGATGATGCTAACACTGTTGTTTCCTTTGTGAGAAACCATATTATATGTCGCTTCGGATCACGACGAGAAATCGTGAGCGATCAAGGCACCCATTTTTGTAACAGGAGACTGACGAGATTAATGAAGAAGCATGGGATAATTCATAAAGTTGCAATAGCTTACCATCCCTAAACTAATGGGCAAGCTGAGGTGTTAAACAGAGAAATTAAGCGTATGTTGCAAAAGATAGTAAAGCCTCATAGAAAAGACTGGAGCACCAGGCTACAAGATGCACTCTGGGCATACAGAACAGCATACAAGACACCCATTGGGATGAGTCCTTTCCGCTTGGTTTATGAAAAAGCTTGTCATCTCCCAGTTGAAGTAGAACACAGAGCCTTTTGAAGTTCCAACCTGGGGATTTAGTCCTCCTTTACAAATCTCGACTAAGGCTCATGCCAGGCAAGTTGAGATCAAGATGGGAAGGTCCATACAGAGTAGAGAAGGCCGAACCGTACGGAGTTTATCACCTAAGCCATCCTTCAAGCTCTGAACTTATTAAGGTTAATGGACAACGCGTGAAGCTATACCATGGCGAGAAGGTACAGAAAAACAAGGAGCTTGAGATCTTCCTCTTGGAAGATCCCCACATAGCAGAAGATTGAGCTAGTAGAGCGTCCAACTTACGGACGTTAAAGCAAAGTGCTAGGTGGGAGACAACCCGCCATGGTATGATCGTTCCTTTCTTTATTTTTAGTTTTTTCCTATTCAATAAGTCTTCTCTTTCTTAGTACTTTCATGCATCTGCATTTACATGTTTTTACTTTAATTAAAAAAAAATTTCGCCTACGCGACGCAATCGCATCAGCGACGCGTCCGCGTCACAGGGAGAATAAAGAAAAATAAAAATGAACAGAAAGTCACGCTGGAGTGTGGCTCGAGGCGTGCCAATGGCACAAATCAACCCACGCGACCGCGTCGCTAACGCGTTCGCGTCGCATGGGAATCATGGCCTCCCACGCGACCGCGTGCCCCACGTGTAACGACCCAACTCCCAGTATGCCATGGTCATACAAGAAGCTAAGTGTTACTAACTTATCCTTCCTAATTATTATTTATTATTTAGTATATGAGCCTTTTCCTTGTTAGAGCGATGCCAATTTTACAAGTAACTTTTTTTTTTTATCTGCGGATGGTCAGGTGAAATAAACAAGCATACATTGAGAGTAATAGAATAGCGGCATAAAGAAACATAGAAATACAACTGATAATATACATCATGTACACTATAACAAAACATGTAGCGTTTACATAAGATCAAGTTAGTTTACATCCTCGTCATCCTACGTAGCTAATATTTACACGACACTCCCAGGGCCTGGTCCATACAAAAAGCCACTAAGCTGGCGCCCAGGCAAGCCTAACCACTATATAGATCCTAGCTCTCGGGTGTACTAACACAAGTGAGAGACTAACTATCAGATAATGTCAGACTAGAGTGTCATCAAATAAATGCCCCTTCCGCAGTCAAACTATATCTACACGTGGCCGTTCGGAGAATCGCCGTGAGGCTCGTCCATCTCCTCATCCTGCTCTATCTCTATCTCAGGATCCTCCTCCTCCTCATCGTCCGCAGCTACAGCTATACCCTCAGATCCACCAGAAACACTGCTGTCACTATGTACAAAACCATTCGCGAGCACAGGTCCGTTCGCGTTTATAGGAGCCACTCCACCGTCCGGTAGTGCCGGCTCATCAGGCTGTGGCAAGTCGGGGATCGGCTCAGGGGGAAAATCCCATTCTGGTGGTATCACAAGTACGTAGTCACCAGCTAACTCAGGCTCATCAGGAATGATATGCTCAGGTACCGCCTCATTCAAAGGTTGAGCTGGTATAGGGTGCTCAAGATCATCAGGAAAAGGATGTCCAGGTGCGTCAGGATGTAACCAGGATAAGGGAAAGTCGTAAGGAGCATCAGGGTCAAAATGCAGGCTAGACAGAGGATGTTGAAGAGCTCGATTAGGTAACGCATATCGTCTAATACGAGGCTCTAATCCCATGATGAAGTAACTATGATGTACCGGATCCTCGTAGACGTAAGGGTCCTCGAACTCATAGAAGATCATGCCCGTCTCCATCTGAGGGGGAGGAAGGGATAGAAGGGGTAAGAACTGGGGAGTTCTTAGTAGGGTCGGGGTTGTTTGTTACGTTCATTTATTCTTTTTCGATTAGCAGATAGATAATAGAATACAGTAATATAGTAAACAGAGGTTAAAAATAGATAGAAAAACAAAGAACAGAACACAAGCAGAAGAATACAAGAAGATAAAGCATAGACATAGCACTCGAACAAACAAACATAAAGAAATAGATCACACACAAAAAAGAATGCAACAGAGAGTGATGCGCAGACAAGAATGATGCATGTCTAGCCCTAGTACAGGCCATGAGCTCATGTGTCGGTTGGCTGCCCACAATCCTGACATTTATCCGGTCACGAGTAATCCCGATTTCCCGAATACGATTTTCCATTCCTAAATAAATGCGCATATAATAATAGCCGCTCATTTGAGACAGCCTCTGCTTACCGCAGAAAAATATATATATACTCTGCTCTGCTTTGGGGAAGCGGAAAATAGCTGTAGGTGACTTAGTTCCCCTACAGAAGCTCTGGGTTGCATTAAGCAACTAATATATATTAAATATAACTCTGGGTTGCATCAAGCAACTAATATATATATATAGCTCTGGGTTGCATCAAGCAACTAATATATATAAATATCTCTTTATTATAATACTCTTCTCTTTATATCTCTTTACTCTGTTCTGGTTTCTCTTTTCTCTGTATCTCTTTACTCTGTTTTAATTACTATGTTCTCTGTATCTCTTTTCTCTTCTCTGATTACTCTTTTCATCTATATCTATATTACTCTTTTTCTCTTTATCTCTTTACTTTACTATGGTTACTCTGTTTAACCTCAATTTAAGCTTAGGGTTTCGTTTTTCTAGCTGCCCAAGTACATGAACTTTAAAGCTTGAATTTCATCAAATTTTATCAAAATTTCACCAAATTTTCACCAAGAATCAATCATATATGCAACCAATTTTTAGCACAGCCAATTTATACAACATTCACACAACTCAAACACAAATAATCAAGGTTAATTTCGTGACACCCTACCTGGTTTTGCTGCTCTTAATTCAATCAAACTTTTAGGTGGTCCTTAAGCACTTTTTCCTCCTAAATCACATCAAGAAAACACATATTTAAGCATGTTTTCTTGAAACCGAATCAAAAGAGAGATGGTGCAGCCAACTCACCTTGATCCCAGCCTTGATAAGTCATATGATCATGTAGAGAAAGAAGAGAGGATCATTTTGGTCGGATTGGAATTTTGATTTGAGTTTTAGTTCAGCAGAAATCAAGCTTTGAAGATTTGGAACTAAGAACTTTTCTCTCTTTTTCTCTCTACCTATTTTCGGCCACAAAGTGAAAATGAACCAGCCTTGGGGGTTTTGGGAGTGTAGGGTGAGTTGTGATTGGTTGGCTTGGAGGTGGATTAAAATAATATTAAAATATCTCAGGTGTATAACTACTAAAACTAGATGTATCGAAACACTTGCCAAAACATCTCTAAAAATTATTTTCTGAGCTACTAGCATAAATGACACTAGTAACATATTTATTATGAGAATAAAACATGAATAATAAGGCCTTAGCATTGCTAAAGTCATCAGAGAGTGCTGGTGCTAAGCTGTACCAGTAAATTGTGAACCCGGTTAAACCGGTTTTCTATTTTTAACTAAAACTGATCAGGTAACCTTATAATATCATTCAAGAAGCTTCTAATACTAATATAATGATAATATCATCCTATTATCTCTCTTCCCTCATAAAGCGGGTCCGGTTTGTCAAACTAAGACTATTTACGAAAAACCGAATCAAAACTCCTAACCGATATGGTTCAAAAACTAGGTTCTTCGCGACCGCGTTATCGAGCTTGTGTCGGAAAAAGTTCTAACTTAAAGATGACATAATGACAATGAGGATTGAGATACTCGATGATATATCAAAGGTTTTCCCCTTACTGATCTTCCGGAGAAATTCGTACTTTTAGAAAAGATCTCGCGTACTCGAAAATCGGGGTTGTTACATTCTACCCTCCTAACAGAAAATTTTGCCCTCAAAATTTTAGTTACATGAGAATAGATGCGGGTAATCAGCTTTCATCTTATCTTCCAGTTCCCAACTGTGCTCTTCTTTTCCTCTTTGTCTCCAAGCTACTTT
Organism: Arachis ipaensis; assembly: GCF_000816755.2. NCBI lineage: Eukaryota > Viridiplantae > Streptophyta > Magnoliopsida > Fabales > Fabaceae > Arachis > Arachis ipaensis. Next base: position 55,236,834 of record NC_029785.2, read on the forward strand.
GACTAAGCGAACAGTCTTGCCTCTCAGCTGCTTATCACTTCTTTCTACGATCTGAACTGGTGATGCTTGATATGTCAAATCATTTCGTAAATGTACTGTCTCTGGTTGTAAAATGTCACTCTCATCGGGAATATATTTCTTAAGTTGCGAGACGTGAAAAACATCATGAAGGTTTGACAGATATGGAGGAAGGGCTACTTGATAAGCTACTAGACCGACTCTTTTAAGTATTTGGAAAGGTCCTATGTATCGAGGGTTAAGCTTTTTAGTCTTAAGGGCTCTACCTATTCCAGTAGTCGGGGTTACTTTAAGAAAGACATGGTCTCCCTCACTAAACTCTAAGGGTCTACGTCTATTATTGGCATAGCTCTTTTGACGGCTCTGTGCTATCTGGATCTTCTGGCGAATCTCTTTTATCTTCTCAGTAGTTTTTTTGCACTAAGTCTGGACCTAAGACACTGGCTTCTCCGTCATCATTCCAACACAATGGTGTCTGACATCTCCTTCCGTAGAGAGCTTCATATGGTGCCATCCCGATACTTTGTTGGTAACTGTTGTTGTAGACGAACTCGACCAATGGCAAATACCTATCCCAACTACCTTGGTTATCCATCACACAAGATCTTAGCATGTCTTCCAATGTCTGGATTGTCCGCTTTGATTGTCCGTCTATCTGAGGATGGTATGCTATACTCATATGTAATTCTGTTCCCAATGCTTTCTGGAAAGCTCCCCAGAATCTGGAAGTAAACCTCAGATCTCGATCTGAAACAATTGACGAAGGTATTCCGTGCAATCGTACGATTTCTTGAATATATATCCGTGCCAGCCTTTCTAATGTATAGTCAACTCGAATCGAAAGGAAGTGCGCTGATTTTGTCAACCTGTCCATGACGAGTATTTTGGTGAAAAATAAATTTCTCCCAAAACACACAAATCTAACCGGCAAGTGCACCGGGTTGCATCAAGTAATAAAAACTCACGGGAGTGAGGTCGATCCCACAGGGATTGATGGATCAAGCAATTTTAGTGGGTGATTAGTTTAGTCAAGCTAACATTTAGTGGTTGGGTGAAATTTTGAGAGCAGAATGTAAAATGCAGAGAATTTAAAGTTGCAGAAAATAAATGTGCAGAAACTTAAAGTGCAAGAAAAGTAAATTGCAGAAACTTAAATTGCAAGAAATGTAAATTGCATTAAATGTAAAGGGAATTGGGAATTGGATTTGCAGAAATTAAACAAGGAAAAGTTAAATTGCAACAAGCAGAGAAGTAAAAGATGGATTTGATTGATTCGGAACCAAAACAGAAATGTAAATAAACATGAAAAGCAATAAATAGAGAATGTAAAATTGGAATTAAGATCTCAGGACCCAAGAGACTGGATAACCAAGTCTAGATCTCAATGCCTTCCTAGATCCAACAAGAACAATTGCAAGAGAAATTAAAGAAAAGTAAATTGCAGAAGCCAAGAGAAGGTGAAGTAGTAAACAGGAATGGAAATTCAATTGTGCAGAGAAAGTAAACAAGAAAATTCTCAAGGTGAGATTGAAATAGAATTTCTTCAATTCTCAACCCAAGATTCAAAACAAAAGAAAAGAAAATTAAAGAGAGAGTTCTCGAATCCTAGTGCTCCCTAGTGGCTTCCTGGTTCAATTTCACTTATTCCATTGTCTTCTCTTTACTCCTAGCTATTCCTTCTTACTTCAACCTTTCTCCAAGCTTTCTTTACCTATAATTAATCAACCAAACTCATCAAAGCTATGCTCAAAATCATGAGGTATTCATTCTTTCATAATATGCAACAAATATATCATAAAACCTCATGAAATGGCATGAATTCATAAATGGTTGATTCAATTAAGGGAAACATGAAAATCTACCCACTTGGCTTGCTTACGGCTCAAGAAAGTGCATAAAACCTATTGAAAACAAAGGAAAAAGGCATAGAAAAACATGTCATGATGACATGTCATCACAACACCAAACTTAAACCTTGCTTGTCCCCAGGTGGTTGACCTCTTCTTGAATGTTGTCCTTGGTAGTTTGGTCACAATCCTCTTCTTGGTGCTTTTGTCAATTGCCTTCACTTCTTTGAATCCATGTTTTGGTGGTTGTGTGATTGTTGGAGTCTTGTATTCATCTAGAGCCTTTTGTATTGGTGGTTCCATGAACTCCTCCTTTATGTACTTCTCTGCTTCACTTGAGTTTGGAATGACTTCTTCACTTTCTTGCTCCTCTACTTCCTCTTTTACACCCAACATTTGTTTCAATCGCTCTATCATGGGGGAGGTTTGTCGATCTTCCCAACATTTCTTCATCTCCTCGTCATACCTTTCAATCATGGATTCAAATGTTGAGGTGTTTTGGTCCAGGGAGGTTTGTGAGAGTTGTGAGTCTTCATGTTCTCTTGTCATCTCAAGTGCAGTTTCAGGTTCAACCACCTCATTATTGGGGTGCCCAGGGAGTAATCTTCATGCCTAACGTTAGCCCTCACGTTAGGGGTCTAACTTTGAGGCTAACTTTAGGTCCAACTTTTTGCTTCATGATTCAATTTCACTTATTCCATTGTCCTCTCTTTACTCCTAGCCCTTCCTTCTTGCTTCACCCTTTCTCCAAGCTTTCTTCACCTATAATTAATCAACCAAACTCATCAAAGCTATGCTCAAAATCATGAGGTATTCATTCTTTCATAATATGCAACAAATATAGCATAAAACCTCATGAAATGGCATGAATTCATAAATGGTTGATTCAATTAAGGGAAACATGAAAATCTACCAACTTGGCTTGCTTACGGCTCAAGAAAGTGCATAAAACCTATTGAAAACAAAGGAAAAAGGCATAGAAAAACATGTCATGATGACATGTCATCAGTCCACAATTACCCAAATGGCATCGTGTCCTGTTGAGGTCCTTGGCGATCCCGTGACAAAATCCATAGTGATCTGCTCCCATTTCCATTGTGGTATTTCTAAGGGTTGCAGGGTTCCTGACGGTTTCTGGTGTTCCACCTTCACCTTCTAGCAGGTTAAACATTTTGAGACATAATCAGCTACCTCTTTCTTCAAGCCCGGCCACCAGAACATTTGTTTCAAATCCTGATACATCTTTGTTACTCCAGGATGCATAGAAAATCTACTTTGATGAGCTTCTGCAATAATACTTTGCCGTAAATCTCCAGAGCTAGGCACACAAATTCTGTTCTTGTATCTCCAGAGGCTGCTACGATCTAATCTTACAGCTTCTGGTTCCTCTACTTTCATCCGTCTCAGCATCGTCATCATTTCTGAATCCTGTGCTTATGCTTGCTGAATCCTAATCTTAATATCTGGAGTTATATGCAATTGGGCCAAACGGACTCCACTTGACGTCTCAGTCATAGCCAACTTAAGGTCCTCAAATTCCGCGAGTAACTTTTCTTCCTTTATCATCATCCAAGAGATATTCAAATTCTTCCTGCTCAAAGCGTCTGCCACCACGTTCGCTTTTCCTGGGTGATAACTTAACTTAAAATCATAGTCCTTCAGGAACTCCATCCACCTTCGCAGTCGCATATTAAGATCCTTCTGGTCAAAAATATACTTTAAACTTTTGTGGTCAGAGAAAACTTCTAGTTGAGCGCCATACAAATAGTGTCTCCAGATCTTCAGAGCAAACACCACTGCAGCTAACTCCAAGTCATGCGTCGGATAATTTCGTTCATGAGGTCTCAGCTGCCGGGAAGCATAAGCCACCACATTTTTGTCTTGCATCAGCACACATCCAAGCCCTTTATGAGAAGCGTCACAGTATACTTCAAAAGGTTTCTGCGGGTCGGGTAATACTAATACAGGTGCAGTTGTTAACTTCTCCTTAAGCATCTTGAAACTTCTATCACACTCAGCCGTCCAAACGAACGGAACTTCCTTTCGTGTAAGGTAAGTCAAAGGTAAGGCTATCTGTGAAAATCCTTTGATGAACCTCCGGTAATATCCAGCAAGTCCGAGGAAACTCCAAACTTCTGTAACGGTCGTAGGTAGTTCCCATTGCACTACTGCTTCAATTTTTAAAGGATCCACTGCAATTCCTCCCTGTGATATAACATGTCCCAAAAATGCTACCTTCTCTGTCTAGAACTCGCACTTTGATAGTTTAGCATATAACTTCCGAGTCCTTAGTATCTGCAATACAGTCCTTAGATGCTCTTCATGCTCTCTTTCTGTCTTCGAATAGATGAGAATATCGTCTATGAAGACTACTACGAACTGATCGAGGTACGGACAGAAAATATGATTCATGTAATCCATGAAAATCGCAGGAGCATTAGTTAGTCCAAACGACATAACCATATACTCATAGTGACCATATCGAGTTCTAAATGCAGTCTTCGGTATATCTAATTCTTTCACTCGAATCTGGTGATAGCCCGATCACAAATCAATCTTCGAAAACAGAGTTTCACCTTTTAACTGATCCATTAAATCATCTATTCGTGGAAGTGGGTACTTGTTCTTGATAGTGACTTTATTTAACTGTCGGTAATCTACACAAAGTCGCATTCCACCATCCTTCTTCTTCACTAGCAACACCGGAGCTCCCCAAGGTGATGCACTGGGACGAATAAATTTTTTTCCAAGTAGCTCATCCAATTGCTTCTTCAACTCTGCAAGTTTCAGTGGTGACATCCGGTACGGTGCTATGAAAATCGGTCCAGTTCCAGGTACAAGTTCAATGCTGAATTCTATCTCTCGCTGAGGAGGAAACTCAGGTATGTCGTCCGGGAAAACATCAGGAAATTCCTTCACTACTCGGATTCGTTCTAAGCTTAGTTCACTATCACTCGAGCTAGCCGTTAACAGAACGTACCCCTCACAATCACTCCCGTCTAATGCAACTCTTACAGAATTCAGATATAAAGTATGAGATAGAAATGGTTTAATATCTAAACTATCAGACGGAATAACAACAGTTCTTTCATAGCAATCAAGGAAAACATGATACTTAGATAACCAATCTAACCCTAGAATAACTTCTAAACCACATAGAGGCAAACAGATTAGATCATGTATAAAAGTTCTATTCCTAATAGTGAATGGTACTCGCAGGCACACTAAACTAGTCAAAGCATTTTGGGATGCAGGTGTATGGACAATCAGATCAAAGTTCAACTCAGAGAAATCTAGTCCTAACTCACGAGCAACAGTTAAAGAAACAAAGGAATGCGATGCACCCGAGTCATATAGTACAGTTAGAAATCGATCTTTGACAATACACTGACCTTGGATCAGGGCGTCTGATTGCATAGCATCATCAGCAGTTATGGCAAACACTCGACCTTGTTGTTGGGTTCGTACTGAATTCCGAGCGAATATCTTTGGGCATTCCTTAGCAATATGTCCAGTTCCTCCATATCTATAACAATTGAATGTTCCAAACAAACACGGCTTAATACCATGATCCTTCCCACATCGCTTGCATGTAGTGTTCACCTGCGCCTGTTGAGGTCGTTTACCATTATCCTGCCTTGGTCTACCTCCATTTCCACCCATAGGGCGAGCAGGGATGTTACCAGCCTGTGGGTTTCTTCGCTGTGGCACACCAGGTGTCTTGATGTTTGTCCTTCGTGGTTGCCAATTATAATTATTGTAGTTCCTTGGTGGAAATCCTTGACGACTTGCTTTAGAGGCACTTACCTTCTTAGCACATTCTTCCACTAACTTACACTTATTAACCAGTTCAGCCAAATTTCGTATCTCCAATGGAACTACTGAACTCATCAGATCCTCACGAAGGCCCCTTTCGAACTTTAAACACTTCCATTCTTCAAAGTCAGCAGGATTCCCTTGGCAGATCTTGGAGAAATGGCACAAGTCATCAAACTTATGGGTATATTCTGCAACAGTTGTGTTACCTTGTTTCAGCTGCATAAGTTCCATCTCCTTAGCGTCACGAGCTGCCCTCGGAAAATACTTCTTATAAAATTCATCCTTAAAAGTATTCCAAGGAATATCGCCTTCATCTTGTTGCAACAGTCGCTGTATCCCCTGCCACCAATGCTCAGCTTCTCCTTCCAGCATATAAGTAGCGAACTCCACGTATTGGCCTTCCGAAACATGCTGTGCTCGCAGTGATCGTTCAATAGCTCGAAACCAGTTGTCAGCATCAGTCGCAACGAGTGTACCTTTAAACTTAGGCGGTTTAACCTTCAGAAAAGTCGCAAGGGTCATAGGTCTTTCGAGATGCCCCAAGTTATTCTCATCATTTCCACTATCTTCTCCATGCTCATTCTCATTCCTGTTTCTCACTCCAAGACGATCAACAGCCCTAGCCGCTGCTACTGCAGCCTCACGCACTGCCTCAGCCACAGCGTTCATGGTAGTCATAAACGTCTTCTGTTCCCTCTCGTAGTTAACATTAGGAATTCCTTCCCGTACGCCTCGTCTCTGTGAACCCATCGTGGTCCCATTTACACCAAACAATCATTATTAAGGTGATCAGTCTTAACACTTCAAGTCAAGTGTGAACACTCCCAGAATGAAAACACAGAGACAATCATGCAACACATATCACATAGATATCCTATAAGCATGAGACACACAACAGAGTATGCAATGAAGCATAGTCAGTCCACTCCCCAGGCTCTATTGGGAACGAACTGCTCTGATACCAACTTGTAATGACCCAACTCCCAATATGCCTTGGTCATACAAGAAGCTAAGTGTTACTAACTTATCCTTCCTAATTATTATTTATTATTTAATATATGAGCCTGTTCCTTGTTAGAGCGATGCCAATTTTACGAGTAACTTTTTTTTTTTGTTTGCGGATGGTCAGGTAAAATAAACAAGCATACATTGAGAGTAATAGAATAGCGGCATAAAGAAACATAGAAATACAACTGATAATATACATCATGTACACTATAACAAAACATGTAGCGTTTACACAAGATCAAGTCAGTTTACATCCTCGTCATCCTATGTAGCTAATATTTACACGACACTCTCAGGGCCTGGCCCATACAAAAAGCCACTAAGCTGGCACCCAGGCTAGCCTAACCACTATATAGCTCCTAGCTCTCGGGTGTACTAACACAAGTGAGAGACTAACTATCAGATAATGTCAGACTAGAGTGTCATTAAAAGAATGCCCCTTCCACAGTCAAACTATATCTACACGTGGCCGTTCGGAGAATCGTCGTGAGGCTCGTCCATCTCCTCCTCCTGCTCTATCTCTATCTCAGGATCCTTCTCCTCCTCATCGTCCGCAGCTACAGCTATACCCTCAGATCCACCAGAAACACTGCTGTCACTATGTACAAAACCATTCGCGAGCACAGGTCTGTTCGCATTTATAGGAGCCACTCCACTGTCCGGTAGTGCCGGCCCATCAGGCTGTGGCAAGTCGGGGATCGACTCAGGGGGAAAATCCCACTCTGGTGGTATCACAGGTACGTAGTCACCAGCTAACTCAGGCTCATCAGGAATGATAGGCTCAGGTACCGCCTCATTCAAAGGTTGAGCTGGTATAGGGTGCTCAGGATCATTAGGAAAAGGATGTCCAGGTGCGTCAGGATGTAACCAGGATAAGGGAAAGTCGTAAGGAGCATCAGGGTCAAATGCGGGCTAGACAGAGGATGTTGAAGAGCTCAATTAGGTAACGCATATCGTCTAATACGAGGCTCCAATCCCATGATGAAGTAACTGTGATGTACCGGATCCTCGTAGACGTAAGGGTCCTCGAACTCATAGAAGATCACGCCCGTCACCATCTGAGGGGGAGGAAGGGAGAGAAGGGGTAAGAACTGGGGAGTTCTTAGTAAGGTCGGCGTTGTTAGTTACGTTCATTTATTCGTTTTCGATTAGCAGATAGATAATAGAATACAGTAATATAGTAAACAGAGGTTAAAAATAGATAGAAAAATAAAGAACAGAATACAAGCAAAAGAATACAAGAAGATAAAGCATAGACATAGCACTCGAACAAACAAATATAAAGAAATAGATCACACACAAAAAAGAATGCAACAGAGAGTGATGCGCAGACAAGAATGATGCATGTCTAGCCCTAGTACAGACCATGAGCTCATGTGTCGGTTGGCTGCCCGCAATCCCGACATTTATCCGGTCACGAGTAATCCCGATTTCCCGAATACGAATTTCCGTTCCTAAATAAATGCGCAGATAAGAATAGCCGCTCATTTGAGACAGCCTCTGCTTACTGCAGGAAAATATATATATATATATATACTCTGCTCTACTCTGGGGAAGCGGAAAATAGCTGTGCATTAAGCAACTAATATATATTAAATATAACTCTGGGTTTCATCAAGCAACTAATATATATATATATATAGCTCTGGGTTGCATCAAGCAACTAATATATATAAATATCTCTTTATTATATTACTCTTCTCTTTATATCTCTTTACTCTGCTCTGGTTTCTCTTTTCTCTGTATCTCTTTACTCTGTTTTAATTACTATGTTCTTTGTATCTCTTTTCTCTTCTCTAATTACTCTTTTCATCTGTATCTATATTAATCTTTTTCTCTTTATCTCTTTAATTTACTCTGGTTACTCTGTTGTCTGTGTTTCTCTACTCTGCTCCGATTTCTCTGTTTAACGTATGTATTTAAAGCTTATGTAAATTTCGGTATGAACAGTTAGCCTATCCCAAGTATAGGTTCATTAAGTCTATACTGAAACAGTTTAAATTTTCATATAATACCTAACCCTATTCGCAATTCCAGGACTAACTATGTTGCCCTAGTTCGTTCACTAGTCTCTGTCTGTTTTTCTATCATTAAAACTTTACAGACTTTTTCTTCGATTTTTATCTTTTCTTCAACTTTTTATCTTTTATTTATCTTTGCCTCACTAATATGTTTTTACCATTCCCTAAGTGTTTTATGAAGGTAATTATGAGATTCTGCGCTTAAAGTTGTCTTTCTAAAGCTTTTACAGAAAACTGCCTTTTCCGCATTATTTTATTATTTTTATTAAAATATTATTTTTAATTAAATATTATTATTTAATATTTTATTATTTTTTATTATTTTATCATTAAATTTTCAAAAATTAACTTACTTTTACTTTTAACCTTTAAAATTCACTTTTTACCACCCGTAACTTTTAATATTTCTACTTTTACCACCCTAACTTTTAGAAATTACCAGACAACCCTTTAAACACCAAAAATTTTACTTCCTTGCCCTTTTTAAGATCTAAGGCCTGTTCTTCATTGTTCTTCATCACACTCAAAGTGTTCTTAATGTTCTTCATAAATTCTTCAGATTCTTTCTCTGTTTTTACCCGTTTTTCAGTTTTTTCGGCAACCGATTTTTACTATAATTCATAATAAATTAGCAGCCACTAAAACCCCATCTTTTCTACATGATTTTAACACAAATTGAACCTCAATTTAAGCTTAGGGTTTCGTTTTTCTAGCTGCCCAAGAACATGAACTTTAAAGCTTGAATTTCATCAAATTTCATCAAAATTTCACCAAATTTTCACCAAGAATCAATCATATATGCAACCAATTTTTAGCACATCCAATTTATACAACATTCACACAACTCAAACACAAATAATCAAGATTAATTTCGTGACACCCTACCTGGTTTTGCTGCTCCTAATTCAATCAAACTTTCAGGTGGTCCTTAAGCACTTTTTTCCTCCTAAATCACATCAAGAAAACACATATTTAAGCATGTTTTCTCGAAATCGAATCAAAAGAGAGATAGTGCAGCCAACTCACCTTGATCCCAGCCTCGATAAGTCATATGATCATGTAGAGAAAGAAGAGAGGATCATTTTGGTCGGATTGGAATTTTGATTTGAGTTTTAGTTCAGCAGAAATCAAGCTTTGAAGATTTGGAACTAAGAACTTTTCTCTCTTTTGCTCTCTACCTATTTTCGGCCACAAAGTGAAAATGAGCCAGCCTTGGGGGTTTTGGGGGTGTAGGGTGAGTTGTGATTGGTTGGCTTGGAGGTGGATTAAAATAATATTAAAATATCTCAAGTGTGTAACTACTAAAACTAGATGTATTGGAACACTTGCAAAAACATCTCTAAAAATTATTTTTTGAGCTACTAGAATAAATGACACTAGTAACATATTTATTATTAGAATAAAACATGAATAATGAGGCCTTAGCATTGCTAAAGTCATCAGAGAGTGCTGGTGCTAAGCTGCACCAGTAAATTGTGAACCCGGTTAAACCGGTTTTCTATTTTTAACTAAAACTGATCAGGTAACCTTATAATATCATTCAAGAAGCTTCTAATACTAATATAATAATAATATCATCCTATTATCTCTCTTCTCTCATAAAGCGGGTCCGGTTTGTCAAACTAAGACTATTTACGAAAAACTGAATCAAAACTCCTAACCGATACGGTTCAAAAACTAGGTTCTTCGCGACCGCGTTATCGAGCTTGTCTCAGAAAAGGTTCTAACTTAAAGATGACATAATGACAATGAGGATTGAGATACTCGATGATATATCAAAGGTTTTCCCCCTTACTGATCTTCTGGAGAAATTCGTACTTTTAGAAAAGATCTCGCGTACTCGAAAATCGGGGTTGTTACACCACGCGGCCGCGTGCCCTGAAGTTTTCGACGTAAAAGAGTGCACAATGAAATATTGTGCGAAAGTGATGCTGGATTGGTGCTGGAAGAACAATCATTATCACGCGACCGCGTCGCTGACGCGGCCGCGTCATCCATCTCCTGGCGCACACTCACGCGATCGCGTGACCCACGCGATCGCGCCGTCCCAATTTTGGCAAACAATTTAATTTGAACAGAGAGTTGTGCTGGAGCGAGGCTGCACTCGCGCCAGATGCATAATATGGGTCACGCGACCGCGTGACCAACGCGATCGCGTCACCTTACTTGAAGCGCATTCACGCGAACGCGTGCCCCACGCGGCCGCGTCGCGTGCGCCTCACAGCTCAACCTAAATTGCCAAATTATCTTATCTTTCTCCCCTCCAAATCCTAGTTTTTCTTTTCCCCCCTTATTTCTTCCTTCCCCCTTCCCCCTTCTATCTCACCTTTCACTCTCTATCCTTCTCACGTCCATTAACAAGGTTTTACCTTCTTCTTCCCTCTTTCTTTTTTTCTATCATTCTTATTATTTTATATGTTATTTTCTTCTTCTTTTCTTTTTCCTCTCATTATTCATATTTTCCTTCTTCTTTCTTTCCTTTTTACATGGTGTTAGAAATTTTTATTTGAGTTTTATCCCTCATTATATGCTTGTGGATTGTTGCAATTTGTTTGACAATTATTTTTATTCTATTTAAGGGATTGCTTGCATGTTCACCTTCATACTTTCTATATCTTATTTACCATGCATGCCATGTATTTGTGAAAAAGCTCAAATAGCATTATGCACTTCTCTATGTTGTTATACTATTCAATGCTTGCTTTTCACAACTTTTCTTTACTATTGTATTAATTGAATTTAATTGTCAATACAAACGTGATGGTTTATTACAAAGTATTGCTTGGTCTATGCTACTCATGCCCTTTGCCGGCATGCCAATAAACACCTTGCAGTCACTTGTCTTTATATGCACTAGCTATTTTCCATTATTGGGTTTTCACATGTACTCGAGAGCATGTGTTAATGTCATCTACATCCTAATGTGCACCCATCACCACTCTTCCGTTCTCTTCCTTGCTACATATCTATTTGAATTTAATTTACTTTCTCCTCCCTTTTCAGGATGGCCACCAAGAAAGGAAAGGAGAAAGCGACTCCTAAACCCCCAGCAAGAAGAGGCACTAAATGAGCATTAGTGGCAGAGCCCTCTTCAACCGTAGTCAAGCCCTCAACAAAAAGAGTTAAAAGGATAATAAAGGTTGATGAAAAGGAGAAAGCCTTTCCAGCAAAGGACACTGCGCGATTTCCCAATCGCTACTGTGAGCAGATGTTCCCTATCCTGGCAGAAAGGAACTATAACAATGAATACCTTCTTATCCTCCCGTCCAATATTGCTACCTTTGTTGAGCCGCAAATTGAACGAAGACAATGGGGTTTCCTACGGAGACAGCCAAGGCAGGTCAATCTTTCTTGGGTAGTTGAGTTCTACTCTAACTTCTACATGCCAACCCTGTAGTCTGTTTATGTCTGGCAGAAGCAAGTCTCCATCACAGAAGAGGCCATTCAACAAGCTCTGAGTCTTCCCCCTATTCCAGAAGGACTGGACGCCTTCCAAGAAGCCACACTTAAGCACCAGAGGTACCAATTTAATTGGAAATCCGTTCTCGGAGTTATCGCATTACCTGGCAGCCGTTGGATCTACGGATACCACCGTACCCGCCCTAAGAGAATCTTGGCTTCAGCACTTACCTTGGAGGCTCGCGTATGGGCACAGATTATGTCCTATTACATCTTTTCGAGCACTCATGAGTCCTCCTTCACTACGGACATGGCCGTTCTACTATGGTGCATCCTTACAGACCAACCTCTGAATCTCTCAAGACATATCCGGAATGCTATGGGACACGTACAAATTGCGGGCAACTTACCTTTCCCCGCCTTGGTCTCAGATCTTGTCTCAGCAGCCGGAGTCTCCTACAGTGCTGGGGACACCAAAGCCGTGCTCCCACGGGATGATCAGTATGTCCCTAGCGGGAAATACCTCAGACTTTCAGCAGCCACTACAAGTCTTCCTACTGCTCCAGTTGAAGATAATCCTTCTTCAACACCACAAGCACCTACAACTGATGAATTGCTCCAGCAGATAATCGAAAGGTTGGATCGGCAAGAACACAAAGCTAAGTTGAGAGAGCGCCGTAACGAACGCCGATTCAAACACCTCAAGGAGCTACTTAAGGGACACTTCAGGGACTCAGATACCCCTGACTCCACTTCTTTTACCAGCACAGGAAGCCATGACAGTCCCGACTGTGGAGATACTGCCACCAGCCCACCCCTGTTCCTGACAGACGGCACCGAGGACGGTGCAAAGCCTTAAGTGTGGGGAGGTCGGTCAGTACCTGACTTCCGGAGGTAATTTCTTTTCCCTAGCACCAATAATTAGGATATTTTAGTTATATTTTCTTTCTTTTATAGAATAGAATAAATTACATAGGTTAGGATAGTTGCATGCATGTTCTACTTGATTGAAAAGACAATAAGTTTCTTTTAAGACTCTATCTTTGGAACAAAATTTCACTAATTTTTCAAAATTTTTATGATAAATTTGCTTGAGTTGTATTTGGAACATGATATTTGAGCTAAAGAACACACAACCTATGAAAGATTTAAGCCTTTATGTATGGTTACACTATTTAACCATAATTATTTCATTCTTGTGTGTTTACTTCTTTATGATTGTGATCTATATTTTGTTTTATCTTATATGTCTAATATTTATTATATTTGCATGCTTGCACATGATTGAGGCCATTATTTGTTTAAACTCACTTATCCAAATTAAGCCTACCCTTTTCAATTACCTTTGTTAACCACTTTAAGCCTTTAAATCCCATTTGTTCTATATTTTACCACATTACTAACCTTAAGATGAAAAATAATTGTGTATCCCAAATTGAATCTTTGGTTAACTTAAGATAGAATTGTGTGTGCTAGTTAAGTATGGGAAATTGTGGGAACAAAAGTTGTTAAGAGAATGTGTCATGAGAATTTAATGGGAATTTGGATACCTACTCATGTAACTATAAGAATTAAAAATCTATGTGCATTGATAAGCTATATTTATTTTAATGTCAAAAAAATTTTATAAATAAATAAGGGGACAAAATGACCCCAATGTTAAATTTAGAATTCAAAGATCAATGCCTTCCTAGAGACTTTAATTATGTATTTTTAATTCTCCTTTATTCCATTCGATGCCGTGATCTGTGTGTTGAATGTTTCAGACTTTATAGGGCATGAATGAGTTGGAGATTGGAAAAGAAGCTAGCAAAAATGGAAGGAACACAAGAATTTGAGGAGATAACCAGCGAGAAGTGACGCGGTCGCATGGCTCATGCGACCGCGCGAAGGAGAGTAAATCGCAGTGACGCGGCCGTATGGCTCACGCGGCCGCACGGATTAGAAAAGCTCAGGCGACGCGGTAGCATGGACGACGTGAACGCGTGGCAAGGAAAAGCGCGAATGACGCGTCCGCATGGATGACGCGATCGCGTGACATGTGCGATCTGCATAATCTATAGACTTCGCTGGGGGCGATTTTGGACCTTATTTCGACCCAGTTTTCGGCCCGAAACAGCAGACTAGAGCCAGAGAATATGCAGAAACAAAGGAGAGCATTCATTCTACACAGTTGAAAGTTTTAGATCTAGTTTTTCCTCCTCTAGGTTTTTCTCTCTAGGTTTTTAGAAATTTAATTTTCAATTGATCTTAGCATTGGAACATTGAGAAGAGTTATTTTCCTCGTCAAGACTTCGTCATTCCAGTTCGCTCTCTTAACTTGGTTTTATTCTTCCATGTTCTTTGCTTTGTTCAATTTTGTTATTTGAATATTTTCATGATTATTTCATACAAGGATTATTTCTCCCATTTTAATTTATTTTCCATTCCATTAATCATGTCTTCTTTTAATTCCCTTTCATGTGTTATGGATTTATTATTTACAATGAGTGAGTAGTTCCCTCACTTGATGGGGAGTTGATTGAAAGGAACTCTTGAGTTGGAAGGATTGAAAGAGAATTTGTAATTGGGTTAACTGTTGGATTGCTGTCCAGTCACTAACACCAATCCCTTTGAACTAAGTGGGTTGCAACTCGTGAATAGATCTAGCATTCCAACTTGTTTGACTTTCCTTTACCTAGTAAGGGATAACTAAACAGAACAACCATTAATTATAAATTAATCTTGAAATCATCCCATCAATAATAGAGATTCCAACTAATCAACTCCCAGTCAAGGCTTTTATTCATATTATTTAAATTTCCTCTTTTTAATTTTCCCTCTACTTAACTCAACTTCTTGGAACATCTGATTAATAAAATATCACACTTTTCTGCAACTCGTTGGGAGACGACCTGGGACTCCAACTCCCAGTAATTTTTAATTTAAACTCTCTGTGACATATTTCTAAATTGATAGGCAGATTTTCGGTGAGTTAAGAACTATACTTGCAGCATAATTATTTTAATAATTTCTAATTTACCAACTTATGTGCCTCATCAGGCGCCAAGACTAGATCTGCAAAATTACTTGACTTAGAAGGGTAAGCACCCACATGTATATATACTTTTTTCCTACATGTCTATTTTTCTAGTTGAATAAAGCTTTTTAGATTCTCTACAAAATCTTGCTATCAAGAGACATTAATCTGAACGCAAAAGATTCATCGCCTAGCTACAGGTCGGCAAGGTGAAACCCAAATTCACCGCCCGATCACAATGAAAAACAAATTTATCGTCCGATTTCGATAAAGGACGGCAAGGCAAACACGCTGCCCGATTTCTACAAAATCGACAAGATGAAAATGCGATAAAAACAGATTAATGCCAAAAGTTATAAAAAGTAACCCATAAAAAGGGATTACTAAAAATAACTCGGACCGAGCCAACCTGAAGAAGTCGGACGAATCAATCAAAACCACAAAAGTTATAAAAAAGTGATGCATAGAAAGAGGCCTGACGAGGTCTTAGAAAAAGTAGATTGCTAAAAATAACTTAGGATGGACCGACATAAAGAAGTCGGACCAGCCTGATCAAAGCGACCAAAAGTTATAAAGTAAGCCATAGAAAAGAGGCCTGGCCAGTCCTGAAAATGGATTACTAGAAATAACTTAGAAGGGACCGACATGAAGAAGTCGACCCAAACCAATTAAAGCGACAGAGTTATAAAAAGTAAATCCAAGCGATTACTAAAAATAACTCATAAAGACTAAACGAAAGAAGTTGACCGGCAGAAGTCGTGCGCTAGAAGGGACACAGCTCAAACCAAAGAAACCCACGACCTCTCCCAAAATCAATTCACAAGTGTTCTATAAAAACACTAAAAAGAACAGTCAAACAAGACTAGCTTCAAAAGGACACTTCGACCAAAGCAAGGAAATAAGCCAACACAAAGGAAATCAAAAAGAGGTCAGACAGTAAAAAGCTCCAACACTCTTAAAGATTGTTGGAAGCCCCAAAAGACTGCAAACAAAACACATCAAGAAGAAAAGCAAAGCTACTACAAACAACACTCAGAAGGCCACCCAAAGGTCGACCTCAAGTGTTCAAAGGCATTTGTTTTTCTAAATAAAGTTGCTAAAAAAAGAGCAACTACAAAGTCAAACAGAAAATAGAGTTCGAAGACCCACAAACTGGGCCATTAAGATACATAAGCAAAAGCTACAAAGGTTTCAAAGATTCTCCAGTGGTGGCATCTCGAGGCGAAGGAGGACAAGTTTGGAGGGGGACAGCATCGACGGTCCTATCCGACCGGTTCAGGATCTGAACATCAGGATCTGACTCAGGGTGGTCGACCTCAGCTGCAGGAGTTAGAGAAGTCGGGGCAACAGAAGCCTTGGAGGACGGCACAGGAGGTGGATCTACATCATCATCATCTTCATCCGGGGCAGGAACGATCTTCCCATTCTCCACAATGTTGTCCAAACTGAAGAGAGACAGATCGAGCTCGGGAGCAAGAACTCGGACCTGATCCTTCAAATTTTCATTTGCAGAAGCCACAACCGCACTAACCCGAGCCTTCTTATTCTCCAAGTCAAGCTCCAACTTTATCACTCTGGTATCTAGCTCATCCTTCAACCCCTTGATCCTGTCGAATTCTGACTTGGCCTCCTCCATAAAAGCCTTTGTCGCATGAACCGGAAAATCCTGGGCAGTTCGGAACAAGGATGCTCCTATATGTGCCATCTTGATACTGCTTCGGGTAATAAAGTCCAGATGTCGAAGAATGGATACATCATCAGCAGGAACAACACCATAAGGAGCAATCTGATGATCGACAAACCCCACATCATCAAAATCAGGGGCGTCCAAATTAAAAGGGTCAATAGTCCTCTGTCTTTTTGGAAGAGGGCCGGTAGTCGGAGAAGAGGTAGCAGTAGAAGCTTGGGGAGGATCAACCAAATGGATTTGAGGAGTAGGAATCACCCTCCTCGGCCCAGAAGTGCTCAAGGTCGGCCTTTTAGGTGGGACCTGAGAAGATCCTTCCCCATCAGCCTTAGCCGAGATGTTCTAGGCAGCTGTAGCTTTCCTCACCTTCTTAAAGGCCTTCATGAAATCATTATTCTTTGCCATCTCTAAAAAATACAGTAAAAACCAAGTTACAAAAATGGAAGAAAAGAAACAAAATCAACAAAAAAAACAAAGAAAAACAGAGAGAAAAGAAGTCGGTCACTACCCAGCTCAGCTCGGAGAAGTGAGGGATCCCCTAAAAACCTTTTAGTATCAAGATGTGGAGGCTCTCCCCAGTTCTCCTCCAACACATGTACTAGAGCCTGCTCAACAGTTGAAAGATTTTAATGAATCCCCACGAATAAAGAGGTAAAGAACGAGGGTTTGAGAAGGTTTAACATCCAATTCTTGGCACAACAGTTGAAAGATTTTAATGAATCCCCACGAATTCGGGTGAAGTTGGGATGGAGATACATTGCACGACCACAATAAATTGGTCTCAAAAGAAGTAAAGGGAAAGGTAATGTTCATTTGGGTGAAAAAATAGTCATAGGCATAAAAGAAGGGACGTTCCCCCTGGACCGAGGAAGGAAAACAAACCCTCTCGTCAGGATCAGGCGCTACTAACTCATAATCCTTCTCTTGCTCCCGATTGCTACAAATCCTGTGATGTTTCCTATGCTCCGCACAGTACTCAGAATTTACCACAGAAACACACATCAAAACAAGGGAGTCCAGCCAGTCCGACATACCCTCGAGTACTCTGAAGGATGTCTCGACAATATTTTTGTGAGAAGACATGGGTCAACTAAGTCCTACAGTAAGAAAAAGGAAAATGGGTTACTAATAAAACAGCTCGGGCAAGGCAAAGAAAGCAACTTGGGCATAAATGGATACAACTCGGACTAAAGCACGCAAATGTTAAGAAGTCAGATATAACAGCAAAAGCAAAACCCCAGGACACACACCAAAGATCCAGGGGCATCCTTTGGAGGCAGTAACGGAATAAGGACTCAGGAAAAATCTACAAGCTTTCATTTCGACACCTCCTAACAAGAAAATAACCCTCTTTCAACAGAGCAACACTCCAAAAGGAAAATCACAAACCAGAAAGTCATCAAAGTCGTAGCCTTTTATCTATCAGCAAAGGGAACTATCAATGCATCAAACATGCCAAAGGAAAATCATCAAAAAGAGACAAACCTTTTTCAGAATCAAATAGTTCATCGTTCCAAAACTTCAAATGCGAGGACACAATTAAAAGCAATAACAACATTCAAAGGCCTAGAAGCATCAGCTAGCAGGAAACGAGAAAAGGTCTATAAACCCTAGAAATAATATGTATCGTAGAAACAATCAGACGTAGTAGACAAAGAAAAAATTCAAGCTCTCCAACATAAATTCAGGCAAGATCAAAATTTTCCCAAAAAATAGAACAATGCAAGCGTGAAAAAGAAAAGCGAAGGAAGTAAAAGAAGAAAGAAAACTAACCTGCAAATGGGAGAAGATGATAAGCACTGGGGGATTGAGGCAATAACGAAGCCGCACCAGACGATCACCTTGCGAAAGAACGAAGCACCAACAGTCACCTCCGAAAACAAGGAGAAGCACGAAGACATGAAAACTTGGGAGCAAGTGAAAATGAAGAGTCCCAGGCGAGCCAAAAAAATAGAAGGGTAAAAAATGTAGTTCCAGGAAGCGAAGAGAGAAAACTGAAAGCAAAAGTCTTTTGGCAATTCAAAATGAAAAGAGGGAAAATGGCAAAAACTTAGAGAAAAACTAAACTAAAAGCTTCCTACTACTACTCTTAAACTATGCTAATGATATGCTATCTTCTATTCTTTATTTCCCTTCCGATATGAGCTAAAAGACTTCAGAAATGGGCCTCCAAAGCCTCCAAATCGCGAGTCACGTGCCATTTTAGTGAAGTCATGTGTGGACACCTGTGCGGACGCACAGATGCGTGCATCCGCACACTTTGCAAAAATCCCTTCCTGTGCATACGCACAAGTAGCTGTGCGCACGCACACTTGGCGATGCCTGGTTGGATGCGCGATGCGCTTGAAATGATCCACGCGCTCTGATTGGGCAGCTGTGCGTACGCACAAGTACACACGTCTCTGAACTCATCTCCTTTGATTATTTGTGTTTCCTCCACTTTGCATGCTCTTCTTCCATTTTCTCCAACCCATTCCTATCTTATACACCTGAATTCACTCACAAACAACATCAAGATATCGAATGGAAGGCAAATAGAATAAAATAGATTAAATTAGGTACAAAAGAGCATGTTTTCATAATCAAGCACAATTTAGGAGGAAAGTTCAAATGCATGCTATTTAGTGGAATAAGTGTAAGTTTATATACTGAAATCCATTCAATTTCAACCAAAAATCATCAACAAATATGGATTCATCAATGCACTCATGTTGAATTCTATTTTCTTCTCATTCAATTTTATATTTCTATGCCTTTTGATGTTTACTTCACTTGTTATTGTTGATTCCTTGCTTTTGTTAGTTATAGCTTTTATTAATTCTTGCATTTTGTGATGTTTACTTTTATTGCACACTAAGTGTTTGATAGAATGTTTTTACTAGTTTTTGGATAGTTTTCTTTACTCTTGGCATAGGCTAAGGGAATTGAGTGACCTTAAGTCATTGGGTCTCATTGATTCGATGATTTGAGAACCCTTAGTGGTCAATTTGATAACCATTGACTCTAGCCTACTACTATGCCAATTAGTAGCTAGGTTAGGACTTATGGATTGATGATTGATCAAGCCTATTTGATGTACTTAATGCTTTGAGGTAGACATTATACTTACTTCAAGCATAGAGGTAGACTTAATGGATTGGTCCCTCATAATTGTCAATCCTTTCCTTTCTTTTATTAGTTTTTATCATTTATTTTCTTGTTATTTACTTTTCTTGCCAATTATAAAATCTCATAGCCAATAATTGATCACTTCATTGAAATTCCTTGTGAGACGACCCGAGGTTTAAATACTTTGGTTAATTTTCATTGGGGTTTGTACTTGTGACAACCAAAATACTTTTAAAATTTTATTGAGAATTATTAGTTGGTTTGGAGCTATACTTACAACGAAGAAATTCCTTTTCTATAAGAGAAATTCTAGACCAACAATAATTTTCATATCAGTGTTGCCTGAGCCTAATAAATCATTTGAGGTGTAATGTTATGCATCATTGAAGGGTCTGGGGTGTGTGCTAATGCAGCACCGTAATGTCGTGGCATACGCCTCACGACAGTTGAGACCGCATGAAATGAACTATCTGACTCACGATCTAGAGCTTGCTGCCATTGTGTTTGCTCTAAATATTTGGAGGCATTATCTCTATGGCGTCAAGTTTCAAATTTTCTCGGATCATAAGAGCTTAAAGTACATTTTCGATAAAAATATGCGTCAAAAGAGGTGGATGGAGCTGCTAAAGGACTATGACCTCGAATTGAATTACCACCTAGGAAAAGCAAATATTGTGGCGGACGCTTTGAGCCGAAAATCGCTATGTGCTACTTAGATGATGCTACGAAAGGAAGAATTGCTAAAAGCATTCAAGAGTCTGAATTTGGGGGTTAGAGAGGAGTCTGGTACTCTATGTTTAAGCCAATTGCAAATTTCAAGTGATTTTAAGTCCGAGATTGAAAAATCTTAACAAGACGAGAAGGAATTGTAGAAGGTGCCACCGGCAATTAAGCAAGGGAAGCGATGGAGGGTTTCATGGGACAATGATAGATTATGGAGATTCAAGGGTAGGATCTATGTGCCAAATATTGGAACCTTTTGGTAGGATATCTTAAAGGAGTTTCATAAAAGCGGATTCTCTATTCATCCGGGAAGCACTAAAATGTACCCCGATCTGAAAGCAATGTTCTGGTGGCCGAAAATGAAGAACGACATAGCGTTGCATGTATCTAAGTGTCTGTCTTGTTAGAAAGACAAGATTGAACATTAGAAACCATTAAGAACCCTTCAGCCCTTAAAAATTTTGCAATAGAAATGGGAGAGCATCGCAATGGATTTTGTGTCGGGGTTGCCAAGAACCCGAGCTGGATTCGACGCTGTTTGGGTAATTGTGGATCGACTGACAAAGTCAGCTCACTTTCTACCCATTCGAATGAGTTGTACGTTGGAAGAGCTAGCACGTTTGTAGATTTAAGAGATTGTGAGGTTGCATGGTGTGCCTACCACCATAATATCTGACAGAGATCCTCATTTTACCTCAAGGTTCTGGGGAGCTTTCCAACGGACATTTGGAATTCAGTTAAGCTTGAGTACTTTGAATAATCCAAACCCTAGAGGATTTGCTGAAGGCTTGTGTTTTGGACCAGCCGACGAGCTGGGATCAGTATATGCCGCTAGTAGAGTTTGCGTATAACGACGGCTACCATGTGAGCATCGGAATGGCTCGGTATACGGCTCTGTATGGGAGAATGTGTCAATCTCTGTTATGTTGGTATGAAGCTGGGGAGAAAAGCTTGTTAGGGCCTGAAATGATAGCTAAAATCACTGAACAAATCAAGAAAATCCGAAGCCGGATGCTTATTACTCAAAGGCGTTAGAAGAGCTACGCCGATCAGAGGCGGAAACCTTTAGAGTTTGGGGAAGGAGAACATGTGTTTATAAAGGTTACTCTAACAACTGGAGTGGGTAGAGCAATTAAAATGAAGAAACTAAATCCCCGTTACATCGACCCATTTCAAATTCTGAAGAGGATTAGACCGGTAGCCTATAGGATTGCCCTACCGCCGCATCTTTCGAACCTGCACGACGTGTTTCATGTGTCGCAGCTTTGAAAGTATACTCTCGATGTAAGTTATGTTTTGGAACCTGAATCGGTTCAAGTAAGAGAAGATTTAACACCTCAAGTAACTCCGATCAGAATCGACGACACTAGCATTAAGCGTTTACACGGTAAGGAACTATCATTGGTTAAAGTAGCTTGGAGTCGGGCTAGTATCAAAGAACACACTTGAGAACTTGAATTGAATATGCGGAAGGACTACCCACACCTCTTTTCAGGTAACTGAATCTGAATTTTGAGGGCAAAATTCTTAATTAGGTGGGTAGGATGTAAACCCCATAAAATTAACGAATAATTAGTCAATAAATTAAATATGAATCAAAGAAATTAGAAATATGAATTTAATAGTTTAATGAGATGGATGATGCCAGGGCATTTTGGCCAGTTTCACTGACCTTTTCTTTATGGTTTTAGGGTAGTTTCATGCACTTTCTTAGGAAATAAGCAAGTTTTGGGTAGAATTTTACTTATATCTTGATTCAGGCAAGCATTGTGATTTTTATATGAATTCATGAGAATTATGCATAAATTGAATGACAAATTGGATGATGCATATCTCATAACTTGGACTAGAACTTTGATGCACTTTATTGCTTGATTTCAGGACAAAGGAAGCAAGGAAGAACCACGTTAGCAGCCACGTTAGTCTAACTAATGTGACCTCTAACATGGAAGGGGAGCTAGCTTGTAACGTTAATGAGAAAAGTAATTGCCAATAACGTCCTCGAAGCCATCATAGCCGACGTTAATTACCACGTTAACTACATTTACATGGTAGTTAACGTGGAAGAAGAAAATGAGGCCAACGTTAGTGACACTTACCTTTGTCACTAACATTGGACCAAGCTCATATTGGCCACGTTAAGAGCCACGTTAACTCAGTTAACGTGGACTCTAATGTAAGGAAACAAAAGAATGGCCAACGTTAGTGACACTCACCTTTGTCACTAACGTTGAGCTAAGCCACTTTGAGCCACGTTAGTTGCCACGTTAACTCAGTTAACATGAAATCTAACGTGGAGGAAGCAAAGAATTACCAACGTTAGTGACACTCACCTTTGTCACTAACGTTGGGATGAGCCACTATGAGCCACGTTAACTCCCACGTTAACTACATTAACGTGGAAGCTAACGTGAGTAAAAGGGATAATGAGCCAACGTTAGTGACACTCACCTTTGTCACTAACGTTGGAAATGGCTAGCAATACCACGTTAGAAGCCACGTTAACCTAGTTAACATGAACTCTAACGTGGGAAGTAGGGGCATTTTGGAACGTTAGTGGCAAAGGTAAGTGTCACTAACATTCTCGAAGATGTGGCAAGCCTATGTTAAGGGTCACGTTAGCCACACTAACATGAACTCTAACGTAGGGAGAAAGGAGGATTCTCAACGTTATTGGAAAAAGTAAGTCCCAATAACGTGTACGAAGGACCAAGAGGCACCGTTAGTGGTCACGTTGATGCCACTAACGTTGAAGTTAACGTGGATCATCCTTGGGATTGGAACGTTAGTGAAAAAGGTGATTGCCACTAACGTTCTCGAACCCACACTTTTACTTAACGTTAACGCTACTAATGTCCTAAGCTAGAATCCCTGCCTACTTCACACTTTCTCTCTGCAAGTAAAGCTGAGCCCACTGAAGAAGATAACTGCTTCAACTCAAGATCCAAAGGCCCATATCCAAGACTTGAAGAGCCAACTAGAAGATCAGAATAACAGTATAAATAGGGAGAACTTTGAACTAGAGGGGAGCTTTTGGGAAAAGGGGGGCATTATTAGAATCACTTTCTGTATTTTACTTTCTCTGCAACTTTTAGTTTAACTTTCAGAATGTACTCTCCATCTATGCTTTTCATTCCCAGAGCTATGAACAACTAAACCCCTTTCATTGGGTTAGGGAGCTCTGTTGTAATTTGATGGATCAATATTAGTTTTCATTATTCTTCTTCTCTCTTTTCTTTTGATTTTTACTAGAAAGCTTTCAATCTTCATCCAATTGGATAGTTGTCTTGTGAAAGAAGCTATTCATACTTGGATCTCTTCTGAACCTTGGAAGAGGAATGAAGAGATCATGCTAGAAATGTTTTCTCATGTTGGACCAAATTGGGGTTTGGATGGATATAGTGACATATAATCCTACCAACACTTTGATTTGGAAATACATGTCGTATAATCAGTGACCATACTTCATCTCTTCTCATGAGCAATTAGACCAAGGAATTGGCTATTGATCTGATTTGAGAGATTGAGTTACCAAGGAATTGGAATTCAATCACTTAAGATTGCCAAGGAGATCAATGAATGCATTGATTGAGGAAGAGATGAAAATGAACTTGATCCGGAGAATACAACATCTCCTAAGCCCAATGAACTCCCCATTTCTGATCTTACCCATTCTATTTACTTTCTGCTATTTACCTTCATGCTAAACTCCCATTCCCCATTTAAGATTTTGTAATTTACTTTCCGTCATTTATTTTCTGCCATTTACTTTCCCGCCATTTAATTTCCTGCAATTCTCAACCCAAATTTCTGCTTAGCTTAACTAGAATATTCCTCCAATTAAAGTTGCTTGACCAATCAATCCCTGTGGGATTCGTGATACATGCAAAATTGTTACTCTGAGGTTGTAAAATTTGTTGTTCGTTCTCTCCCTGGTAATGGCTCCAAAAACGTGTGCACAGTACCATGGTCCAAGCATAACTTCACAACTTCGCACAACTAACCAGCAAGTGCACTGGGTCGTCCAAGTAATAAAACCTTACGTGAGTAAGGGTCGATCCCACGGAGATTGTTGGTATGAAGCAAGCTATGGTCACCTTGTAAATCTCAGTCAGGCAGATAATAACTGATTATGGAGTTTTCGAAAATAATAAATAAATAGAAAATAAAGGTAGAAACACTTATGTAATTCATTGGTGAGAATTTCAGATAAGCGTATAGAGATGCTTTCGTTCCTCTGAACTTCTGCTTTCCTGCTGTTTTCATCCAATCAGTCCTACTCCTTTCCATGGCTGGCTTTATGTAAGGGCATCACCGTTGTCAATGGCTACATCCCATCTTCTTGTGAAAAAGGTCCAAATGCTCTGTCACAGCACGGCTAATCATCTGAGGTTCTCGATCATACTGGAATAGGATTCACCCTCCTTTTGCGTTTGTCACTACGCCCAGCACTCGCGAGTTTGAAGCTCGTCACAGTCATTCAATCCCTGAATCCTACTCGGAATACCACAGACAAGGTTTAGACTTTTTGGACTCTCATGAATGCCGCCATCAATCTAGCTTATACCACGAAGATTCTGATTAAGAGATCTAAGAGATACTCATTCAATCTAAGGTGGAACGGAAGTGGTTGTCAGGCACGCGTTCGTGGGGGAATGATGATGATTGTCACGCTCATCACATTCATATTGAAGTGCGAATGAATATCTTAGAAGCAGAATAAGTTGAATTGAATAGAAAAACAGTAGTACTTTGCATTAATTCATGAGGAACAGCAGAGCTCCACACCTTAATCTATGGAGTGTAGAAACTCTACCGTTGAAGATACATAAGTGATGAAGGTTCAGGCATGCCCGGGAGGCCAGCCCCCAAAACATGATCACAGGATCAAAAATACAATCCAGGATCTTCCAAAAAAATTTCTAATACAATAGTAAGAAGTCCTATTTATACTAAACTAGTTACTAGGGTTTACAGAAGTAAGTAATTGATGCATAAATCCACTTCCGGGGCCCACTTGGTGTGTGCTTGGGCTGAGCTTGAAGTTTACACGTGGAGAGGTCATTCTTGGAGTTGAACGCCAAGTTGTAACGTGTTTTTTGCATTCAACTCTGGTTCGTGACGTGTTTCTGGCGTTTAACTCTAGACTGCAGCGTAGAACTGGCGTTCAACACCCTTTTGCGTCATCTAAACTCGGCCAAAGTATGGATTATTATATATTGCTGGAAAGCCTTGGATGTCTACTTTCCAACGCAATTAAAAGCGCGCCATTTTGAGTTCTGTAGCTCCAGAAAATCTACTTTGAGTACAGGGAGGTCAGAATCGAGCTCAGAATTCAGATAGTGTTATTGATTCTCCTAGTTCAGTATGTTGATTCTTGAACACAGCTACTTTATGAGTCTTGGCCGTGGCCTTAAGCACTTTGTTTTCCATTATTACCACCGGATACATAAATGCCACAGACACATAATTGGGTGAACATTTTCAGATTGTGACTCAGATTTGCTAAAGTCCCCAATTAGAGGTGTCCAGGGTTCTTAAGCACACTCTTTTTTTGCTTTGGACCTTGACTTTAACCGCTCAGTCTCAAGTTTTCACTTGACACCTTCACGCCACAAGCACATGGTTAGGGACAGCTTGGTTTAGCCGCTTAGGCCGGGATTTTATTCCTTTAGGCCCTCCTATCCACTGATGCTCAAAGCCTTGGGATCCTTTTTATTTACCCTTGCCTTTTGATTTTAAGGATTATTGGATTTTTGCTCTTGCCTCTTGGTTTTAAGAGCTTTTGGCTTTTTCTGCTTGCTTTTTTTTTTCTTTCTATTTTTTTTCGCCATTTTTTTTTCTGCAAGCTTTGTATTCACTGCTTTTTCTTGCTTCAAGAATCATTTTTATGATTTTTCAGATTATTAAATAACATGTCTCCTTGTCATCATTCTTTCAAGAGCCAACATATTTAACATTCATAAACAACAACTTCAAAAGACATATGCACTGTTCAAGCATTCATTCAGAAAACAAAAAGTATTGTCACCACATCAATATAATTAAACTAAGTTCAAGGATAAATTCGAAACTCATGTACTTCTTGTTCTTTTGAATTAAAAACATTTTTCATTCAAGAGAGGTGATGGATTCATATTCACTACTTTAAGGCATAGTTACTAAATACTAATGATCATGTAATAAGACACAAACATGGATAAGCGCTTAACATAAAGAAAATGAAAAACAGAGAATTTAAGAACAATGAATGAATCCACCTTAGTGATGGTGGCGTTTCCTTCTTGAGGAACCAATGATGTCCTTGAGCTCTTCTATGTCTCTTCCTTGTCTTTGTTGCTCCTTCCTTATTAATTTTTGATCTTTTCTAATTTCATGGAGGATGATGGAGTGCTCTTGATGTTCCACCCTTAGTTGCTCCCAATAATTGTGTGGGGGAAAATGTATCCCCTGAGGTATCTCAGTGATCTCTTGATTTGCAGTCAAATGTTCTACCACTGAGCTATAAATCCTTTACATGAATCTCTCCATCTCCCATGACTTGGAGGTGGAAGCTTTTGTCTTCCCTTTTCTCTTCTCTCTCTTTTTTTTTTTTGAGGTTTCTCTGGCCTTGGGTGCCATCAATGGTTATGAAAAAGCAAAATAAGCAATGCTTTTACCACACCAAACTTAAAATGTTGCTCACCCTCGAGCAGGAGAAGAAAGAATAGATGAAGAAGAAGATGTGGAAGAAACTAGGATTATGAGGAGGAAAGGTGGAGATCCTGTGGGATCCACAGATCCTAAGGTGTCAAGGAATGGCATCCCTGCACCAATTAGGCATGTAAAATGCCTTTGCATGCAATTCTGTCGTTTAAACGCCGAATTGATGCTTGTTCTGGGCGTTCAGTGCCCAGATGCAGCATATTTCTGGCGTTGAACACCAGCCAGATGCTTGTTTCTTGCGTTCAGCGCCAACTCTTCCTTAGTGTACATTTCTGGCGTCTGAACGCCAGGATGCTGCTTGTTTCTGGCGTTCAACGCCAGATCCATACTCTGTTCTGGCGTTGAACGCCAGCCAGATGCTCCTTACTAACGTTTAAACGCCAGTAAGATCCTCCTCCAGGGTGTGATTTTTCTTCTGCTATTTTTGATTCCGTTTTCAATTTTTTTCAGTTGTTTTTGTGACTCCACATGATCATGAACCTATGAAGACATATAACTAATAAAAATATAATTAAATAAAAATTGGGTTGCCTCCCAACAAGTGCTTCTTTAATGTCAATAGCTTGACAGTGGGCTCTCATGAAGCCTCACAGATGTTCAGAGCATTGTTGAGACTCTCCAACACCAAACTTAGAGTTTGGATATAGGAGTTCAACACCAAACTTAGAGTTTGGTTATGGCCTCCCAACACCAAACTTAGAGTTTGACTGTGGGGGCTCTGGTTGACTCTGTTTTGAGAGACGCTTACTGTGCCTCTTTTCCATGTTTACAGAAGGATGTCCTTGAGTTTTAAACTCAAGGGAGTCCTCATTCAATTGAAGGACTAATTCACCTCTGTCAACATCAATCACAGCTCTTGCTGTGGCTAGGAAGGGTCTTCCAAAGATGATGAATTCATCCTCATCCTTCCCAGTATCTAGGATTATGAAATCAGCAGGGATGTAAAGGTCTTCAACCTTTACTAATATGTCCTCTACTTGTCCATAAGCCTGTTTTTTAGAATTGTCTGCCATCTCTAATGAGATTTTAGCAGCTTGTACCTCAAAGATTCCAAGTTTCTCCATTATAGAGAGTGGCATGAGGTTTATTCCTGACCTAAGGTCACATAGAGCCTTCTCAAAGGTCATGGTGCCTATGGTACAGGGTATTAGGAACTTTCTAGGATCTTGTTTCTTCTGAAGCAATCTCAGTTGATCCAATGCATTTAGTTCATTGGTGAACAGGGGAGGTTCATCTCCCCAAGTCTCATTACCAAATAAATTGGCATTTAGCTTCATGATTGCACCAAGGAACTTGGCAACTTGCTCTTCAGTAACATCCTCATTCTCTTCTGAAGAGGAATACTCATCAGAGCTCATGAAGGGCATAAGGAGGTTTAATGGAATCTCTATGGTCTCTAGATGAGTCTCAGATTCCTTTGGTTCCTCAAAGGGAAACTCCTTATTGATCACTGGACGTCCCAGGAGGTCTTCCTCCTTGGGATTCACATCCCGGAAGTGGATTTATGCATCAATTACTTACTCATGTAAACCCTAGTGACTAGTTTATTATAAATAGGACCTCTTACTATTGTATTAGGAATCTTTGGTCTCAGTTGTAATCCATTGTTCATCTTAGGAGACTATTGATCACGTTTTAGGGGGCTGGCCATCTCGGCCATGCCTGAACCTTTACTTATGTATTTTCATACGGTAGAGTTTCTACACTCCATAGATTAAGGTGTGGAGCTCTGCTGTTCCTCAAAGATTAATGCAAAGTACTACTATTTTCTATTCAATTTTTCTTATTTCTCTTCTAAGATATCCATTCGCACCCAAGAACGTGATGAAGGTGATGATTATGGGTGACGCTCATCATCCTTCTCCCTTATGAACGCGTGCCTGGCAAACACTTCCGTTCTACATGAAGTAAGCTAGAATGAATATCTCTTAGATCTCCTAACCAGAATCTTTGTGGCGTAAGCTAGAATGATGGCGGCATTCAAGAGAATCCGGAAGGTCTAAACCTTGTCTGTGGTATTCCGAGTAGGATTCAATGATTGGATGACTGTGACGAGCTCCTAAAAAAGCATCTCCATTCGCTTATCTGAAATTCCTACCAATGATTTACATAAGTATCTCTATCCCTATTCTATTAATTATTATTCGAAAACTCCATAATCATTTTATATCCGCCTGACTGAGATTTACAAGGTGACCATAGCTTGCTTCATACCAACAATCTCCGTGGGATTCGACCCTTACTCACGTAAGGTATTACTTGGACGACCCAGTGCACTTGCTGGTCAGTTGTATCGAAGTTGTGACAAATTATGAATGTGTAATCACGATTACGCGTACCAAGTTGCTCACGTGTTAGGAATAGTTTGAGCCTGGACATCACAATTTCGTGCACCAAGTTTTTGGCGCCGTTGCCGGGGATTGTTCGAGTTTGAACAACTGATGGTTCATCTTGTTGCTCAGATTAGGTAATTTTCTTTTTGTTTTGTTTTCAAAAATTTTTCAAAAATTTTTCAAAATTTTCTCATCTGTTTTTGAAGAAAAAAAAATAAAAAAAAATAAAAATGTTTTCAAAAATTTATTCAAAATTTTTAAAAGAATGAATTCTAGTGTTTCATAAAGCATGTGAAGCCTGGCTGGCTGTAAAGCCATGTCTAAATTCTTTTGGACTGAGGCTTCCAACCATCAGCTCTTATACGACTGTAGGGTATGTCAGGCATGTCATATCTGAATTACATGCTGAAGCCTGGCTGGCCATTGGCCATGTCTAGTGTTTTGGACCGGAGCTTTCATTGAAAGCTTGGCTGGCTAGTGAGCCATGTCTAATTCCTGGACTGAAGCTTTAGACTAAGAATGCAAGATTCCTGGAATTCATGTTAAAAATTTTGGAATCCTTATTTTTTCTTTTTCATATAATTTTCGAAAAAAATCCAAAAAAAATTAGAAAAGCATAAAAATCAAAAATATTTTTGTGTTCTTGTTTGAGTCTTGAGTCATATCATAAGTTTGGTGTCACTTGCATATGCATATTGCATTTTTCGAAAATTTCATGCATTCATAGTGTTCTTCATGATCTTCAAGTTGTTCTTGGTAAGTCTTCTTGTTAGATCTTGATGATTTTTTGTTTTGTGTCTTTTCATGTTTTTCATATGCATTCTTGAATTCTTAGTGTCTAAGCATTAAAGAATTCTAAGTTTGGTGTCTTGCATGTTTTCTTTGCATCAAAAATTTTTCAGAAATATGTTCTTGGTGTTCATCTTGACATTCATAGTGTTCTTGGTGTTCATCTTGACATTCATAGCATTCTTGCATGCATTCATTGTTTTGATCTAAAAATTTCATGCATTGCATCATTTTTAGTGTTTTTCTCTTGCATCATAAAAATTCAAAAAAATATGCATTTTTCGAAAATTCATGCATTCATAGTGTTCTTCATGATCTTCAAGTTGTTCTTGGTAAGTCTTCTTGTTTGATCTTGATGATTTTTTGTTTTGTGTCTTTTGGTGTTTATCATATGCATTCTTGAATTCTTAGTGTCTAAGCATTAAAGAATTCTAAGTTTGGTGTCTTGCATGTTTTATTTGCATTAAATATTTTTCAAAATTATGTTCTTGATGTTCATCATGACATTCATAGTGTTCTTGGTGTTCATCTTGACATTCATAGCATTCTTGCATGCATCACATGTTTTGATCTAAAAATTTCATGCATTGCATCTTTTTTGTGTTTTTCTCTCTCATCATAAAAATTCAAAAATCAAAAAAATATCTTTCCCTTTTTCTCTCATCAAATTCAAAAATTTGGATTGACTTTTTCAAAAAATTTTAAAATCAAATTGTTTCTCATGAGTCAAATCAAATTTTCAATTTGAAAATCTTATCTTTTTCAAAATCTTTTTCAAAAATCAAATCTTTTTCAAAATTCTTGGTTATTTTCGAAAATTCCAANCAAATTTCTCATGGAAGGATCAAAAGCCTCAACAAGGCTTTAATAATGGTGGAAGAAATAGGTTTAACAATAATAAACCTTTTCCATCATCCACTCAGCAAAAGACAGAGAACTCTGAACAAAATGCTTCTAATTTAGCAAATCTAGTCTCTGATCTATCTAAGGCCACTGTGAGTTTCATGAATGAAACCAGGTCTTCCATTAGAAATTTGGAAGCACAAGTGGGCCAGCTGAGTAAAGGGATCACTGAAATCCCTCCAAGTACTCTCCCAAGCAATACAGAAGAGAATAAAGGAGAGTGCAAGGCCATTGACATAAGCACCATGGCCAAACCCAAAGAGGGAGAGGAAGACGCAAATCCCAAGGAGGAAGACCTCCTGGGACGTCCAGTGATCAATAAAGAGCTTCCCTCTGAGGAACCAAAGGACTCTGAGGCTCATCTAGAGACCATAGAGATTCCATTGAACCTCCTTATGCCCTTCATGAGCTCTGATGAGTATTCCTCTTCTGAAGAGAATGAGGATGTTACTGAAGAGCAAACTGCCAAGTTTCTTGGTGCAATCAGGAAGCTGAATGCCAAATTATTTGGCATTGATACTTGGGAAGTTGAACCTCCCTTGTTCATCAATGAACTAAGTGATCTGGATCAACTGACATTGCCTCAGAAGAGACAGGATCCTGGAAAGTTCATAATACCCTGTACCATAGGCACCATGATCTTTAAGGCTTTGTGTGACCTTGGTTCAGGAATAAACCTCATGCCCCTTTCTGTAATAAAGAAACTGGGAATCTATGGGGTGCAAGCTGCTAAAATCTCATTAGAGATGGCAGACAGCTCTAGAAAACAGGCTTATGGACAAGTAGAGGACGTATTAGTAAAGGTTGAAGGCCTTTACATCCCTGCTGATTTCATAGTCCTGGATACTGGAAAGGAAAAGGGTGAATCCATCATCCTAGGAAGACCTTTCCTGGCCACAGCAAGAGCTGTGATTGATGTTGACAGAGGTGAAATAGTCCTTCAATGGAATGAGGACAGAAAAGCATCTCCATTCGCTTATCTGAAATTCCTACCAATGATTTACATAAGTATCTCTATCCCTATTCTATTAATTATTATTCGAAAACTCCATAATCATTTTATATCCGCCTGACTGAGATTTACAAGGTGACCATAGCTTGCTTCATACCAACAATCTCCGTGGGATTCGACCCTTACTCACGTAAGGTATTACTTGGACGACCCAGTGCACTTGCTGGTCAGTTGTATCGAAGTTGTGACAAATTATGAATGTGTAATCACGATTACGCGTACCAAGTTGCTCACGTGTCAGGAATAGTTTGAGCCTGGACATCACAATTTCGTGCACCAGTTCCGCAGAGGGAAACTCCTTATTAATCACTGGACGTCCCAGGAGGTCTTCCTCCTTGGGATTCACGTCCTCCTCCTCTTTTGTAGTTTCGGCCATGATGGTCATTTCAATGGCCTTGCACTCTCCTTTTGGATTTTCTTCTGTATTGCTTGGGAGAGTAATAGGAGGGGTTTCAGTGATCCTTTTACTCAGCTGGCCCACTTGTGCCTCCAAATTTCTAATGGAGGACCTTGTTTCATTCATGAAACTCAGAGTGACCTTAGATAGATCAGAGACTAAGTTTGCTAAATTAGAGGTATTTTGTTCAGAGTTCTCTGTCTGTTGCTGAGTGGATGATGGAAAAGGTTTGCTATTGCTAAACCTGTTTCTTCCACCATTATTAAAGTCTTGTTGAGGATTTTGTTGATCCTTCCATGAGAGATTTGGGTGATTTCTCCATGAGGGATTATAGGTGTTTCCATATGGTTCACCCATGTAATTCACCTCTGCTATTGCAGGGTTCTCAGGATCATAAGCTTCTTCTTCAGAAGATGCCTCTTGAGTACTGTTGGATGCAGCTTGCATTCCATTCAGACTCTGAGAAATCATATTGACTTGATGAGTCAATATTTTATTCTGAGCCAATATGGCATTCAGAGTATCGATTTCAAGAACTCCATTCTTCTGAGGTGTCCCATTACTCACAGGATTCCTCTCAGAAGTGTACATGAACTAGTTGTTAGCAGCCATGTCAATGAGTTCTTGAGCTTCTGCAGGCGTTTTCTTTAGGTGAATGGATCCACCTGCAGAAGTATCCAATGACATCTTAGTTAATTCAGACAGACCATCATAGAATATATCCAGGATGGTCCATTCTGAAAGCATGTCAGAAGGACACTTTTTGGTCAGTTCCTTGTATCTCTCCCAAGCTTCATAGAGGGATTCACCTTCTTTCTGTCTGAAGGTTTGAACATCCACTCTAAGCTTACTCAGCTTTTGAGGAGGAAAGAACTTGGCTAAGAAAGCCTTGACCAGCTTATCCCAAGAGTTCAGGCTATCCTTAGATTGAGAGTCCAACCATATTCTAGCTCTATCTCTCACAACAAAAGGGAAAAGCATGAACCTGTAGACTTCAGGATCTACTCCATTAGTCTTAACAGTATCACATATCTGCAAGAATTCAGTTAAGAACTGAAAAGGATCTTCAGATGGAAGTCCATGAAACTTGCAGTTTTGTTGCATTAGAGAAACTAATTGAGGTTTAAGCTCAAAGTTGTTTGCTCCAATGGCAGGAATGGAGATGCTTCTTCCATGTAAATTGGAATTAGGTGCAGTAAAGTCACCAAGCATCCTCCTTCCATTATTATTATTTTCGGCTGCCATATCCTCTTCTTGTTCGAAAATTTCTGTAAGGTTGTCTCTGGATTGTTGTATTTTAGCTTCTCTTAGTTTCCTCTTCAGAGTCCTTTCAGGTTTAGGGTCTGCTTCAGCAAGAATGTTCTTGTCGTTACTCCTGCTCATATGAAAAAGAGGGAACAGAAAAATAATAATAATAGGGATCCTTTTTTACCCAGGTATAGAGGTTCCCTTGTGTGAGTAGAAGAAGAAAAGAATGTAATGTAAAGAAGGGAAGAAAAAACTCGAACACAGAGAGGGAGGTAGTGTTCGAATTTTTGGATGGGAGAGAAGTGTTAGTTGATGAATAAATAAATAGAAGGAGATGAGAGAGAAAGAGGAATTTCAAAAATTATTTTTGAAAAATGGTTAGTGATTTTCGAAAATTAAAATTAAAATTTGAAACAATTAGTTAATTAAAAAGAATTTTTGAAAAAAAGGGAAGATATTTTCGAAAATTAGAGAGAGAGAGAGAGTTAGTCAGGTAGTTTTGAAAAAGATAAGAAACAAACAAAAAGTTAGTTAGTTAGTTGAAACAAATTTTGAAAATCAATTTTGAAAAGATAAGAAGATAAGAAGTAAAAAAAATATATTTTTAAAATCAAATTTTTTTTGAAAAAGATATGTTTTAAAAAGATATGATTTTGAAAAAGATAGGATAAAAAGATATTTTTGAAAAGATATGATTAAAATTAGTTTTGAAAAAAGATTTAATTTTTAAAATCACAATTAATGACTTGATTCACAAGAAATCACAAGATATGATTCTAGAACTTAAAGTTTGAATCTTTCTTAACAAGTAAGTAACAAACTTGAAATTTTTGAATCAAAACATTAATTATTGAAGATATTTTCGAAAATTAGGAGATAAAATTAAGAAAAACATTTTTGAAAAACATTTTTTTTAAATTTTCGAAAATGACTAAGAAAAATGAAAAAAATATGATTTTAAAAAAGATTTTGAAAAAGATAAGATTTTTAAATTAAAAATTTGATTTGACTCATAAAAACAACTAGATTTTAAAAATTTTTGAAAAAGTCAATCCAAATTTTCGAATTTTATGAGTGAAAAAGGAAAGATATTTTTTTTTTTGATTTTTGAATTTTTAATGATGAAAGAGAAAAACATGAAAAATGATGCAATGCATGAAAGTTATGGATCAAAACAATGAATGCATGCAAGAATGCTATGAATGTCAAGATGAACACCAAGAACACTTTGAAGATCATGATGAACATCAAGAACATATTTTTGAAAAATTTTTGATGCAAAGAAAACATGCAAGACACCAAACTTAGAAATCTTTCATGTTCATACACTATGAATGCAAGAATGCATATGAAAAACAAGAAAAGACACACAACAAGAAAATATGAAGATCAAACAAGAAGACTGGCCAAGAACAACTTGAAGATCATGAAGAACACTGTGAATGCATGAATTTTCGAAAAATGCAAAGAATTTTTAGAAAAAATGCAATTGACATCAAACTTGAAATTGACTCAAGACTCAAACAAGAAACACAAAATATTTTTGATTTTTATGATTTTATGAATTTTTTTGGATGTTTTCGAAAATTAATGTGAAAAAGAAAAATAAGGATTCCAAAATTTTTAATATAAATTCCAGGAATCTTGTACTCTTAGTCTAAAGCTCCAATCTGAGGGTTAGGCATGGCTTAATAGCCAGCCAAGCTTTAGAAGTAAATTAGGTGGATCAGGAACAGCAGCAGGTGGATTAGCAACAGCTAGCTTGCTCTTGTGATGATGGTTGGAAGCCCCTATCCAAATAAATTTAGACATGGCTTTACAGCCAGCCAGGCTTCACATGCTTCATGAAACTCTAGAATTCATTTTTAAAAATTCTGAAGAACATAATAAAATTTTTTTGAAAAGATATTTTTTTTTTATTTTTTTCGAAAATAAAGGAAAATTTTTTGTTTTGTTTTTTTTTTTGAAGATTTTTGAAAATTTTTTTTTTTGAAAATAAAACAAAAAGAAAATTACCTAATCTGAGCAACAAGATGAACCGTCAGTTGTCCAAACTCAAACAATCCCCGGCAACGGCGCCAAAAACTTGATACATGCGAAATTGTTACTCTGAGGTTGTAAAATTTGTTGTTCGGTCTCTCCCTGGTAATGGCTCCAAAAACGTGTGCCCAAGCATAACTTCACAACTTCGCACAACTAACCAGCAAGTGCACTGGGTCGTCCAAGTAATAAAACCTTACGTGAGTAAGGGTCGATCCCACAGAGATTGTTGGTATGAAGCAAGCTATGGTCACCTTGTAAATCTCAGTCAGGCAGATAATAATTGATTATGGAGTTTTCGAAAATAATAAATAAATAGAAAATAAAGATAGAAACACTTATGTAATTCATTGGTGAGAATTTCAGATAAGCGTATAGAGATGCTTTCGTTCCTCTGAACTTCTGCTTTCCTGCTATTTTCATCCAATCAGTCCTACTCCTTTCCATGGCTGGCTTTATGTAAAGGCATCACCATTGTCAATGGCTACATCCCATCCTCTTGTGAAAAAGGTCCAAATGCTCTGTCACAGCACGACTAATCATCTGAGGTTCTCGATCATACTGGAATAGGATTCACCCTCCTTTTGCGTCTGTCACTACGCCCAGCACTCGCGAGTTTGAAGCTCGTCACAGTCATTCAGTCCCTAAATCCTACTCGGAATACCACAGACAAGGTTTAGACTTTCCGGACTCTCATGAATGCCGCCATCAATCTAGCTTATACCACGAAGATTCTGATTAAGAGATCTAAAAGATACTCATTCAATCTAAGGTGGAACAGAAGTGGTTGTCAGGCACGCGTTCGTGGGGGAATGATGATGATTGTCACGCTCACCACATTCATATTGAAGTGCGAATGAATATCTTAGAAGAGAAATAAGTTGAATTGAATAGAAAAATAGTAGTACTTTGCATTAATTCGTGAGGAACAGCAGAGCTCCACACCTTAATCTATGGAGTGTAGAAACTCTACCGTTGAAGATACATAAGTGATGAAGGTTCAGGCATGGCCGGGAGGCCAGCCCCCAAAACGTGATCACAGGATCAAAAATACAATCCAGGATCTTCCAAAAAAATTTCTAATACAATAGTAAGAAGTCCTATTTATACTAAACTAGTTACTAGGGTTTACAGAAGTAAGTAATTGATGCATAAATCCACTTTCAGGGCCCACTTGGTGTGTGCTTGGGCTGAGCTTGAAGTTTACATGTGGAGAGGTCATTCTTGGAGTTGAACGCCAAGTTGTAACGTGTTTTTGGCGTTCAACTCTGGTTCGTGACGTGTTTCTGGCGTTTAACTCTAGACTGCAGCGTAGAACTGGCGTTCAACGCCGTTTTGCATTGTCTAAACTCGGCCAAAGTATGGACTATTATATATTTCTGGAAAGCCCTGGATGTCTACTTTCCAACGCAATTGGAAGCGCGCCATTTTGAGTTCTGTAGCTCCAGAAAATCCTCTTTGAGTGCAGGGAGGTCAGAATCCAACAACATCAGCAGTCCTTCTTTAACCTCTGAATCTGATTTTTGCTCAAGTCCTTCAATTTCAGCCAGAAAATACCTGAAATCACCAAAAAACACACAAACTCATAGTAAAGTCCAGAAATGTGAATTTAACATAAAAAGTAATAAAAACATCCCTAAAAGTAGCTAGATCCTACTAAAAACATACTAAAAACAATGCCAAAAAGCGTATAAATTATCCGCTCATCAATTCGACCTCACTCTATTGTGAGTTTTTACTTGACGACAATTCGGTATACTTGCCGAAGGAAATTTGTTAAAGGACAAGTTTCCATGGCATCAAGTTTATGGCGCCGTTGCCGGGGATTGATTTTGTATCAATAATGATTAAATTGGTGGATAACTAGATTGAGCATTTGTTTTTATTTTATTTGATTTAAGTTCATTTGAGTAATTTACTTTCTGTTCAGTTATTTTCTTCCCTTTCCCTTACCCATTTTCTTACTTGTTTACAATTCAGCCACTAACCCACTAACTGTTTGATATATTGCATCACTCACACTAACAGCATTTTTGAACAAGTTACTATCTGCATCTTTCTTTCTTGCAGTTGCCTTGTTGGTTGTATGACAGGTAGAAGAAGCGGGGCTTCAACTTCCTTTGATTCTGAACTTGAGAGGACCTTCCTTAGATTAAGTAGGGAAGCAAGAGGAAAGAGAGTAGTTGGTGCTGAGGAAGAGGAGGAGTACTTTGAACCAGATATGGATGAGAATATAGAGAACCATCATGAAGAAGAGGCTCACAACCATGGCCGAGAAGGTCCAGCACATCAGGCTGGGCAAGAGAGAAGGGTTCTGGGTTCGTACATCAATCCAAACCCAGGAAATTACGGAAGTAGCATCCAAAGGCCAACCATACATGCCAACAACTTTGAACTAAAGCCACAGCTCATCACCCTTGTTTAGAACAATTGTTCATTCGGAGGGATTGTCCAAGAAGATCCCAATCAACATCTAAGCACCTTCCTGAGGATATGTGATACCGTGAAGTCTAATGGTGTTCATCCTGACACCTATAGACTACTTCTGTTCCCTTTCTCACTCAAGGACAAGGCATCTAAATGGCTGAAATCCTTCCCAAAGGAGAGTTTAGCAACCTGGGAAGATGTGGTGAATAAATTCTTGGCAAGATTCTATCCTCCTCAACGTATCAACAGGTTGAGAGCTGAGGTACAAACCTTCAGGCAGCAAGATGGTGAGACTCTATATGAAGCATGGGAGAGGTTTAAGGACCTGACAAGAAGGTGCCCACCAGATATGTTCAATGAATGGGTGCAGCTACACATTTTCTATGAAGGTCTTTCTTATGAATCGAAGAAGGCAGTAGACCACTCATCCGGGGGATCTCTGAACAAGAAGAAGACCATTGAAGAAGCCATTGATATCATTGAGACTGTAGCCGAGAATGACTACTTCTATGCTTCTGAAAGAGGCAACACTAGAGGAGTGATGGAGCTAAACAATGTGGATGCACTGCTGGCCCAAAACAAGCTTATCACCAAGCACCTGGCTGATCTTACCAAGAAGATGGAGAGGAACCAAGTAGCAGCAATCACCACCTCATCAGCAACCCAAGAGGGAGTGAATGCAGAGGCAGAGGATGAGCAAGAACAAGCCAACTACAT
Source organism: Arachis ipaensis (assembly GCF_000816755.2). Lineage (NCBI taxonomy): Eukaryota > Viridiplantae > Streptophyta > Magnoliopsida > Fabales > Fabaceae > Arachis > Arachis ipaensis. The sequence continues at coordinate 55,276,054 of NC_029785.2, forward strand.
TGGAAACGCACCTAGGAAAGCACATGATCCATACTCCAAGACCTACAATCCTGGTTGGAGGAACCACCCAAACTTTGGGTGGGGAAATCAACAAGACCAAGACCAAGATCAGAGACACCACAACCCCAACAACAATGCAGCCCACCAACATTCCACGCAAAGATCATATCAACACCCACCTAACAACATACCTCAACATCCATACCAAAGCCAAAATGGCCCTTTTCATCCCTCCAACCTCAACTCACCATCATCTGAAGATAGACTCTCAAGGATTGAGACTTTACTTGAAGGCATATGCAAAGAAATTCAAGACAGTAAAGAATTTCGAGAAGAAGTGCGGTCCAATATGCAGAATCAAGATGCTGCCATCAAGAAACTTGAAACACAAATTGGCTACCTATTCAAGCAAATTCCCAGCCACAACCCTCGCAGTGATACTGACTCAAACCTAAGGGAGGAGTATCAGGCTATCACCCTCAGGAGTGGCAAGGAACTGAAGGAAACCTCTCAGAAACCAAAAGAAAGGGGCTCAAGTGAAAAGAAAGAGGGGCAAGAGGAAGTTCGAGTTCCCACTTCAAGTTCAACAAAAAACGAGAACTGCCGAAGCCAGACGTCCCAAGAGTCCCATATCCTCAGCAATTGAGGAAGAAAGGGGATGACAACCAGTTCTTAAGATTTTTGGAAATCATCAAGAAACTACAAAACAACTACCCTAGAAATTGAAAGACCCTGGGAGCTTCTAGATCCCTTGTATTATAGGGGAAATCACAGTGAAAAAGGCTCTATGTGACTTAGGAGCTAGCATAAATCTGATGTCATTAGCGATGATGAGAAAGATGAAGATCGAGGAGGCTAAGCCAACAAAAATGGCTCTACAACTGGCAGACCGATCATTCAAGTTCCCCCATGGCGTAGTAGAAGATTTGCTGGTGAAGTTGGGGGATTTCATCTTCCCAGCAGACTTTGTAGTCCTGGACATGCAGGTGGAAGCCAAGGCCTCCATCATCCTGGGAAGACCGTTCTTGGCCACTGTTGGAGCTGTCATTGATGTCCAAAAAGGCGACCTCACCCTGAGACTACACAATGAAAGGATGACATTCAATGTGTTCAAAGCCATGAGTTACCCACCAGAACAATTGGGAGAGTGTATGAGGTTGGACTCATTGGAAGAAGCGGTGCAGGAGAGTTTTAAAGAAGAAGAACCTGAAGGGTTGTCAGAGGAGGAATCAACTTCTAGTGAAGAGGCTGCAACAGCAGAGATCCATATACAGGATGCACCAAAGGAAGAAAATGAAAAGTCAGAAGCACCCATACTTGAACTTAAAGTACTGCCACCTACTCTCAAATATGCATACTTAGGAGAGAATGAGAGTTACCCAGTGATCATAAACTCATCACTCAGCCAAGATCAAGAGGATGAACTACTCCAAGTGTTGAGAAAGCATAAGGATGCCATTGGATGGACCCTCGCTGACTTGAAGGGAATCAGTTCGGCCATATGCATGCACAAGATACTGTTGGAAGATGATGCCAAACCATCCATTCAATCCCAAATGAGGCTAAACCCAGTCATGAAGGAAGTGGTATAGAAAGAAATTATGAAGTTATGGCAGGGAGGGGTAATCTACCCAATCTCAGACAGCCCCTGGGTTAGCCCTGTGCATGTTGTTCCAAAAAAAGGAGGAATCACTGTAGTTCCCAATGAGAGGTGATGCCAGGGCATTTTGGCTAGTTTCACTGACCTTTTCTTTACTATTTTTAAGGTAGTTTCATGCATTTTCTAAGGAAATAAGCTAGTTTTGGGTAGATATTCACTTACATCTTGATTCAAGCATACATTGTGCACTTTACATGATTTCATGAGAATTTTGCATGAATTATATGATAAATTGGATGATGCATAATCCCATGATTAAGAGCAAGACTTTGATGCACTTTGTTTAATTGATTTCAGGCCAAAAGAAGAAGAGAAGAGCCACGTTAGTGGCTACGTTAGTTACACTAACGTGGGCACTAACGTAGGAAGGAAGGAAAGCCACAACGTTAGTGAGAAAAGCTAGTGGCATTAACTTTGAAGAAAGGAAATGGAGCCAACGTTAGTGACACTTAACATTATCACTAACTTTGGACCAAGCTCATAAGTGGTCATGTTAGTTGCCACGTTAACTTAGTTAACGTGGCCTCTAACGTTAAGAAGTAAAGGGGAAGCCAACGTTAGTGACATTCAACTTTATCACTAACGTTGGCCAAGTCACAATAAGCCACGTTAACTCCCACGTTACCCTAGTTAACGTGGAATCTAACGTGAAGAAACAAGGTGGTCGACAACGTTAGTGACACCAAACATTGTCACTAACGTTGGAAGGAAACCACACAAGCCCCAATAAGCCACGTTAAGAAGGGAGGTGATCGCCAACGTTAGTGACACCCAACATTGTCACTAACGTTGGAATGAGACCACACAAGCCACTATGAGCCACGTTAACTCCCACGTTAACTTAGTTAACGTGGTAGTTAACGTGGGCAAAAGTCCCACTTGGCAGCCTCATCATGCCTTCTTCAAACAAGAATAACTTGAGCCACAAAACTCCAAATGAGGTGATTCCAGTGGCATTGGAAAGTAGGATTCCAGAGCTTTCCAAGTATATATAGCACTACATGGTTGACACTAAATTTGAGGGAGAAAACCTGCCCCAAATGTGCAAAGATGAACATGGTATCAACCTGTAGTAAGGCCAGCTGATCTCTTCACCTTCCAAGAAGTGTAACTCGAGTTGTAGAGCTCCAAATGATGCGCTTCCAAAGGCATTGGAAAGTAGACATCCAGGGCTTTCCAAAAATATATAATAGTATGGGGTGGACAATAAGTTTGAGCTTCAGAAACTGGCAATAATGAAGCCCTGATCGCTAGCGTTATTGGCACTCAAGTTTTTCATTAACGCTGGCAACTATGCCAGCGACCATGTCCACTTCAAAGGGGCATAACTTGAGCTAAAGAGGTCCAATTGAGGTGATTCTAGTTGCGTTAGAAAGCTAACATTCAAAGCTTTCCAACGATATATAATACTTTATAGTGGGCATGAAATTGGAGTACAAACAAGAGGCATCTTTTAAGTCCCAAAAACACCAACTAGGCAGCAAGTGCAACGTTAGCCACAATAACTTTAACACTAATGCCACACTTGTAGCGTTAGTGTGGCTAACTTTAGCACTAACTTTAGCACCTGGACCTCAACTTGACTCACTCTCTCTCAAGTCCACTTCAAAGCTCAAGCAAGCAAGCCCACAATTGTCAAACAATCAAGACCACAAGAAGCATCTAGAATAGAAATTTTCATTTAATTGTAATTTGCTTTTAATTTCATTTTGTAATTTAGGAGAGCCTATATAAAGGCCTTAGTTTTTACATTGATAGTCATCTTGGAAAGGGATTCTGGAAATCCTGGAATGGAAGATTAGAGAGGGGTCTTCGGACTCCCTCCCCTCACACACTTTTCCTTTTCTTTCTCTTCTTTGTACTTTTCATTTATGAATTTTGAAGTTTCAATTTTAGTTTTAATCTTCATCTTTACTTTTTTGCTATTTCTTTCTTTTCTATTTTTGTAGAGCAATGATCAACTAACTCTTTACATTGGGTTAGAGAGCTCTATTGTGATTCAATGGATTAAGTGTAGTTCTTATTCTTCTTCTTCTTTCTTTCCTCTTGATTTTACTAGAGAGCTTTCGATCTTCATCCAATTGGGTAGTTATCTTGGAAAAGAAACTATTCATACTTGGATCTCTTCTGAACCTTGAAAGAGGAATGAAGAGATCATGCTAGAAATGCTCTCTCATGCTGGACCAAATTGGGTGTGGATGGATATGTGACTATAATCCTTCCAACATTTAATTTGGGAAATGCATGTGGTATAATCAATGACCATACTTCATCTCTTCTCATTAGCAATTGACCAAGAAATTGGCTATTGATCAAAATTTGAGAGAAGCCAAGGAGATCAATGAACGCATTGATTGAGGAAGAGATGAGAATGAACTTGATTCGGAGGATTGCAATATCTCTTGATCCCAATGTTCATTTTATTTTTAGTTCCTACATTTACTTTTCTTGCTATTTTACTTTTCTGCACTTTATAGTTTTTCCTTTACATTCATGTTATTTACACTTCCTGCTACTCATCATTCAAATCTGAACCGTCTATCTAGGATAATTAATTAACCATTGATTGCTTAATCCGTTAATCCCTGTGGGATTCGACCTCACTCTATTGTGAGTTTTTACTTGACGACGAATTCGGTACACTTGCCGAAGGAAATTTGTTACGAGACAAGTTTTCCATGCATCAAGTTTATGGCACCGTTGCCGGGGATTAATCGTGATTAACAAACTACCGGTTGATTGATTTACTAGATTAGACACTTTTCTTTTGTCTTTGTTTTCTTTTGTTTCTTTATTTTCTTTTGCTAACCAACTGTTTGTGATATTGCCTCACTGGGAATTTCCTAATCTGTGAGAATGGAGATTCGAATTTCTTTTGGTGATTATAATTTGAGACAAAGCTTTTTGCAGGAAGGAAAGGAACATCCATCGTATTTTAGTCAATCAAATTTCATGGGAAACTCTCCACCACCACAGAATGATTCACTTTACTATGCTCATGGTGGGTGGGAGTATCAAGAACATGAAATAGGATACTTTCCAGAGCCACAAAATGGTCCATATTTTGGTAAAATTGATCACTACTCAAGTTGTGGCTGGGAAGATCATAATCAAAGAGATTTTACTCATTCATACCCCATTCATCAAGAGCCATCACCTCTCAATTATACAACCTCACCTCCAAGTTTTACATGCCTAAATTCTTCATCATTTGAGTATGCCTTAGCACAAAAGTCTATCCCAAATCCATACAATTCATTTCACCATCCACAAAACTTAATCCACTACCCACAAGAGTCATACCACTTTCAGAACACACAACCACAAAACAACAAATTCCATTCACAAGCCAACCCCGCCCAACCATTACAACCTACCCAACCTCCTTTAGATAAACTTGCTAGGACCAAACTCATCATTGAAGAATTCAGAAAAAGTAGAGTAGAGAAGAGACTCACTAGGATAGAACTCCTCTTTGAAGAAATAATAAAAACAATCGAAGAGGAGAAAATAGCAGAAAGAGACCATAAAGAAAAATTGAGACAGAATGCAAAACTCTATTCTGAAGAACAATTCATTGAAGAGCTGAGATCACAAAGAGAGATCACTCTACTCTCTCCAGAAACAGAGGAGTTCATTCAAAGGTCAAGAAAAAAGGAGGAAGTCAATCAAGGGAGCCCACACTCCAATGAAACAGAGAGTTACATAGAGGGTAGGTTCATTGAACCACCAATTCAAGAAGTTTTTGATGAAGAGGATGCTCCACCCATCATACAATACCCAAATCCTGAAATCAAGGTGGTAAAGGCAATCAACATGAACACTAACAAAAGGATGGTGACCAAGAAAAGAAGGATAATATTCATGAAGAAGAAAAGGTCAACCAAAAGCTATCCCACCCCTACCCCAACAAGCAAGTTTACTCAAGCTAACAACAGAAGAAGGCTTGCTGGGGAGAGGCACTCAAAACAAGGGGCATTCACTGGCTCCTCTTTCCTCTTGAGGTCATTCCTCTTAACAAACTGGAAGAAGAGGAAGAAAGTCATGAACAACATGTCAAGCTAATGACATTAAAAGAGAACTTGTTGGGAGGCAACCCAACCGTAGGTAACATTTCCTTGCTTTGCTTAGTTTACTTTCAATAATTTGGCATATGATTGCACTCTAAGTTTGGTATTGCCATGCAACAATTTGAATTTCAATCTTCACTGGGTACTTGCAACATTCTAGATTGACAGTGGCACACTAAGTTTGGTGTTGCCACTTAACTTTCATGCAAAGTACCATGCCAACACCATTTATTAATGCAATCAAAATTATCTCTATTTTACTTCTTGTGCTTTTGTTGTGATCCATAATCTTGCTTGCTGAAACACATGCATAATCACACTTTATTTTAAGACATTCATGATCCATCATAAACCCCGTCACCACTGTTTTAATTGTTGCTTGAGTATAAGCAATCATTCTATGTCTGGTGTGGGAAGGGAAAGAATAAGAGGAAAAGGGCAACAACAATGAAGATAAAATACAAGGTGGTAAAGTTCCTTTCTCCTCTTACTTATTTCCAGTACTTTAATTTGCATGATTGTCTTCTATGTTCTTTGTATGTATGTGTGCTTTCTCCTTGTGAATAAGCATGTCAATTCTGTCTTTTAAACTTTTTATTGATTAAGGCTGTGTTTTCTAGTCTGAATGTCATTACTGCATCCGTACTTTTCTTACTTGTATGCTTGTCCCTTTGAATCAAATGAAAAGAGAATGAGTATTTTATAAAAGACCAGAGTAGAGTTCATACTACGGAATAAGTGCCTGAGTTTGTGGTGTGGTCATAAGTTAGCTAAGTTGGTTCAACCACAAGGTGGGAAGACAACTATCTGTCCTGAATCATATGCTTTGAACACACCCCATGAGACTAGCTAAATAAGAAGATCCTAATAAGAAAAAGGGAAAGAACAATAAAGGTTGAAAAAGAAAAGAAAAAGAGTAAGCAATAAGGCTAGGCACCAATGGTTTTAATCTCGAGGCATGTGTCTGTGGTGCTCCTGTTTGAGGGATCTACTTGGATGAATAAGCTCTTAGGGGTACCTTATCACTTGGTAACTTGGGTTAACTAACTCAGGATTATCAGCTGAAAGTCCACTATCAAGAGTAACCCTCAACACAGAGCATTTAGTAACCCAAAGAGATGCTGGACACCAAGGTCTTAAGAAAAGAAAATAAACAAATCAACATTGTCACTAACGTTGGAATGAGCCCACACAAGCCACTATGAGCCACGTTAACTCCCACGTTAACTTAGTTAACGTGGTAGTTAACGTGGGCAAAAGTCCCACTTGGCAGCCTCACCATGCCTTCTTCAAACAAGAATAACTTGAGCCACAAAACTCCAAATGAGGTGATTCCAGTGGAATTGGAAAGTAGGATTCCATAGCTTTCCAAGCATATATGGCACTACATGGTTGACCTCTTCAAAGATGAACATGGTATCAACCTGTAGTAAGGCCAGCTGACCTCTTCACCTTCCAAGAAGTGTAACTCGAGTTGTAGAGCTCCAAATGATGCGCTTCCAAAAGCATTAGAAAGTAGACATCCAGGACTTTCCAACAATATATAATAGTATGGGGTGGATACTAAGTTTGAGCTTCAGAAACTGGCAATAATGAAGCCCTGATCGCTAGCGTTATTGGCACTCAATTTTTCATTAACGCTGGCAACTATGCCAGCGACCATGTCCACTTTAAAGGAGCATAACTTGAGCTACAGAGGTCCAATTAAGGTGATTCTAGTTGCATTAGAAAGCTGACATTCAGAGCTTTCCAACAATATATAATACTCTATAGTGGGCATGAAATTGGAGTACAAACAAGAGGCATCTTTTAAGTCCCAAAAACACCAACTGGGCAGCAAGTGCAACGTTAGCCACAATAACTTTAGCACTAACGCCACACTTGTAGCGTTAGTGTGGCTAACATTAGCACTAACTTTAGCACCTGGACCTCAACTTGACTCACTCTCTCTCAAGTCCACTTCAAAGCTCAAGCAAGCAAGCCCACAATTGTCAAACAATCAAGACCACAAGAAGCATCTACTTTTGATCTTCATCCAATTGGGTAGTTATCTTGGAAAAAAAACTATTCATACTTGGATCTCTTCTGAACCTTGAAAGAGGAATGAAGAGATCATGCTAGAAATGCTTTCTCATGCTGGACCAAATTGGGTGTGGATGGATATGTGACTATAATCCTTCCAATATTTGATTTGGGAAATGCATGTGGTATAATCAGTGACCATACTTCATCTCTTCTCATGAGCAATTGACCAAGGAATTGGCTATTGATCAAAATTTGAGAGATTGAATTACAAGGAATTGTAATTCGATCACTTAAGATTGCCAAGGGGATCAATGAACGCATTGATTGAGGAAGAGATGAGAATGAACTTCATCTGGAGGATTGCAATATCTCTTGATCCCAATGTTCATTTTATTTTTAGTTCCTACATTTACTTTTCTTGCTATTTTACTTTTCTGCACTTTATAGTTTTTCCTTTACATTCATGTTATTTACACTTCCTGCTGCTTGCTCATCATTCAAATCTGAACCGTCTAACTAGGATAATCAATTAACCATTGATTGCTTAATCTGTTAATCCCTGTGGGATTCGACCTCACTCTATTGTGAGTTTTTACTTGACGATGAATTCGGTTCACTTGCCGAAGGAAATTTGTTACGAGACAAGTTTTCCGTGCATCAAGAGGAACGAACTAATCCCCACCAGGACCGTCACAGGATGGCAGGGTGCATAGATTACAGAAAACTCAACGAAGCTACACAAAAAGATCATTTCTCCCTTCCCTTCGTGAATCAGATGCTGGAAAGACTTGCAGGGCATGCATATTACTGTTTTCTTGATGGTTATTCAGGATATAACCAAATAGTTGTTGATCCAAGAAACCAAGAGAAAACTTCCTTCACCTGCCCATATGGAGTGTTTGCCTACCGGCGCATGCCATTTGGGCTATGCAATGTGCCCGCAACCTTCCAACGCTACATGCTCTATATTTTCTCAGATATGATAGAAAAATTTATCGAAGTCTTTATGGACGACTTCTCAGTATTCGGAGATTCCTTTCCTAGTTGCCTAGATCACCTGGCCATGGTATTAAAAAGATGTCAAGAAACTAATTTGGTCTTGAACCGGGAGAAATGTCACTTTATGGTGACAGGAGGAATATTTCTTGGTCATCAGGTTTCTAACCAAGGCATTGAGGTGGACAGAGCCAAGGTGGAACTCATTGAAAAATTACCTCCACCAAGTGATGTCAAGGCAATTAGGAGTTTTCTAGGACATGCTGGCTTTTACAGAAGGTTTATTAAATATTTTTCAAAGATAGCCAAGCCCTTAAGCAATCTCCTTGTATCTGATACACCATTTATCTTTGATGAAAAGTGCATGCTAGCATTCGAGAACTTGAAAAAGAGGTTGTCTTCTACTCCTATCATTTCTCCACCTGACTGGAACCTACCATTTGAACTAATGTGCGATGCATCTGACTTCGCAATTGGGGCAGTGTTGGGACAGAGGAAAGATAACTTGGTCCATGTGATATACTATGCCAGCAAAGTCCTCAATGATGCTCAAAGAAATTATACCACTACTGAAAAGGAGTTGCTGGCAATAGTTTTTGCATTTGACAAGTTTAGATCATACCTCATTGGTGCCAAAGTGATTGTCTTCACAGATCACACAGCACTTAAATATTTGTTTGCAAAGCAAGAATCAAAACCAAGATTAATAAGATGGATCTTATTGTTGCAGGAATTCGATATTGAAATTAGAGACAAGAAAGGAGTGGAGAACAAGGTAGCGGATCACCTATCCAGAATTCCTCATAATAAAGGTGGAACACATTATACCAGTGTAAATGAGCTTTTCCCAGATGAGCAACTGATGACGGTTCACAAAGCACCATGGTTTGCAGACATTGCTAACTTCAAGGCAACTGGGGCTTTGCCCCCATAAATCAACAAACATCAAAAAAGAAAGCTCATCAATGATGCAAAATATTTTGTCTGGGATGAGCCATAGCTCTTCAAGAAGTGTTCAGATGGAATCCTGAGAAGATGTATTTTGGAAGAAGAAGGAAGAGACGTCCTATGGAACTGCCATGGCTCGTGCTATGGAGGCCACTTTGGAGGGAAAAGAACTGCCGCAAAGGTGTTACAGAGTGGATTTTTTTGGCCAACTCTTTTCAAGGATGCCAAGGAGGTAGCAAGGAGCTGCAATGAGTGCCAAAGAGTTGGAAACCTACCCAAGAGAAATGAGATGCCACAGAATTTCATCCTAGAGCTGGAACTGTTTGACGTATGGGGAATCAATTTCATGGGACCATTCCCAACCTCATCTTCAAACAAGTATATCTTGGTAGCAGTGGATTATGTCTCCAAGTGGGTAGAAGCTATTGCAGCCCCAACAAATGATAACAAGGTGGTCATGAACTTCCTCAGAAAAAATATTTTTAGCCAGTTCGGAGTCCCACGAGCACTCATCAGTGATGGTGGAAGCCATTTCTGTAACAAACCACTAGAAGCTCTTCTCTTGAGGTACGGGGTGAAACATAAGGTTGCCACGCCTTACCATCCCCAAACAAGTGGGCAAACCGAGATATCTAACAGAGAATTAAAAAGGATTCTGGAGAAAACTGTAGGAGCAGCAAGAAAGGACTGGTCGAAGAAGCTAGATGATGCTCTTTGAGCATACAGAACAGCATTCAAAACACCGATAGGGATGTCACCATATCAACTGGTGTATGAGAAAGCTTGTCATTTACCATTGGAGCTGGAACACAAAGCTCTCTGGGCTCTCAAGATACTAAATTTTGACAGCATTGCTGTTGGTGCAAAGAGGATCTTGCAGCTACAAGAGATAGAGGGGTTTAGATCCCAAGCTTATGAAAATGCCAAGATTTATAAAGAAAAGGCAAAGAGAAAACATGACCTCCATCTAGCACCCAGGAGTTTTGAAAAGGGGCAGCAAGTACTCCTTTACAACTCCAAATTGAGACTGTTCCCAGGAAAACTCAAATCAAGGTGGTCAGGACCCTTTCTTGTCACAAAGGTATCGCCATATGGACACATCGAGATCATGGAGGAAAATTCAAAGAGGACTTTCACTGTGAATGGACAAAGGCTCAAACACTACCTGGGCAACATGAGGGAAAACCCCAAAATGAAGTATCATCTCAACTGATGGAGGAATCGTCGAGCTAGCGACGCTAAAAGAGCGCTTTGTTGGGAGGCAACCCAACCTGAGGTAGTTGCTTTTTCATGATCATTTTAATAAAAGTTGCAAGTAGTCTCCCTTGCATTGTAAGGAGCTAAGTTTGGTGTTGCACACCAAAACAATCCAAAAGTGAATGTGTAATTCTAAGTTTGGTGTTCCACCAAAGATATCAGTTAGAATCACACTACACTCCACTGGCAAATTGCTAGCTCCAACCAATCAGGGGAACCACTTAGCAGTAGGTTAGTCTGTAGATCATAGTTGTCTTGTTAATAACAACACATAAGGATCTCTGCATGTATTGAATATGTTGTACTAGGCAAGGAACTAAGTTTGGTGTTCACACACCAAATTAAGTTCAGAAATTCACAAGCATACATGTAGGTTAACTATTTCTCAAGTGCTTGGGGAACAAGCAACTTCCAATAGCTTTGCAGGAATCTTCTGGAGAGATGACGCACCAAAATCCAAGGAAGTGGAGTAGAATGCAAAAACTAGGGATGATGATAACAAAGGGACAGCTAGAAACCATCACCCGAAGGTTGTATTGTTATTTAATCCCATATACTTGGAATGCTAAAAAAATTGGAAGTCTGAATGTGCACTTGATTAATAGTTACTCATTACTTTTAATCAATAGAATTTAATGCTTGTTTTTCATTGCTTTTGTCATATGTGTGCTAGTCTTAATGCCACTGCTACATCTTCACAATGCTTATTGTGTTGCTTGTCTCCTTTTGAATCAAATAAAAAGAGATGTTATGAAAGACCAGAGTGGAGTTCAAGTTGTGGAGTAAGTTCTTAGATTTGTGGTGTAGTAATCACTTAGCTAAGTTGGTTTACCAACAAGGTGGGAAGGCAACTATCTGTCTTGAATCATATGCTTGAAACACACCCCATGAGACTAGCTAAATAATAAGATCCTAATAAGAAAAAGGGAAAAGAACAATAAGAGTTGAAAAAGAAAGAAAAGTTAATAAAGGATAAGGCTAGGCACCAAGGGTTTGAACCTTGAGGGATGTGTCTATGGTGCTCTTGTACCAAGGATCTGCTTGGATGAATAAATTCTTAGGAGTGCTTCATCACTTGGTAACTTGGGTTAACTAACCCGGGATTATCAACTGAAAATTCATTATCAAGAGCAACCTGGCTACAGAACATTTAGTAACCTAAAGAGGTGCTGGACACCAAGATCTCAAGAAAAGAAAATAACAAACCATGTGCCTGTGGTGTGCATGTATGGGGGAGAGAGACTTGAGGGAGTAAGCCCTTAGGGGTGCTTCAACACCTAGCACCTTGAACCAACTGGTTCGGGAGTGTTGGCAGAAAGCTTATTTTAAAGAGTCACCCCCTCATAGAGCACTTAGCCTGAGGATGCAATAAACCCTGAAAACAATAAAAGGATCGATGAATAAAAGTCTCATAGGGTGCAATCAAGTGAGTATTCAAGACATGATAAAGGTCTGAAAGCCAGTGAAGGAATGAACCTAAGTTGCTATACATGAAACCACCATAAAACCAAGGACATGACTTCCACAATAATGACTCATATCTCTTAGCATTTCATTCATCATTCTCTTGTTCTAGTACTTGCTTAGGGACAAGCAAGTTTTAAGTTTGGTGTTGTGATGCCAGGGCATTTTGGCCAGTTTCACTGTCCTTTTCTTTATGGTTTTAGGGTAGTTTCATGCACTTTCTTAGGAAATAAGCAAGTTTTGGGTAGAATTTTACTTACATCTTGATTCAAGCAAACATTGTGATTTTTATATAAATTCATGAGAATTATGCATAAATTGAATGACAAATTGGATGATGCATATCTCATAACTTGGACTAGAATTTTGATGCACTTTATTGCTTGATTTCAGGACAAAGGAAGCAAGGAAGAACCACGTTAGCAGCCACGTTAGTTTAACTAACGTGACCTCTAATGTGGAAGGGGAGCTAGCTTGCAATGTTAATGAGAAAAGTAATTGCCAATAACGTCCTCGAAGCCATCATAGCCCACGTTAATTGCCACGTTAACTACATTTACATGGTAGTTAACGTGGAAGAAGAAAATGAGTCCAACGTTAGTGACACTTACCTTTGTCACTAACATTGGACCAAGCTCATATTGGCCACGTTAAGAGCCACGTTAACTCAGTTAACGTGGACTCTAATGTAAGGAAACAAAAGAATGGCCAACGTTAGTGACACTCACCTTTGTCACTAACGTTGAGCTAAGCCACTTTGAGCCACGTTAGTTGCCACGTTAACTCAGTTAACGTGAAATCTAACGTGGAGGAAGCAAAGAATTGCCAACATTAGTGACACTCACCTTTGTCACTAACGTTGGGATGAGCCACTATGATCTACGTTAACTCCCACGTTAACTACATTAACGTGGAAGCTAACGTGAGTAAAAGGGATAATGAGCCAACGTTAGTGACACTCACCTTTGTCACTAACGTTGGAAATGGCTAGCAATACCACGTTAGAAGCCACGTTAACCTAGTTAACGTTAACTCTAACGTGGGAAGTAGGGGCGTTTTGGAACGTTAGTGACAAAGGTAAGTGTCACTAACATTCTCGAAGATGTGGCAAGCCTACGTTAAGGGTCACGTTAGCCACACTAACGTGAACTCTAACATAGGGAGAAAGGAGGATTCTCAACGTTATTGGAAAAAGTAAGTCCCAATAATGTGTGCGAAGGACCAATAGGCAACGTTAGTGGTCACGTTGATGCCACTAACGTTGAAGTTAACGTGGATCATCCTTGGGATTGGAACGTTAGTGAAAAAGGTGATTGCCACTAACGTTCTCGAACCCACACTTTCACTTAACGTTAACGCCACTAACATCCTAAGCTAGAATCCCTGCCTACTTCACACTTTCTCTCTGCAAGTAAAGCTGAGCCCACTGAAGAAGATAACTGCTTCAACTCAAGATCCAAAGGCCCATATCCAAGACTTGAAGAGCCAACTAGAAGATCAGAAGAATAGTATAAATAGGGAGAACTTTGAACCAGAGGGGAGCTTTTGGGAAAAGGGGGACATTATTAGAATCACTCTCTGTATTTTACTTTCTCTGCAACTTTTAGTTTAACTTTCAGAATGTACTCTCCATCTATGCTTTTCATTCCCAGAGCTATGAACAACTAAATCCCTTTCATTGGGTTAGGGAGCTCTGTTGTAATTTGATGGATCAATATTAGTTTTCATTATTCTTCTTCTCTCTTTTCTCTTGATTTTTACTAGAAAGCTTTCAATCTTTATCCAATTAGATAGTTGTCTTGGGAAAGAAGCTATTCATACTTGGATCTCTTCTGAACCTTGGAAGGGGAATGAAGAGATCATGCTAGAAATGCTTTCTCATGTTGGACCAAATTGGGGTTTGGATGGATATAGTGACATATAATCCTACCAACACTTTGATTTGGAAATACATGTGGTATAATCAGTGACCATACTTCATCTCTTCTCATGAGCAATTAGACCAAGGAATTGGCTATTGATCTGATTTGAGAGATTGAGTTACCAAGGAATTGGAATTCAATCACTTAAGATTGCCAAGGAGATCAATGAATGCATTGATTGAGGAAGAGATGAAAATGAACTTGATCCGGAGAATACAACATCTCCTAAGCCCAATGAACTCCCCATTTCTGATCTTACCCATTCTATTTACTTTCTGCTATTTACCTTCATGCTAAACTCCCATTCCCCATTTAAGATTCTACAATTTACTTTCCGTCATTTATTTTCTGCCATTTACTTTCCCGCCATTCAATCTCCTGCAATTCTCAACCCAAATTTCTGCTTAGCTTAACTAGAACATTCCTCCAATTAAAGTTGCTTGACCAATCAATCCCTGTGGGATTCGAACTCACTCTATTGTGAGTTTTTACTTGACAACAATTCGGTATACTTGCCGAAGGAAATTTGTTAAAAGACAAGTTTCCATGGCATCTAATTAAAATAAGAATTTTGATAATAATTTTAAAGGATTTGGCCCAAGATTGGGCCGAATGGGCCGAACCGATCGAACTGGACCTAAATTGGGCCCGTGGACCCAACTAACCCACTAAACTTAATGAGCTTCATCCCATTCTCTCCCCCTTTGCATGCAAACACACTGAAAGTTCAGCAAGAAAGGGAAGAACATAACAAATTCACAAAACCCTTGGATTTCATTTAATCTGCCATAACTTCTTGCTCTAAGCTCTGATCGCCGCACTATTTTTGGACATACAACCGCAGTGTCGAGCTCTACAAAGCCCGGTACTTAATTAGGTAAGGAAGCCATGCTTTCATTTTCAAACCCTCCTCCCCCAATTTCGAAAATTCAATGTGGTGAGGTGTTGAGATCTTGAATTTTTTACGTTGTAGGATCCGAATAACTTGAGGAATTAGCAGGTTTTTGTTAGCTGAGGCACGGATAAGGTGAGGATTCTTGAAACCTAGTAGAATTCTTGATTTCTTATGTTTGAGTATTAAGTTGGTATATTTGAATGTGGCAATGTGAATTAGATAATGTATAAATGTGAATTGGAGCTTAATTGTGAACATTGGATGCTTGGTGGAGCTTTGGGTGCTATTATTTTGGAGATTGAGAACCTTGGGGCTGGGTTTTGTGCCAACTTGTGGTGTCCTTGACTTAAAGGAGAAATCTGCCAAGGTATGGTTTTGGTTTTTTGTATATAATATGTAATGTCCTGTGAAAACTTAGGCTAGACGACTTAAGATAAATTGAATTGTATGTTTGATGCATGTATGGTGGTTTTAGTTGATGCCATGTGTGTTGGGTTGTATGTGGATAAATGGGAGTGATGTTGGATGATATAAATGTGGTGGATGGTTGAATAGGTAATGTGTTGAATGAATAATGATGCTATGTTAAAGAGTAAGTTTGACTCTATGTTGATTTTTAAATTCTTGGAGTTGAAATTGAGGTATATGTATGATAATGAGTAATGGAATGATTGAGAAGAATTAGGATTAAATTCAGTTTGTTTGAGGTTGGCTTAAAAACTTGAGATTTTAATTTGAGTTGGAAATGTGGTAAGAATAGAGGTGGTGTTTTAGATAAAAAAAACTTGATTTTAATGAACTTCGGTGGTCCATAGCTGGAGCCTCAAATTTTAGATGGGAATTAAATTTGTTTCAAATCAAAGATAGTTTTACAAGATTTAAAATGGTATAGATTTTGTGGAGAACGGAATTTTGTAGAGGAAGTTATGGACATCGAAAATTCTTTGCAAAAAACTGAATTTTCTTAAGTTGTAGCAAAACAAGAACTTCTGGTTTGAGTGCGTACACACACTGATGTGCGCACGGGCCGAGCAGGAGCTATGTTTTTGCTTGTGCGTACGCACGAGCAGTGTTCGCATGCACACCATGTGGTTTTTAACCAACATCCATACGCACAATATGGTGCGTACGAACACACAGGGACATGCTAGTTGTTGAGTGTGTCTGCACACCCTGAAGCGTATGCACACCTTTGAAAGTTTTCACAAGTGTAGGCACGCACACAGCCTATTTTTTAGCAACTTATATTTTATGATTTAAACATGGTTTCGAACATCTAAGCTTCTATTTTTACCCTCTAGGACCCTAGAATTGTGTTATAGTAGTAGTGAAGGGGTTTGAACCAGGAAGATGAAGTAACTTAAAGGTGAAGAAAGCTCAAAATATTATAAATTATGTATGAGAAGTGCAGAGATATGATGTATATGTGATGTTTATGGATATAATGAATCATTATGAATGATAATGAGGCTTATGCACTTCTTTTATCTGAGATAAGAGTTTTCCTGGGTAAAGAGCAGTGGCTTGCCACCATGTGCTCCAGATTGAGACTCACTACTCTGTTGACCCTACGTCGTAAGGGTGACTGGGCACGTATAAATTCCCGGGAAGGTTTCCCCCAATGAGCAGAATTTATATATGAATAAGAAAAAGCTATGCAAAGATTCTTGGGGATGCACGTCGAGGGACTGTCTAGGGTTTAGTAGCCGGACATGTCGGGTTGATTTGATAACCGATAGATGAGCCTCATCAGCCATAGGATACATCATATACATATGTTTGAATTGCGTGCTTGTGCATTAATTGGGAATGCTACGTGAATTTAATATGCTTAATTGTTATACTTGCTACCTGCATTACTTGTATTCTAATTGTGTTTGCCATTATCTGCTTGTTTGTCTGTGTGGTTCCACCGGAGTTGGAGGATTTGGAGGAAATTGGATGACGAAGGATTGGAATAGAGTTTCGGTTAAGTTTAGGAACCTTAGATTACCACCCTTGTTTATGGTTTTCCATTTTAAATCTTTATGGTTTATAATTTAAATGTCGGAGTTCTAGGATTGCCTCTGGCTATCCCGGGACCTTATATCTTATGTATGCGGCACCATTACCATGTGAGAACCTCCGATTCTCATTCCATATGGAAATTTGTGTTTTTCAGATGCAGGTCAAGAGGCAGCTCATTAGGCATCTGGAGTTCTTGCAGCGAAGTGGGTCTTTTGGGACTTTATATTTTGTGTTGTTTAGATATATGCTTATGTATAAAACCCTCTTATAGGCTTGATTTACTTTTGTACCTCATAGAGGTTTATGGAGCACTAGGGTTTCTTTTGTGTATTTTTGGGTTATGGATTTTATTTTGAAAAGCGTAGCCTATTCCTAGAATCTATTCCTAGAATAGGCTACGCTTTTCTCCGTATTTCCTTTTTGTAGGAGAATAGGAAACACATTTGTGGCATCACTTGAAAAGTGTCTCCTTAGATATTATAAATATCACTTATAAAGCGCTTTTGAAGAGTAGCCTATTTGTTATATTTTGGATGTGTTTTTAAAGTGTTTCGTAATGTACGAAACAAAATACATATACTACACTTAGTGAATTTTTTATTTCCCTTTCACGTTACCACCAAAATTAAACCCACGCCCTTCATCTTCTAAAACCCGCACCCTTCTGCTTCAGAAAGCTCACCACCACCTTTGCCATTTTCACGCCCCCACCTTCGCTCACCATCACTCACCGCCCCCTAATGAATCCATATTTGATGATAAATTTTGGATTGATTTGAGTGGATTTCATCATACAAACCCACATGTATTCATTCAAATAGCATACTTTTGTATTCTCTCCCTAAATTGAGCTTAATTATGAAAACATGCTATTTTATGCTTAATTTAACCAATTTTATTCCACTTTCATTCCATTCGATGTCTTGATATTTTTGATAAGTGATTTCAGGTATAATAGGTTGGAATGACTTGATAAGAGTGGACGTGAAGCATGCAATAGGGAAAAAACATGAAGAAAACAAAGGAGAAGCATACAGCCATGTGTGCGTACGCATAAGTCTCTGTGCGTACGCACAAGAGGAAGATTCAGCACGTGTGCTTACGCACGACTTAGTGCACGTGACTCACTTAAAGGAAAACACTGGGGGCAATTTCTGGGCCTCCAGAGCCCAGTTTTGGACTTTCTGAAGCTGATTGAGTGCTATATTAAAGGGGGCATCATTCCATATCAAAGGGAGAGCAATTAGGGTAGATTAGAAACATGCTTTTTGTCATATTCTAGAGAGAGAAGCTCTCCTTTTTCTCTAGAATTAGGATAGCTTAGGTTAGATCTCTCTTAGTTTTCCTTGCCATTTATTGTTATTGCACTTTTGTTCTTTACTTCTACTTGTTATTTCCCTTCTTTTGTTCCTTTATGTTTATGACACTTTGTTACTTTTAATTTCAATTAATGCAATTCATGTTTTATGTTTCTTATTGTTTAATTTAGTTGTCATTATTGTTTTCATCCATATGGTAGTTGTAGAATTTACTATCTCTTATTATTTTACCATGCTTCTCTTTTATGCCTTCTAAGTGTTTGATAAAATGCTTGGATGGATTTTTGCCTAATTTTTCACACTCTTGGTTGGGAGATTGGGTAATTAGGTGAACTTGAGTGGTGGATGTCCATTCTACATTGTTGGAGGATTGTTAGTTGATTTGGTTTCCACTAACTCTAAGCCTTCCATTAATAGAGTTGGCTAGGACTTGTGGATTGAGATCAGTTATGCCCTTTTGACTAGTTCTCGATGTTAGGATTGACTAATTGGGATTAATTCTACACAATTACCAAGTTTGTGGTCCATAACTAGGATAGGAATCCTTAATTCCCCAATTCTTGCCAAGAGCCCTTTTTGCCATTTAATTTTCATTTTCATTGCTTTTACTTGCTTTCCATTTAATTACTTACCATTTTAATTTCTTGCCTCTTGCAATCAAAACCCCTAAATCCCCCATAGCCAATAATTGAGCATTTTATTGTAACTCCTAGGGAAGACAACCCGGAACTTAAAACTCCCGGTTATTTTGTATTGATTGTGAGATCTTTGAATTAAAATTTGATTATTGGCCAATTGTTGGGATTGGACTATACTTGCAATGGAGATGTTTTATCTTGAGAAATTCTAAACCCGCTCTAGGCCACTCTATCAGCCCCCTTCTCCTTCGTCTTCACCTTCGCTCACTACTCACCATCGCAGCTCATCATCTTCTTCACCTTCACCTTTGATGCCCTGTACACCTTGTACCCCGACCGTAGTGCTGCTACCAGTGACGTTGTTAGAAGAATGATTCTCCCTCTGGCACCGCGCTTCACTCTGTTCGTTGCCTCCATAAGAACACGTCCGGGTGTTCACAGCGAAGATTTTGTCGTACGTCTCGATTGCGAGATAAATTACAATTTCTCGTTTGATTCTGCTAGAAGAGATGGTGACGATTGCTACTCGATCATGGAGTGGGTTAATAGTTTGAATTTGAAGAATTAATTAGGTTTTTTGCAGGTTCAAAATTATTTAGAATTCTAGGGTTTTTGCTGGAAGAAAAGAAATAAAAGAACATGGAAAGAGAGTGGTAGTGAATTTGTTTGAAGTTATTTATTATGATGATGAATTGTTGATTTGCTGTAGATTGAGCATTAAGATCCAGTTGCATCTGATGCATCCATGAATGGTAACCGCCAATGACTCAGATTGAGTTTCCATTTGGAACTGTGAACACCAACAGGTACAATTTTAGGATTGATTTGAAATATTGATCCATTTGTAACTGGAAACTATTAATGATGTTAAAGTTTAGGATTGATTTGAATATTGATCTATTTGGACTATTTGACATATATGATGCAATAAATTGATGATAATATATGTCAATTGTTTGAGAGATGTGTGGCTGGATTGCTATGTTGAGTAATGCAGAAATTTTTTATTTCATATGAGTATGCTTAAATGTGAAAAGTGACCAAAAATAGTGATTTATTAATGTTGAAAACTTGGGGCTGATTTAATTTTTTCAACAAGTCACAATAGGTAAAAGAAAGTTAGAATGCAAGGTTAGAGTGAGTGAAAAGCTAGGAATCAATTTTGACCTCTCAAAACCCAATGTTACATGTTGCAGAATTATGCAGTTTTGGGCAGCACATTGTGAATAAAACTGGGAGCAATCTAGCCACTCAAAATGAGTAAAATTATTTTTCTATGAAACTTTAAGATGTCTATATTGTTCTCCTAAAATTTAAGAATTTTTCGATGTGTGGTTTGAGAGATATGATTTTTAGAAAATGGTCATTTTCTGCAGAAACAATGCTGTCCGAACTTTCTAACTGCAGTGACGGCTTCTAATTGTGTCTCATACTGGACTAGTGACTGTCTTGGAATAAGCTTTCCTGAACTTTTTACCATTTGGTGTTTAATACATTTTGTACAATCTTAATTTTCCTTGTATGGCTGTACTAGATTGTAAATGGCCCTAAAGTTTTGAGTAAATTTGTTGGTGAAACTAAAAAGAATGTGAGGGACCTTTTTGCTGATGCTGAATAAGAGCAGCGGAGCCGAGGTGATAGAGAAACACAAATTGTATGTACTTAAGATTAAATTTTCTCATAATTCACTCTTCTTAATCACTGTATTTTCAGGGGATGAAAGTGATTTGCATATAATTATCTTTGATGAAATCGATGCTATTTGTAAGGTATGGAATTTCTAAACTTTGGACTAACATGAATCATGCAATGTGTTATTTTCCTATTTGTTGATTAATGTTAATTCATGATTATTGTGTGTCAACATTAGATTCTTCAGATTTTCTATGCTACTAATACGATATGACCCTTGATGAGCGGATATTTTATACGCTTTTTGAGGTTAATTTCATATAGTATTTAGTGTGTTTTAGTTAGTTCTTAGTTTATTTTTAGTAGTTTCTAGGCAAAATTTATATTTCTGGACTTTACTATGAGTTTGTGCATTTTCTGTGATTTCAGGTATTTTCTGGCTGAAATTGAGGGAGCTGAGCAAAAATCTGATTCAGGCTGAAAAAGGACTGCTGATGCTGTTGGATTCTGACCTCCCTGCACTCAAAATGGATTTTCTGGAGCTACAGAACTCCAAATGGCGCGCTTCCAATTTCTTTGGAAATTATACATCCAAGGCTTTCCATCAATATATAATAGTCTATACTTTTTTCAAGGAATGATGACGTAAACTGGCGTTCAACGCCAGTTCCATGCTGCTGTCTGGCGTCCAGCGCCAGAAACAAGTTACAAAGTGGAGTTCAACGCCAGAAAAGGATCCAAAGCTGGCATTTTTACGCCCAAAACAGCCCTATGCACGTGATTAGCTTAAGTCTCAGCCCCAGCACACACCAAGTGGGCCCCAGAAGTGGATTTCTGCACCGTCCATCATAGTTTACTCATTTACTGTAAACCTAGTTTACTAGTCTAGTATTTAAACAACTTTTAGAGACTTATTTTGTATCTCATGAAATTTTTAGATCTGAACTTTGTATCTTTTGACGGCATGAGTCTCTAAACTCCATTGTTGGGGGTGAGGAGCTCTGCTGTGCCTCGATGAGTTAATGCCAGTATTTCTGTTTTTTATTCAATCATGTTTGTTCCTATCTAAGATATTCATTTGCGCCTTATTATGATGAATGTGATGATCCGTGACACTCATCACCATTCTCAACCTATGAACGTGTGCCTGACAACCACCTCCGTTCTACATTAGATTGAATGAGTATCTCTTAGATTCCTTAATCGGAATCTCCGTGGTATAAGCTAGAATCCATTGGCAGCATCCTTGAGAATCCGGAAAGTCTAAACCTTGTCTGCGGTATTCCTAGTAGGATTCTGGGATTGGATGACTGTGACGAGCTTCAAACTCGCGAGTGCTGGGCGTAGTGACAGACGCAAAAGGATAGCGAATCCTATTTCGGTATGATCGATAACCTACAGATGATTAGCCGTGCGGTGACAGCGCACCTGGACCATTTTCACTGAAAGGAAGGATGGTAGCCATTGACAACGGTGATCCTCCAATACACAGCTTGCCATAGGAGGGACGTGCGTGCGTGAAGAAGAAGATAGAGAGAAAGCAGAGATTCAAAAGGCAAAGCATCTCCAAAACTCCAACATATTCTCATTTACTGCATAACAAGTAACCTTTAATTCATGCTCTCTTGTTCATTTGCAAGTCAATTGATAACCACTAATTAATATCCTGACTAAGAGTTGCAAGATAACCATAGCTTGCTTCAAGCCAACAATCTCTGTGGGATCGACCTTTACTCACGTAAGGTATTACTTGGACGACCCAGTGCACTTGCTGGTTAGTTGTGCAGAATTACATGGTGTGAAGTAATTTTCGTGCACCAAGTTTTTGGCGCCGTTGCCGGGGATTGTTTGAGTTTGGACAACTGACGGTTTATTTTGTTGCTTAGATCAGGAAAAATTTTTCTTTTTGGTTTAGAGTCTTTTATTATTTATACATTGTCATTAGATCTAAAAATTTTAAATCTTGTGCTATTTTATTGTTTTTCTCTTTCCTCACTAAATTCAAAAATATCTTTTCTCTCTATTTTTAAAACAAATTTTCGAAAATTATTTTTAAAAATTCAGATTTTTTTTCAAAATTTAAAATCTTTTCCAAATCATATCTTTTTCAAAACTTCCTAACCACTTTCTCTCTCCTTATTTTTTTTCGAAAATCTTCACCTATTTTTATTTATTTTATTTTTATTTATTTTAGGTTTAATTACTCTGTTGGTCCCTATAGTTTCACCAAATTTTTAATTAGGTCCTTATACTTTTTTTCCTTTCAATTGGGTCCCTATACTACTTTTAATTTTGTAATCACGTCCTTTTCATGTTAAAAATGATAAAATTAACATAATATTTTTACCAAAATACATGCGATCAAAGATTTAATTAAGTTTTTAATTATAAAAACCTTCAATTTGCGAAGAAATATTCAGTTAACTCTAATAATTTTTATACTAGAAAGGACTTAATTATAAACTTAAAGCAGTGTAAGGACCCAATTGAAAGAAAAAAAAGTATAGGGACCTAATTAAAAATTTGGTGAAACTATAGGGACCAACAGAGTAATTAAACCTTTATTTTACTCATTGATACAGTTGCTAGAAATCAGCATCTGTACTTAAGCAGTGACCCTTCCATGAAAGAAGAGGCTAAAACAGTAACTCCAGAACTCAGTCCTGCAGAGCAAGCTGCTGAATTCAATCAGCAATTGGATTTTCTAACAAAGCAGTTAGCTGAATTCAAGGATAAACTACAAGAGACAAGGATGGCTAATATAAACATGGAAGTACAATTAAAGAAAACAAGGCAGCAGCTGTCAAAACAAATAACAGAAGAATGCCAAGCAGTTCAACTAAGAAGTGGGAAAGCACTAACTACCCCACTTCAAAGCAGCAAGAAACCAAGAAATGAGCAAACCACCCAAAATCCATCTGAAGACAGTAAGAGCCCAGGGAAAAATAATTCTGGCGCTAAAACGCCAGAAGTTGGGTGGAAGGCTGGTGCTGAACGCCCAGACCATGCTCAAGACTGGCGTTTAACGCCAGAAACAAGAAAGGATCTGGCGTTGAATGCCCAAAAGAGGCACAGTTCTGGCATTCAAACGCCAGGAACAGATGAGGAGCTGGCGTCTAACGTCACTCCAGCTTCTAACTCTGGCACTCAATTGCCAGTGAGGGATCAGACACACACAAGTGCTGATAACAACCCATATAAAAAGGCTTCTTCAACCAATTCTGTAGGAAATAAACTTACAGCAACTAAGGTTGAGGAATATAGAGCCAAGATACCTTATCCTCAAAAACTCCGCCAAGAGGAGCAGGATAAGCAATTTGCTGGCTTTGCAGATTATCTCAGGACTCTTGAAATAAAGATTCCATTTGCAGAGGCACTAGAGCAAATACCTTCTTATGCCAAGTTCATGAAAGAGATCTTGAGTCATAAGAAGGATTGGAGAGAAACTGAAAGAGTTCTCCTCACTGAAGAATGCAGTGCAATCATTCTGAAAAGCTTCCCTAAAAAGCTTAAAGACCCTGGGAGTTTTCTGATACCATGCACATTAGAAGGTAATTCCACCAAGACAGCTTTATGTGATCTTGGGGCAAGCATCAACCTAATACCTGCATCCACTATCAGAAAGCTTGGTTTAACTGAAGAAGTTAAACCAACCCGGATATGTCTCCAACTTGCTGATGGCTCCATTAAATACCCATCAGGCATGATTGAAGACATGATTGTCAGAGTTGGGCCATTCACCTTTCCCACTGACTTTGTAGTGCTGGAAATGGAGGAGCACAAGAGTGCTACTCTCATTCTAGGAA
>NC_029785.2:55300708-55302234 GCF_000816755.2 Arachis ipaensis
GGATCATTTTCCTTTACCATTCATAGACCAGATGCTAGAAAGACTGGCAGATCATGATTATTACTGCTTTTTGGATGGCTACTCAGGCTATAACCAGATTACAGTAGATCCCCAGGATCAAGAGAAAACAGCATTCACATGTCCATCTGGAGTGTTTGCTTATAGAATGATGCCATTTGGGCTGTGTAATGCGCCTACAACCTTCCAGAGATACATGCTCTCTATTTTCTCTGATATGGTGGAAAAATTTATGGAAGTCTTCATGGATGACTTTTCAGTATATGGAGACTCATTCAGCTCCTGTTTTGATCACCTGAAACTAGTTCTGAAAAGATGCCAAGCGACCAACCTGGTTTTAAACTGGGGAAAATGTCACTTTATGGTGACTGAAGGGATTGTCCTTGGGCATAAAATTTCAAACAAGGGAATAGAGGTGGATCAAGCAAAAATAGAGGTAATTGAAAAATTACCACCACCTGCCAATGTTAAGGCAATCAGAAGCTTTTTGGGGGCATGCAGGATTCTATAGGTGGTTTATAAAGGATTTTTCAAAAATCGCAAAACCTCTGAGCAATCTACTAGCTGCTGACACGCCATTTGTGTTTGACACAGAGTGTCTGCAGGCGTTTGAAATGCTGAAAGCCAAGCTGGTCACAGCACCAGTTATTTCTGCACCAGACTGGACATTACCATTTGAGCTAATGTGTGATGCCAGTGATCACGCCATTGGTGCAGTGCTGGGGCAGAGGCATGACAAGCTTCTGCACGTCATTTATTATGCTAGCCGCGTTTTAAATGAGGCCCAGAAAAATTACACAACCACAAAAAAAGAATTACTTGCAGTGGTTTATGCCATTGACAAGTTTAGATCATACTTGGTAAGATCAAAGGTGATTGTGTATACTGACCATGTTGCTCTCAAATATCTACTCACAAAGCAGGATTCAAAACCCAGGCTCATAAGATGGGTGTTGCTTCTGCAAGAGTTTGATATAGAAATAAGAGACAAAAAAGGGACAGAGAACCAAGTGGCTGATCATGTGTCCCGGATAGAGCCAGTAGAAGGGACGTCCCTCCCCTCTCCTGAGATATCTGAGACTTTTCCGGATGAGCATTTATTTGCCATTCAGGAAACACCATGGTTTGCAGACATTGCAAACTATAAAGCTGCAAGGTTCATACCCAAAGAGTACAACAGGCAACAAAAGAAAAAATTAGTTACTGATGCAAAGTACTACTTGTGGGATGAACCCTATCTCTTTAAGAGATGTGCAGACGGAATAATCCGGAGATGTGTGCCTAGAGAAAAAGCACAAAGGATCCTATGGCATTGCCATGGATCACAATATGGAGGCCATTTCGGAGGTGAGCGAACAGCCACCAAGGTCCTCCAATGTGGCTTCTATTGGCCCACACTCTATAAAAATTCCCGAGAGTTCGTACGTAACTGTGACAGTTGTCAAAGAGCTGGTAATCTGCCTCATGGTTACGCCATGCCTCAACAAGAAATCTTGGAGATTGAGTTA
>NC_029785.2:55302247-55304295 GCF_000816755.2 Arachis ipaensis
TGGAGTAAGGATGGGAATAACTGAGTATATCTCAGTTGAGCGGCCAATCACCAAAGCATCAATGGAAAAACAACAATCACAGGATGACCCCATCAAGAAGAGAACACAGGAAATTCTCCCAGAAATCCCTCAATCTGAATACTGGGAGTATCTTGAAACATCAGTTACCAAGATGCAAGAAGCTATGGAACAAATACTGAAAGAACAGAAGGAACAAAGTAGCATTCTTTGCTATTTGATTAAAGAACAGGAGGAGCAAGGGCGCGACTTAAGGGAATTGAAGCGCCAGAAATTATCTCTTGAAGGACCAAGCACCCCGCAGATTAGAGGAACACCCACTTCCCAGAACAAAGGTTGTTAAATTCCAATCTTAGCCTTAACTCTGTGATAACTGTTTCTATTTTAGTTTTACCTTAAGAGTCATATAGTAGTAATTAGTATCTATATTTTTTATTTTATCTCCAATCAAAGCTGAGTCACAATCTGAAAAGGTTCACCCAATTATGTGTCTGTGGCATTTATGTATCCGGTGGTAATATTGGAAAACAAAGTGCTTAGGGCCACGGCCAAGACTCATGAAGTAGTTGTGTTCAAAAATCAACATACTAAACTAGGAGAATCAATATCACTATCTGAATTCTGAGTTCCTATAGATGCCAATCACTCTGAGCTTCAATGGATAAAGTGAGATGCCAAAACTGTTCAGAAGCAAAAAGCTACTAGTCCCGCTCATCTAATTAGAACCTGAGCTTCACTCAAAAACTCTGAGATATTATTGCTTCTTAAATTATTTGTATTCTATTTTGTTTATCTAGTTGCTTGAGGACAAGCAATAGTTTAAGTTTGGTGTTGTGATGAGCGGATATTTTATATGCTTTTTGGGGTTAATTTCATATAGTATTTAGTGTGTTTTAGTTAGTTTTTAGTTTATTTTTAGTAGTTTCTAGGCAAAATTCATATTTCTAGACTTTACTATGAGTTTGTGTGTTTTTCTGTGATTTCAGGTATTTTCTGGCTGAAATTGAGGGAGCTGAGCAAAAATCTGATTCAGGCTGAAAAAGGACTGCTGATGCTGTTGGATTCTGACCTCCCTGCACTCAAAATGGATTTTCTGGAGCTACACAACTCCAAATGGCGCCCTTCGAATTGCGTTGGAAAGTATACATCCAGGGCTTTACAGCAATATGTAATAGTCTATACTTTGCTCAAGGATAGACGACGTAAACTGGCGTTCAACGCCAGTTCCATGCTGCTGTCTGGCGTCCAGCGCCGGAAACAAGTTACAAAGTGGAGTTCAACGCCAGAAAAGGATCCAAAGCTAGCGTTGAACGCCCAAAACATCCCTATGCACGTGATTAGTTTAAGTCTCAGCCCCAGCACACACCATGTGGGCCCCAGAAGTGGATTTCTGCACCGTCCATCATAGTTTACTCATTTACTGTAAACCTAGTTTACTAGTCTAGTATTTAAACAAGTTTTAGAGACTTGTTTTGTATCTCATGACATTTTTAGATCTAAACTTTGTATCTTTTGACGGCATGAGTCTCTAAACTCCATTGTTGGGGGTGAGGAGCTCTGCTGTGCCTCGATGAGTTAATGCCAGTATCTCTGTTTTCTATTCAATCATGTTTGCTCCTATCTAAGATATTCATTTGCGCCTTATTATGATGAATGTGATGATCCGTGACACTCATCACCATTCTCAACCTATGAACGTGTGCCTAATAACCACCTCCACTCTACATTAGATTGAATGAGTATCTCTTAGATTCCTTAATCGGAATCTCTGTGGTATAAGCTAGAATCCATTGGCAGCATCCTTGAGAATCCGGAAAGTCTAAACCTTGTCTGTGGTATTCCTAGTAGGATTCTGGGATTGGATGACTGTGACGAGCTTCAAACTCGCGAGTGCTGGGCATAGTGACAGACGCAAAAGGATAGCGAATCCTATTCCGGTATGATCGAGAACCTACAGATGATTAGCCGTACGGTGACAACGCACCTGGACCATTTTCACTGAAAGGAAGGATGGTAGCCATTGACAACGG
>NC_029785.2:55305474-55319082 GCF_000816755.2 Arachis ipaensis
GGAGTTACAGAACTCGAAATGGCATGCTTTTAATTGCGTTGGAAAGTAGACATCCAGGGCTTTCTAGCAATATATAATAGTTTATACTTTGCACATGGATAGACGACGTAAACTGGTGTTCAATGCCAGCTCTCTGCCCAATTCTGGCGTCCAGCGCCAGAAACAAGTTGCAAGTTGGCGCCAGAAGCCAGAAAAGGATCCAAAGCTAGCGTTGAACGCCCAAAACATCCCTATGCACGTGATTAGTTTAAGTCTCAGCCCCAGCATGTGCGCCCCGGGCCCCAGAAGTGGATTTCTGCACCGTCCATCATAGTTTACTCATTTACTGTAAACCTAGTTTACTAGTCTAGTATTTAAACAACTTTTAGAGACTTATTTTGTATGTATCTCATGATATTTTAGATCTGAACTTTGTACTTTTTTTTGACGGCATGAGTCTCTAAACTCCATTTTTGGGGGTGAGGAGCTCTGCTGTGCCTCGATGAGTTAATGCCAGTATTTCTGTTTTCTATTCAATCATGTTTGCTCCTATCTAAGATATTCATTTGCGCCTTATTATGATGAATGTGATGATCCGTGACACTCATCACCATTCTCAACCTATGAACGTGTGCCTAATAACCACCTCCACTCTACATTAGATTGAATGAGTATCTCTTAGATTCCTTAATCGGAATCTCTGTGGTATAAGCTAGAATCCATTGGCAGCATCCTTGAGAATCCGGAAAGTCTAAACCTTGTCTGTGGTATTCCTAGTAGGATTCTGGGATTGGATGACTGTGACGAGCTTCAAACTCGCGACTGCTGGGCGTAGTGACAGACGCAAAAGGATAGCGAATCCTATTCCGGTATGATCGATAACCTACAGATGATTAGCCGTGCGGTGACAGCGCACCTGGACCATTTTCACTGGAAGGAAGGATGGTAGCCATTGACAACGGTGATCCTCCAACACACAGCTTGCCATAGGAGGGACGTGCGTGCGTGAAGAAGAAGATAAAGAGAAAGCAGAGATTCAAAAGGCAAAGCATCTCCAAAACTCCAACATATTCTCATTTACTGCATAACAAGTAACCTTTAATTCATGCTCTCTTGTTCATTTGTAAGTCAATTAATAACCACTAATTAATATCCTGACTAAGAGTTGCAAGATAACCATAGCTTGCATTTTAGTTAGTTTTTATTATATTTTTATTATTTTTTATTTAAAATTCACTTTTCTGGACTTTACTATGAGTTTGTGTGTTTTTCTGTGATTGCAGGTACTTTCTCGCTGAAATTGAGGGACCTGAGCAAAAATCTGATTCAGAGGTTGAAAAAGGACTGCAGATGCTGTTGGATTCTGATCTCCCTGCACTCGAAGTGGATTTTATGGAGCTACAGAAACCCAATTGGCACGCTCGCAATTGCGTTGGAAAGTATACATCCTGGGCTTTCCAGCAATATATAATAGTCTATACTTTGCCTGAGATTTGATGGCCCGAACAGGCGTTCCAAGTCAGCTCAAGAATTCTGGCGTTTAACTCCAGAATTGGCACAAAAGCTGGAGTTAAACGCCCAAACTGGCACAAAAGTTGGCGTTTAACTCCAAGAAAAGTCTCTACACATGAAAGCTTCAATGCTCAGCCCAAGCACACACCAAGTGGGCCCTGGAAGTGGATTTTTACACTAAACACCCTAGCTTAGTCATTTTCTGTAACCCTAGGTCACTAGTTTACTATAAAAACTACTTTTAGTGATTCATCTTGTACCTCATGACACTTTACACGTTTCATGTTGTATCTTCTACGGCATGAGTCTCTAAACCCCATTGTTGGGGGTGAGGAGCTCTGCTGTTCTTCATGAATTAATGCAATTACTACTGTTTTCCATTCTATCACGCTTGCTTCTATTCTAAGATATTCATTCGCACTTCAACCTGATGAATGTGATGATCTGTGACAATCATCATCATTCTCACCTATGAACGCGTGCCTGACAACCACCTCCATTCTACATGCAATCAAGCTTGAATGTGTATCTCTTGGATTTCTAATCTAAGATTGGAACCTTCGTGGTATAGGTTAAAATTATTGGCAGCCAATCCTGAGATCCGGAACATCTAAACCTTGTCTGTGGTATTCTGAGTAGGATCTGGGAAGGGATGACTGTGACGAGCTTCAAATCCACGAGTGTTGGGCGTAGTGACATACGCAAAAGGATTAATGGATCCTATTCCGACATGATCGAGAACCGACAGATGATTAGCCGTGCGGTGACAGCGCATTTGGAACATTTTCACTGAGAGGACGGGAAGTAGCCATTGACAACGGTGATGCCAACTTAAAGCTTGCAATGGAAGGAGCCTTGTGTGCATGAAGAAGAAGATAGTAGGAAAGCAGAGATTCAGAAGACAAAGCATCTCCAAAGCCTCAACCTGTTCTTCATTACTGCATAACAAGTATTTATTTCATGTTCTTTTACTTTTTACAATTAAATCTGAGAATTATTGATATCTTGACTAAGAGTTACAAGATAACCATAGCTTGCTTCAAGCCGACAATCTCCGTGGGATCGACCCTTACTCACGTAAGGTATTACTTGGACGACCCAGTGCACCTGCTGGTTAATTGTGCGGAGTTGCAAAAGTGTGATTGTAATTTCGTGCACCAACACTCAACAAGGATATGCTATTGTTTATTGTATTCTGGAATTGTTATCCAATCTACTACTGCTTTGATTTCTTATAATAAACTCCTATAGTAACTATATGCATATATAGTGCATACCTCTTTAGTTGTTGCCATTTCTTTTTCTTGTAGACCAGGGCAGTTGGAAGTCTAGGTTGAGATAAGCCTTCTTGATGAAAATGATCAATTGCAAATTCTTCAAATTCATACTAACAAGATGAAGGAAAATTCTTTTCTTGCTCCCGATGTGAATCTTCAAGAGCTTGGTATGTGTTTATTATGGAAAATTTAGGATGATACAAGTTTGTATATTTATGCCTTTATTGTCTTTGATGGAAGTAATCAATAAGTAATCTTGATTAGGTTGATTCTTTACTAATAAATATTTTTAAGCAAGATCAGCTATTTCTGATGTCAAGCTTTTACTTATCATTTCGCCAAAAAAAGTGGATAATAAAATTATCAGCAACACACTTATTCATTTATGATGGTCAACAAATGTTTACTCTGGGTTTGCCTTATCTTTTGCAGCTGATAGAACAAAAAACTACAATGGTGCAGAACCTGAAGGTGTTGTGAAAAGTGCCGTCTCATATGCTTTAAATCGACAACTGAGTCTAGAGGATCTCATGAAGCAAGTTGTGTAACACCTCGTTACCCTAAGTCTTACCTCGCACCGTAAAGCAAAGAATAACAAAGTGTCACAACAGTTCTAAGGCTCATATATATATATATATATATATATATGGAAAGAAATAGTAATACTAGAAGCCCGATGAAGGAATAAAAGCTCAATTTGCGTAAAGCATAATTACGAAATGCGAAGCGTTCACACACGAAAACTAAACGTATAGGTACGAATAGAACAAGACATAATATATAAAACCTTGTAGATAGCTTCGGGATACACAAGGTTATAATTAAAGTAAACAAGATATATATAAGTATAATATACAAAAGAGGACTAGTCACAACCTGCGGAGTTTAGGCCAGCTAGTCAAACTGAATACCGCATAGATTTGAAATTTAAAATAGCTTATACAACTTATCTCTCAAATCAAGCCTCTAAGGCCATAAAGTCCAAAACAGGAAGGTGAGAGAGAGTACTACAACAAAATAATCAAAAATACCAAAAGAGAGCATAAGATCCTCCGCTCCATTACCATCTCGCAACTCACCGAGGAGGGTCACGACCTGCATCTGAAAAATATCAACATATGGTATGAGAATCAGAGGTTCTCAGTATGGTAACAGTGCCCAATATGTAAGATGTAAGGTTCCTGGACGCCGAAGGCAATCCTAGAACTTCACATCAATACTGATTTTCAAGCTTAACAAAAATAAATAACTTAAACCATAAACCATAAACCATAAACAGGGTTATCTAAACTTAGGGGATTTCTAACTAATATCAAATCACACCGCTGTATCCCACAGGCGTCACTAACCTACCCTCCACGCAATTCCATTGCTGTCACCTACCTAACCTCCTTAGTACCAGACAATCACAAGTATATGCAAACAAGTAATACAGAGGTAATATTCATGTATAGCAAGTTCAATAAGCAATTAGGCATATTATACATTTAGGCAAACTGCAAGTAATCAAAGCAAACAAGTACATAAGTGATGCATATGATGATTGCTTGTCCTATTGGCTCGTGATATCACTTGTCGGTCCATGAATGCCAACCCGACACATCCTTTCGGATGTCGCCTTTCTGCCACGTCCGAGGATATAGCGCCTGGAACGCTTTTGTATCGTTCCAAGGATATAGTGCTTGGCACACTTACATGCTCCAAGGATATAGTGCCTGGAAGACTCTTGGGCAGAGAAGGAAAACAACAAAAATATATGGTACATCATAAATTGTTCCAAGGATATAGTGCCTGACACACTTTCCACCTCCAACAAGTCCATCAACCTCAAATCATCACCAGTCATCACCATTTTCTCATCTCAATTCACTTTCAATCCTTAAGTCTCAACATTCCAAGGATATAGTGCTTGGCACACTCTCCATCAATATCCATCAACCTCATCATAACCATCATCAGTTATTAATTCCACAAGTTACCATCCATTCATAAGTTCTCAAGCCATTGCCAATAAAACACTTTGCTAGTTCACCCACAACTTCAGAAACCTAAGTCGCCGTCTTCTAAACTCATACAGAAAATTACCAATTTAGATCACTAAGCCATCTCTATTAGTCTTAAGATCTAATTACTAGTTAGCAATCTTAAACAGTAGATAAAGAAGTTTGGAAAGCTAGAGAACCCTTTAAAAGTGAAGAAAAATAATTTTTCAGCAAAACAGGGTGTATGCGTACGCATGCATTATGTATGCGTACGCATACATACAATTTGGCCCATTTTGTGTACGCATACACATGTATGCATAGGTGCCAAACAAAATGGCATGTATGCGTATAGGTGGGGTAAGTATACGCATGCACTCCCAGACTTAGAAAATTTTGCAAAGTTGCAGAAATCAGTTTTAAACCCCAAACTTTAAACATTCATAACTTCCACTAAAAAAATCCATTTTCCTCAAACTTTATATCATTTTAAAGCCCTTGAAAACATCTTTAATTTAAAATAAATTCCAATCAATTTCAAAAACTGAGGTTCAAGTTATAATCTGCCAAAGTTCACCAAAAATCAAGTTTTACACAAAAACATCAAAGTTCTCTAATTTCCAAATTTCATAACCAAACCAAACCAAAACATATCCAAACATCATAAAACACTACCACACACAACAACTTATCATTTCATCTTATTTCCATCAATATCAACACCTATTCCGCTCATTCTCTTCGAACTCTTCCCTCCACAAGTCCAACACAATTCACAACTTCCAAATCAAAATATCAATATTAATCATTCATAACCCTCATCCATCCTATGACATCTACAATCCTCATAAGTTATATTATTCAACACCAGTATCAATCCTCAACATCATTCATTAACAATAACATCATAATATCATCAAAATCATCATACATCATCAATTCACAATTTTCAACCACCAATTCAATCCTATCCTAAGATCCACTAGCCTAAGTGTCCAAAAACATTACATATTACATAAAGAAAACCGAAACCATACCTTGGCCGATTCCCAAAATTCACCAAACACCAAAACAAAGCCACTATGAAAACAACAGGTATCACAAGTAAATCTACTAATCGGCCGCAGCTTCATACTGAATCTTCGAACTTGTCACTGAAAGGGTGGAAGATTTTGGCGTGAGAACAAACTACTAGTTCTCAGTAGGAAATGAGAATATCGTAAAAGTTAATTATTTTCATCTTAATCATTACATTTACGACATTCCCATTCCCTACTGAGAACTAGTAGTTTGTTCTCACCCCAAAATCTTCCACCCTTTCAGTGACAAGTTCGAAGATTCAGTATGAAGCTGCGGCCGATTAGTAGATTTACTTGTGATACATGTTGTTTACATAAAGTTCCCTCGCCCTTGTTGCTTTAGTTTTTATTTTATCCAGAGGGATAGGTATTATATTCAAGTTTTATATTAAATTCATTTGTATAACATTTATTATTATTATTAGTAATTATGTGATTATTATTATTTGGAGATCTTTGATATGTGATCTTAATTACTAAAAACAAATTTCTGGAATTTTCTCTAAAACTGAAACGCGATATCGATGTAAAGGCTTAATATTAAACAAATAATAAAAGAAAACAGGTTACTAACGCCTTACTTTTGGTACGATCTTGACGTACTGGAAGTTAGGGTGTTACAATGAGTGCCCTACCACCTTTTCCATTCAGCGGGAAACATTCTGATAAACCCCATTTTTAGGGTTTATCTTGTGTTGAATTTAGAGGGTTTTGTCAACTTTTCTCCCATTTATATACTAAAATAGCATGGTTTTGTAAATTCTCCTTTAATTGTGTTTAAGAGTGAAAACATGCTTTTTAGGTCTTAAAAATAGCTAAATATAATTCACCTTAATTCCATTAGATGCCTTGATATGTTTGTTAAGTGATTTCAGGTTTAAGAGGCAAAGATTGGATTGAGGGAATGAAGAAAAAGCGTGTAGAAATGGAGAACTCATGAAGAAATGAAGGAACCGTAAAGCTGTCAATCCTGACCTCTTCGCACTTAATCGATCATAACTTGAGCTACAGAGGTCCAAATGAGGCGGTTTTAGTTGTGATGGAAAGCTAACATCCAGGGCTTCAAAATGATATAAAATTTGTCATAGTTGCCTGGCGTTTAGGGATACGTACGTATGTTCCACGTGACTCACTAAAGGTAACTCGTGGCCAGCGATTTCTGAAGCATTTTGGGCCCAATCCAACTCATTTCTGATGCTATTTAACCCAAGGATTGAAGAGGGATAAACCAATTAGTTGGTTAGTGAGTTTTAGTTTAGTTTTCATGAGGATTTAGTTAGTTTATAGAGAGAGAAGTTCTCTCTTTTCTCTAGAATTAGGATTAGGTTTAGATCTAGATCTACTTCCTCTTCTCTTGCTTAATTTCCTTTTTCATCTTTAATTGTTCCCTTGTAGTTGTAGCATTCTACTTCTCTTGTAGTTTCTTTGTATTGTTAGTTGTAGTTTATGAATTCTTTTGTAGATCTACATTTCTTCTTCAATGCAATTGGTAAGTTCTTTGTTGTTTCATAATTGTTTTATCTTTCTATTATTAATCTCTTGCTTTTGTAGTTGTAGATT
The DNA here is from genome assembly GCF_000816755.2 of Arachis ipaensis. Lineage (NCBI taxonomy): Eukaryota > Viridiplantae > Streptophyta > Magnoliopsida > Fabales > Fabaceae > Arachis > Arachis ipaensis. The sequence goes on from NC_029785.2 coordinate 55,312,864, forward strand.
CCTTTAATTCTTGCAATTAATAACGTTTGCCTTTATTGCCTTCTATGTGTTTGTTAAAATGTTTCTTCTAGTTATGAGGTAGATTTTGTTCCTCTTGGCTTTGGTTGAGTAATTGGTGACGCTTGAGTTATCTAATTCCTTTGTTGATTGATAATTGGAAGTTGCTAATTGACTTGAATGTCACTAAAGCTAGTCTTTCATCTAGATTTGGCTAGGACTTGTGATATCAAGTTAATTCCTCCACTTAACTTTCCTTCATAGTTAGAGGTTAACTAAGTGGGAGCAATACACAATTCTCATCTCAATTGATGATAATAACTAGGATAGGACTTCTAGTTCTCATACCTTGCCAAGATCTCTCTTAGTTGTTTGTCTATTTCTTTTGCCATTTACAATTCTTGTTTCTTATCTCAAAAACCCCAAAGATACTTCATAGCCAATAACAATAACACTTTATTGCAATTTCTAGGGAGAACGACCCGAGGTTTGAATACTTTGTTTAGAACTATGCTTGCAACGAGATTTCATTTGTGAAATTCTAAACCACACACACAATTTTTCTCTCATCAAAATGGCGCCATTGCCGGGGATTTGCAATGGTGTTATGTTATTGGCTATTGTGAATATGTTCATATTGTGAATATTTATCTTTTAGGTTATTTCTAGGTCTTGTTAGTAATTAGGAGTTTACTTTTCTTTGCCTTTTTGAGATTTTTTTTTGATTTCCTCTTTTCCATATGAATTATCATCCTTGTGGTTTTGGATATGGTTATGACTATGTTGTAGGTAATTGATACTTGAATGATGGCTCACATTATGGGAGAGATGAATTCTTAAGAAGGGAGCCACATCCATATGAGCAATCACCATGGCAACCTCTTCATTCAAGCTACTTTGATGGTAATCCCTCCTATAATGCATATCATTCCAATGGATATGATGGTTCTTATCATGATTATGCCACTCAACCACCATTATTCCATGCACCATACTCTCAACATAGTCCTCAAACACCATCATTCGAACCACCATATTCTCAATCCACATCATATTTCCACCAATTGCCTCCACAAAATCCTAATCCATATTCCCCTATGCATATCATTGTGATAATTATGAACAAGCAACCATTGAATCACCACCACCCCAACATCTTTACCCTTCAAACCAAGTTCCCATGGATGATACACTTGGTATCATTCCTCAAGAGCAAGAAGAGCTCCAAACCGTACTCACTAGTTTTGCCTCTACCCTCCAAGAACTTATATTTCGTATACTTCCACCTTCTACCAACCTCCAAGCTTTAGTGCATCTCCTCTTCAACCACATGATGAATGTGAGAAATCAACCAAGGAGAGGAGCATGAAGGAGATTTTAGATTCTCAACTTGAGAACAAGGAAATGAAGTGTGTTTTGCAACAAGTGGAAGGGATGGAGATTGTTGAAGTAGAAGAAGTTGAAGAAGACCTAGGGGAGGTTGAACAAGAAGGAAATTCCATCATTGAAGACAACTCTACACTAAGTGACAATGGTGATCTTATTAAAGACTCTTTCATTGAATGTGAAACCGATGTTGAGGAGGGTGCGCAACCTCCAACACATGACTTGATCAATGAGGAAGAGTTGAAAGAAGTTAGAAAACAAGAGAAAATTGAAGGAAGTTGTCAAAAGATGGAAGTCATCAAGGAGGAACCAAAGGAAGTGGAGCCTACAATGTCAAGACCATTGGATATTTCCCTTGCTAAGTCACCATCCAAATTACAAGTTGAATGGGTAACCATCTCATCCTTTAATTTTCTTGGCCCATATCAATATGCATTGTTAGAAACGGATGGTCAACTTAGAACTATATGTGGGTTGGAAAGTAGAAAAGAGTTGGGTGTTGGTTGGCGACAAGAAGCAAGGTGCATAGTGGAAGGAAGCTTAAATTTTAGGATTAAAAAGTGGAGTGGAACTCAAGTCAATGGAATTAGGATGATGAGTAGGAGTTACAAAGAGAATTCAATAAGTTTGTCACCCTATTGGAAGCATGAAGATCAAGAAGAAAGGGGGTTGACAAACAAAGTATGGGACCCTGGAATATACATAGACAACCATCAACTTTGGGGCCTTGTCACTTACTTAAGCCTCCTTGAAGGCCTTGTGCTCTCAATTTAGGATTCCGGAGGCTATTGGAAGTGCAAACATTGGTGGGGATTTAAGGAAGAGTTCAAGCACAAGCCACCTTGAGAGGAGCTCCCCAAAAGTCCAACTTAAGGACAATAAACAAAAGTGCTAGGTGGGAGACACCCCACCATGGTAAACTCTTTCCATTCTCTTGTATATATACTTAATAAGTGATTTGAGTTGCCATTATAGGTAGTTTTTCTCTTTTCTATACTCTTATACATTTTGTTTTGATTGAGAGGTCGTTGTAGTGTGTTTTGATTAGTTAAAATTGTTGAACACTTAGGTTGCTTGAAGTGTAAGTTTTGTTTGTTTTGTTTTTGAAATTTTTTTATAAACTTAAAGATTTTTGTTAATTTTGAATTTTAGTTGCTTTAGAATGTTTATAGGTTAGGAGAGTGTTAAATTCTGTTTTTATGTTTCAAAAAAAAAATTTCAATCCACGCTTAAGCATGCATGATGCTTACGCGTGGATTGCACTTCCGCAACTCCTGGTTCAAAAACCCGAGAGTTGTGCAAGATTTGTGCTGGAATTGTGCTGGGAACATAATCTCAATCCACGCGTAAGCATGCGTGAAGCTTACGCATGGATTGTCCCTACTGCATCCACGCGTAAGCATGTGTGACGCTTACGCGTGGATTCGCACCCTATTTTTCTCCTTTCTCCTTTCTTCTTCTTTCTTCTTTTCTTCTTCTTTCTTTCTATCTTTCTTATTCTCTCTTCTTCCTTTCTTACTTTCTTTCTACCTTTTCGAACCTTTTCTGGGTAATTAAATTATTATTTTATTAAAAAGGTTATTTTAGTTCTTACAAAGTGCTAGACATGATCACAAACGTCAAAAAAGCTAGGAAAACTATGAAAATCAATGACAAATAAAATCAACTAAAAAAAAACTCAAACTAAAGGAAAACTGAATTCAAAATGGAATTAAGCTAAAGGATACTCATGGTTGGGTTGCCTCGTAACGAGTACTTCTTTACCGTCATTAGCTTGACGGACAACTCCTCTAAGGAGGAGGATCATAGGGTCTCAGATCTTCACCCCTCATTGTGAACTTCTTCTCTGTGCTCTCATAAATTACCTCAACATGCTTCAAAGACAGGATTCTATTCACAATGTGTGGTATGACTGGACTCTGAGTGAAGACTACTCTCATGCCAGGTGAGAAGTCCTCAATAGGAATTTTCTTATTCCTCCCACCTTTGGGTACTTTCTTCTTGGGGCCTTCTCCATCTTTGGTGGGTGGTAAATGTCGAACACCAAACTTAGGTTTTATGTCAGGGAGGACTGTATGGCTTTCCACCAAGTGAGAAGGCTTGAGCTCTGAACTTTGTATGCCAGTGCCTCCTTTGTAGGAGAGTGGAGGAGGTTTAAAAATCTTGAATAATATGTAGTCCTCCCACTGCCTCAGAACCAAGTTTCTTCTCTCCGCATCGATTAGAGCTCTCCCAGTTATTAGGAATGGCCTTCCTAGGATGATGGGATCATCTATCTCCTCTCCTGTATCGAGTATTACAAAGTCTGCAGGGAGGTAAAGGTCTTCAACCTTTACTAGTATATTCTCCACCAATCCATATGCCTGCTTCAGGGACTTGTCTGCAATCTCTAGTGAAATCCTTGTGGACTGTGCCTCTAGGATCCCAAGATTCTTCATCAGAGAGAGAGGCATCAGATTTATGCTTGATCTAAGGTCACATAATGCCTTCTCAAATGTAATGGTCCCAATTATACAGGGAATCAGGAAGCTCCCAAGATCTGGTATCTTCTGGGGCAGTTTTTTCTATACTAATGCACTGCATTTCTTTGTCAGCACCACAGTTTCATCTTCCTTCAAGGCCTTCTTCTCAGAGAGTACAGTTTTCAAACAAGCCATATAGGGAGGCATCTTTTCCAACACCTCTGCAAAAGAAATATTGATTTGTAACTTTTTGAAGATTTCCAAGAATTGAGTGAGCTTCTCATCCTTGGTCTCTTCTTGCAGTTTCAGAGGGTGTTGTACTTCAGGATCCTTCACCACCACTGAGGCATGCAATAGTGTGCTTTCAATCTCCTCTTGAGCCTTTTTCTTCTTCAAATCCTCAGTAGTAGGCTTCTCTTCAAGCTCGGCCTCCTTGCCTGTGAGGAGGGCCTTGCACTCTTCCCTTGGATTCACCTCTATGTTGCTTGGAAGAGTGTTAGGTCTCTGAGGCACCCACTTACTCAACTGACCCACTTGCATTTCCAAGTTCTGAATTGAAGATCTAGTCTCTTGTATAAAGCTGTGAGTGGTCTTAGAAAGTTCAGAGATTATTGTGGTTAAGTCAGAGAAGCTGTGTTTTTGAGGGGACTCTTACTGCTACTGAGAGGGCTGGAATTGTCGGTTATTAAACCTGTTCTGATTAGATCTGCCCTGGTTATTGTTGAAGCTCTGTTGAGGCTTCTGTGGCTGCTCCCTCCACCTAAAATTAGGGTGATTCCTCCATCCCTGATTGAAGATATTCGAATAGGGGTCATTGTTAGGATTTCTAAAGGAATTTTCTATGTAATTCACTTCCTCCAAGGTGGGTTGAGCATTGCCATAGGCGTCCTCTTGAGTGTAGCTTCCAGTCATGTCAAAGGATGCATATTGAGTATTGACAGCTGAAACCTGCATCCCGGTCAAGTGTTGAGAGATCAAACTAATATGTTAGGCATGAGCTTGTTTTGAGCCAAAATGGCGTCCAGTGTGTCAACCTCCATGACTTCTTTCTTCTATGTAGTCTCAGTGGTCACAGGGTTCCTCTCAAAAATGTAAAGATACTGGTTCTTGGTAACCATCTCAATAAGCTCATTTGCCTCTTTAGGCATCTTCTTCATGTACAGAGAGCCACTTGCAGAGTGATCTAATGACCTTTTGGCCATCTCAGAGAGGCCATCATAAAATATCTGCAGCCTGGTCCATTCGGAAAACATTTCAGGAAGGCATCTCCTGATCATCAGCTTGTATCTGTCCCAATCTTCATAAAAAGACTCTCCATCTTTCTGTCTAAAGGTTTGGACATCCACCCTAAGCTTGGTCAGCTTCTGAGGTGGAAAAAAATTGGTTAGAAATCCAGTGACCACCTTATCCCACGTGTCCAAACTTTCATTTGGCTATGAGTCAAGCCACTGCTTTGCTCACAGCAAAAGGGAAGAGCATGAGCTTGTAGACCTCTGGATTCACTCCATTCGTCTTTACAGTGTCACAGATCTGTAGGAAGTCAGAGATGAATTTGTTGGCATCCTCCTGCGGGAGTCCATGGTACTGACAATTTTGCTACACCAAAGTGATCAGTTGAGCCTTAAGCTCGAAATTATTTGCACCAATGGTAGGTACAGCTATACTATGCCCATAGAAGTCAGGAGTGAGTGCAGTGTATGAGCTAAGCACTCTCCTTGCTTGCTCCCCAGCATTTGCGTTTCCACCATTAGCGGCCATGGTGCGCTCTTCAGCTTCCTTTTCAAAAGTCTCCTTGATATCCTCTCCGGCTTTGTAAGCTTTGGTTTGTTGCAAATGCCACCTCAAGGTCCTTTCGGGTTCAGAGTCAAACTCGAGAAGGGGTTTCTTGTCCCTGTTCCTACTCATAAACAAACAAGAAACAAAGAAAAGGTAGGAGTCTCTATGTCAGAGTATAGAGAACTCCCAGTGAGATATCCTATGTAAAAAGAATCATATGTATATATTAAGCTTAGTCAAAATCATGATATTTTCCAAGGATTTTATCTATAGGGCACCTCAATTGAAAAAAAAATTTAGAACTTGCTTGAAATATATACTTTGTGGAACATGATTTTTGAGCTAAGAACATAAGCATGTGAGATTTGAGCCTAATTGTGTGGTTACATCATATATAACCACTTATTTTCATTCTTGTGTGCATTATTCTCTTCCTATGATTGTAATCTTTGATTTGTTTGATTCTTTATGTCCATTATCTTGTGTATACATGCATTTATATGATTGAGGCCATTATTCAAATAGCTCACTTACCCAAATAAGCCTACCTTTTATCTTCCATTGATAACCAATTTGAGCCTATGCTTAACCCATTTGT
>NC_029785.2:55321218-55321327 GCF_000816755.2 Arachis ipaensis
TTGATTTGTTATGTCCATTATGTCCATTATTTTGTGTATACATGCATTTATATGGTTAAGGCCATTGTTCAAATAGCTCACTTACCCAAATAAGCCTACTCCATTGATA
>NC_029785.2:55321517-55326857 GCF_000816755.2 Arachis ipaensis
AAAGTGTATTTTTGTATTTGTGTTGAGAATCTTGGGAATTGGGTACATACTCATGTATTAATCATGTGTAAACCATATGCATTGATGTTCTTGTATATATATATATTTTATGTTGAAAAAAAAAAAAACCTCGTTGCATAAGTGTAAAGAATCAAACAAATCAAGGATTACAATCATAGAAAGAGAACAATGCACACAAGAATGAAAATAAGTAGTTATAAGATGTAACCACACAATTGGGCTCAAAACTCACATGCTTGTGTTCTTAGCTCAAAAACCATGTTCCAAAATAAATTCTTCAAGCAAGTTCGAAAAGAAAAAAAAAATTTCTTTTTTTTTTCAACACCAATTTTTCAATTTTTATCTTTGTTAGTTAGTTGTTGCATTGCATGATAGGTTGCATGCTAGTTAGAATTTGTACATATTTTTCATCACTTCTTTTTATATCAGGACTACTTGGTTAGGGTGATGATTTCTTTTCCAAGGAAATGGTTTTTAGGGCACCCTACCAATTTGAAAAAAAAAAAATTTTCTTGTCGAACTTGCTTGAAGAATTTATTTTGGAACATGGTTTTTGAGCTAAGAACACAAGTATGTGAGTTTTGAGCCTAATTGTGTGGTTACATCTTATAAACACTTATTTTCATTCTTGTGTGCATTGTTCTCTTTCTATGATTGTAATCCTTGATTTGTTTGATTCTTTATGTCCATTATTCCATGTATATATGTATTTGTATGATTGAAGCCATCATTTCATTTAAGTTCATTTACCAAAATAGCCTACTTTTCATCAACCATTGTTAGCCAATTTTGAGCATATTTAATCCCTTTTGTTCTTAATTTTAGCACATCACTACCCCTAAGTGAAAAACAATAAATGTCCCTTAATTTGGATCTTTGATTAGCTTAGGCTAGTGAGAGTGTGTATCATTTGGGTATGGGAAACTGGGGACATTGGTTGAGGTAAAAGTGTAATTTTTATTTTTGTTAAAATATTGGGAATTGAGTACATATTCATGCACTATACGTAAAGCCATATGCATTGATACGTTTGTATATACTTTAAAAAAAATGATAAAGAAAAAGAAAAAAAAACATATATATATATATATAAGAAAAAAATATAAAAAAAGAAAAAAAAGAAAAAAAAATAAAAATGGGACAAAAATACCCAAAAGTAAAGTTTAATAAAAATCAATGCATATGGAATGTTAATTAAAGAGAATTCATGAGTATGTGAAAAAAGTGGGAATCATGGGTAGCTAGGTTGTGTATTAGAATTGTATAGGTTGTTACATGTGTTAGGTGAGAGGTTAGGCTAATCAAAGATACAAATTTCAAGCTCACTTGACCATATGCATCCTTACCTTTACCCTAGCCCCATTACAACCTATGAATAAGTCCTCATGATGAATGTATGCATGCATTGAATAATTGTTGATTGTTAGAAAAAAAAAAACAAATCCTGGAAAGTATGATTAGAGGAGAATTGAGTGAATCGACCCTATACACTAGAGCGACTAGAGCAGATACACTTCCGCTGAGGGTTCGATGCTCAATTCCTTGTTCCCGGCTTTCATGAGCTTTCTTCTTGCAAGTCTACTTGTACTTCATTTTGATATTTGAATTGGTAGAGTTTGTGAGTCGTCATATGACCTTTGCCCTACTTGCTTATATATGTTCTTGGATATTGATTTGCTTTTAACCAAGTAGGTAGAAGCATTTTGCATTTAGTTGCATGCATGTAGATATGTTTATATAGTTTCTTTGCATTAAATAAATGTTCATACCCCTTTCTTGTCCTTCTTTATTCTTAGCATGAGGACATGCTTAGTTTAAGTGTGGGGAGATTTGATAAACCCCGATTTTGTGGTTTATCTTGTGCTTAATTTGGGTGGTTTTATCAACTTTTCTCACATTTATTCAATGAAATAGCATGGTTTTACAATTCTCCCTTGATTTGTGCTTAAATGTAAAAATATGTTTTTTAGGCCTTAAAATAGCTATATTTAACTCACTTTAATTCCATTCGATGCCTTGATATATTTATTGAGTGATTTCAGGTTCATAAGGCAAGTATTGGATGGAAGAAGTGAGGAGAGAATCATGCAAAGTGGGAGAACTCATGAAGAAATAAAGGAACCGTAAAGCTGTCAAGCCTGACCTCTTCGCACTCAATCGACCATAACTTGAGCTACAGAGGTCCAAATAAGGCGGTTTTAGTTACGTTGAAAAGCTAACATCTGGGGCTTCAAAATGATATAAAATTTGCCATAGTTTCCTGACATATAGAGGCGCGCACACGCCATGTACTCGTGCGCACCGATGGAGCTGCGTGGGTCCACTTTTTGCACTTCGTTGGGGGCGATTTCTAGCTCATTTTGGGCCCAATCCAACTCATTTCTGATGCTATTGAACCCAAGGATTGAAGGGGAAATGAACCAAGTAGTCATAGTTTTAGTTTTCATTATGTTTTAGGATAGAATTCTAGAGAGAGAAGCTCTCCCTTCTCTCTAGAATTTAGGGTAGTTTAGGTTTAATTTTCTTAAATCCAACTTTTAATTCTTGTTTTGATTTAGTTTCTCCTTTTAATTTCTTGTTGTTACACCTCTACTCTTCTAGTTTTACTTGTCATTTCCTTTATTTTGTCCTCTTTTATATTTATGAACAATTGTTGGATCTCATTTTTCTTTAATGCAATTTTATGTTTCCATGTTTCTTTTATTGCTTATCTTAGTTGTTATTATTGATTTCTTGCTTGTGGTAGTCATGGGTTTCCTTTAATTCTTGCATTTTATGATGTTTACTTTTCTTGCACACTAAGTGTTTGTTAAAATGTTTCTTTTAGTTTTTGAGAAGTTTTCTTGGCTCTTGACCTAGGCTAAGGGAAATAAGTGATCTTGAGTCATTGGGTCTCAATGATTTGGTGATTTGAGAACCCTTGGTGATCAATTTGATACTCATTGATGCCAAGCCACTACTAATCTAATTAGTAGGTAGGTTGGGACTTATGGGTTGATGTGATCAAGCCTATTTGATGTACTTCAAGCCTAGGAGTAGATATTACGTACTTAAGGCTTTTGGAAGTAGACTTAATAGGTTGGCCTCTCATAATTATCAATATTTGGTATGTAGACAAGGATGGTGATCTCAATTATCTATGTCTAGCCAAGAGTTCCTTCTATTTCTTTTATTAGTTCTTGTTATTTTACTTTCTTGTCATTTATATTTTCTTGTCAAATTCCAAATCAAACACCCCCTTTGTTCTTCATAGCCAATAATTGAGCACTTCATTGCAATTCCTTGTGAGACGACCCGGAGTCTAAATACTTCGATTAATTTTCATTTGGAGTTTGTTATATGTGACAACCAAATTTTTGATGTGGGAATTGTTTGTTGGTTTAGAACTATGCTTACAACGAAGTAATTCTTTCTATAAGAAGAAAATCTAGACCATCGAGCAAAACTCATTATCAAAATGGCGCCGTTGCCGGATAATGCGCAACCTCCTAAGCATATAATGAATGATGAAGAATTGGAAGAAGGTGAGCAAATAACAAATCTTCCTCTTGGAGATGAGCCCACACCAACACATGATCCATTGGTATTTGAAGAATATTCTCCTCTTGAAATTGAGGTGGATGTTGAGACAAGTTCTACATTACCTCCAAGTTGTGATATGAAGAATGGAGAAGAGCTAGAAGAGGTTGGTGAGGAAGTAATTGGACATGAAGAGCCTTGTCAAGAGGTGAAGGTAGAAGAAGCTTGCCAAGAGGTGGAGGTATTCAAAGAAGAGCACAAGAGAATGGAACTTACAAGACCATTGGAGACGTCCCTTCCTAGGTCACCATCCAACACAACATTCGAGTGGGTAAAATTTTTATCTCTAATCTTTACTTTCCCACTTGAATATGGTTTGATTGAAAATGATGGGCAACTTAGAGCTCTTTGTGGGGTTAACAACAAAAGGAAATTGAGTAGTGGGTGGAAATGCCAATCAAGGTTCCTTATGGTTGGAAACTCAAAGTCTAAGTACAATGGTTGGTATAGTTCTCAACTAAAGGGGTCTAGGAAGATGCTTTGGTGTTTACTTGAGAATTCGGATCACTTCTCACCCAATTGAAATTGTCATGATCAACTTGAAGATGGGTGTAGAAACAAGATTTGGGATCCGGGAATATATGAAGACCAATTTTGGAAGCCCTTAGCTTGTGTGGAACTTCATCAAAGCTTGGTGCCATTGATCTTGAATTTTGGAGCTTACTTGAAGTCCAAGCATTGGTGGAGGTTTCAAGATGAGTACAAGCATAAGCCACTATAACAAGGAGCCTTCCAAATGTCCAACTTAAGGACTTAAACTAAAAGTTCTAGGTGGGAGACACCCCACCATGGTAAACTCTTTCCACTCTCTTTTAGATTTGGTTAATAAGTGATTGGAGTTGCCATTGTAGGTAGTTCTTCTTATTTTTTATACTCTTATGCACTTTACTTTTATTCATAGGTTGTTTGTTGCATTCATGCTTTAATTAGTCTAGTTATTGTTAAATTGCATTTTACTTGTAGTATAAGTTTTGTTTTTAGTATGTTTGAAAATTTTTCAAAAAACTAAAAAGATTTGTTGTTAAATTTGATTTGTGGTTGCTTTAGAATGTTTATAGGTTAGGAGAGTGTTAAATTCTATTTTTATGCTTCTTTAAAAAAAAGGGGGCATCCGCGCGCGAGCGTGTTGTGCGCGCGCGCGCCGGTGGTGCATATCGTACTCCTGGTACAAAAACCAGAGAGTTGTGCCAAAAACCTTCTCCTGGAAGAGGAAAAACCTCCTAAACCCGAGCTCAAAACATTACCACCATCCCTGAAATATGCATTTCTGGGAGAAGGTGACACTTTTCCAGTGATCATAAGCTCTTCTTTAAATCCACAGGAAGAGGAAGCACTTATTCAAGTGCTAAGGACACACAAGACAGCTCTTGGGTGGTCCATAGGTGACCTTAAGGGCATAAGCCCAGCCAGATGCATGCACAAAATCTTATTGGAGGATAATGCTAAACCAGTGGTTCAACCACAGAGGCGGCTAAATCCAGCCATGAAGGAAGTGGTACAGAAAGAGGTCACCAAATTACTGGAGGCTGGGATTATTTATTCTATTTCTGATAGCCCCTGGGTGTGCCTTGTCCAAGTTGTCCCCAAAAAGGGAGGCATGACAGTGGTTCATAATGAAAAGAATGAACTGGTTCCTACAAGAACAGCTATAGGGTGGCACATGTGTATTAACTACAGAAGGCTCAATACAGCCACCAGAAAGGATCATTTTCCTTTACCATTCATAGACCAGATGCTAGA
>NC_029785.2:55326881-55330750 GCF_000816755.2 Arachis ipaensis
GTTCTGTTGTTTAACTCTAGGCTCAGGCTATTCCCCGAGAAACTGAGTCCCGGTGGAGGGGACCATATGTGATTACAAGTGTATCACCATATGGTTATGTGGAGCTTCAAGATATTGATTCTGATAAGAAGTTCATTGTTAATGGACAGAGAATCAAGCACTATCTTGAAGGCAATATTGAGCAAGAGTGCTCAAGGCTGAAGCTAGATTAAAAGCTCAGCAAGGTCCAGCTAAAGACAATAAAGAAGCACTTGCTGGGAGGCAACCCAGCCATAGGGCATCACTTCCTCTAAGCATTTTGCCCTATTCTTGATTTTATTTGTTTATATAAAGTTCATTGATCCTAAGGTAAAGAGTCAATTGTATAAGTTCACAGGGTTACAGAAGGATTCTGCACGCAAAACAGAGAAAAAGAGCTCACTAGCAAGAAAACACCAGTAAAAGTTTGTTTTGGGCGTTCAACGCCCAACAGAAGCATCCACTGGGCGTTGAACGCCAGTAAGGATAGCCATCTGGGCGTTGAACGCCAGATTTACAGCGTTCTGGGCGTTCAGAAAAATGCCCAGTAACAAAGGACTTCCTGGTGTTCAACACCAGAAATAAGCAGTAGTTGGGCGTTGAACGCCCAGGAGAAGCAGCATTTGGGCGTTGAACGCCCAAAACATGCAGCATTTAGGCGTTCAAACGCCAGGATGGTGGGGAGGAGGTAAATTCGTTTTTTTTTTCATATTTTTCATTCTAAATTTAATTTTCATGTTTCAATTCACGATTTCTTGCATAAACATGTTAAGAACCCTGATTTCTAAAATCCCTAATTTCTAAAAACCCTATTTTAAAAATATCAAATATATCTTAATCCATAAGCACAAACCTTTTTTTTATCCAATTCAACTCTTTTTCAAAATTTTCAAACCAAATCTATCTCTTTTCATTCAAAAATCTTTTCAACTAATCAATATCTTTTTCAAATCTCCATACTATCTTTTTCAAAAATCCAAATCTATCTTTTTCAAATATCTTTCATATCTTTTTAATCTAAAATCATATCTTCTATCTTATCTTTCTTTGTATTTTCGAAATAACCCACCCCCCCTTTAAATATGGGTTTGGCCTCCCTCCCCTCCCATCCACAATTGCACCTAGCTCTCCTTCTATCCCTCTCCTTTCTTTTCTTTTGCTTGAGGACAAGCAAACCTCTAAGTTTGGTGTGTTTATCCGTGATCACTAAACCACACCCACTTAGATCATGGCTCCTAAAGGAAAATAACCCACTCCAAGAGGCAAGAAAGAGAGTATTCCAAAACCACTTTGGAATCAAGGGAAGTTCTTAACTAAAGAATATTCAGACCATTATTACAAAATAATGGGTCTAAGATCAGTGATCCCGGAAGTTAGATTCGATCTGAAAGAAGACGAATATCCGGAGATCCAGGAGCAAATCCGAATCAGGAACTGGGAGATCCTAGCCAATCCTGAAACGAAAGTGGGAAGGAATATGGTCCAAGAGTTCTATGCTAATATGTGGCATAAAAACACGCAAAGACTATCTGGATCTGATATCTATGACTATCGAACCATGGTCAGAGGAAAGATTATTCATACCCACCCTGACAAGAAAGAACAGAAGGAACAAAGTAGCATTCTTTGCTATTTGATTAAAGAACAGGAGGAGCAAGGGCGCGACTTAAGGGAATTGAAGCGCCAGAAATTATCTCTTGAAGGACCAAGCACCCCGTAGATTAGAGGAACACCCACTTCCCAGAACAAAGGTTGTTAAATTCCAATCTTAGCCTTAACTCTGTGATAACTGTTTCTATTTTAGTTTTACCTTAAGAGTCATATAGTAGTAATTAGTATCTATATTTTTGATTTTATCTCAAATTAAGCTATAATTTAATTTTTTCATCATCATCAAACATGAATAAAATAGAAGAATTTCTTTAGAATAAGAGGCAATAATTTTCGAGTTTTTAATAAGAACATTCTAATTATTTACATGTGGTGGCAATGCTTTCTGTCTTCTGAATGAATGCTTGAACAGTGCATATGTCTTTTGAATTTGATGTTTAAAACTGTTAAATATGTTGGCTCTTGAAAGAATGATGAACATGAGACATGTTATTGATAATCTGAAAAATCATAAGAATGATTCTTGAAGCAAGAAAAAGCAGCAAAGAACAAAGCATCCGGTGGTAATACTGGAAAACAAAGTGCTTAGGGCCACGGCCAAGACTCATGAAGTAGTTGTGTTCAAAAATCAACATACTGAACTAGGAGAATCAATATCACTATCTGAATTCTGAGTTCCTATAGATGCCAATCACTCTGAGCTTCAATGGATAAAGTGAGATGCCAAAACTGTTCAGAAGCAAAAAGCTACTAGTCCCGCTCATCTAATTAGAACCTGAGCTTCACTCAAAAACTCTGAGATATTATTGCTTCTTAAATTATTTGTATTCTATTTTGTTTATCTAGTTTCTTGAGGACAAGCAACAGTTTAAGTTTGGTGTTGTGATGAGCGGATATTTTATATGCTTTTTGGGGTTAATTTCATATAGTATTTAGTGTGTTTTAGTTAGTTTTTAGTTTATTTTTAGTAGTTTCTAGGCAAAATTCATATTTCTGGACTTTACTATGAGTTTGTGTGTTTTTCTGTGATTTCAGGTATTTTCTGGCTGAAATTGAGGGAGCTGAGCAAAAATCTGATTCAGGCTGAAAAAGGATTGCTGATGCTGTTGGATTCTGACCTCCCTGCACTCAAAATGGATTTTCTGGAGCTACACAACTCCAAATGGCGCGCTTTCAATTGCTTTGGAAAGTAGACATCCAGGGCTTTACAGCAATATGTAATAGTCTATACTTTGCTCAAGGATAGACGACGTAAACTGGCGTTCAACGCCAGTTCCATGCTGCTGTCTGGCGTCCAGCGCCAGAAACAAGTTACAAAGTGGAGTTCAACGCCAGAAAAGGATCCAAAGCTGGCGTTGAACGCCCAAAACAGCCCTATGCACATGATTAGCTTAAGTCTCAGCCCCAGCACACACCAAGTGGGCCCCAGAAGTGGATTTCTGCACCGTCCATCATAGTTTACTCATTTACTGTAAACCTAGTTTACTAGTCTAGTATTTAAACAACTTTTAGAGACTTGTTTTGTATCTCATGACATTTTTAGATCTGAACTTTGTATCTTTTGACGGCATGAGTCTCTAAACTCCATTGTTGGGGGTGAGGAGCTCTGCTGTGCCTCAATGAGTTAATGCCAGTATTTCTGTTTTCTATTCAATCATGTTTGTTCCTATCTAAGATATTCATTTGCACCTTATTATGATGAATGTGATGATCCGTGACACTCATCACCATTCTCAACCTATGAACGTGTGCCTAACAACCACCTCCGCTCTACATTAGATTGAATGAGTATCTCTTAGATTCCTTAATCGGAATCTCTGTGGTATAAGCTAGAATCCATTGGCAGCATCCTTGAGAATCCGGAAAGTCTAAACCTTGTCTATGGTATTCCTAGTAGGATTCTGGGATTGGATGACTGTGACGAGCTTCAAACTTGCGAGTGCTGGGCGTAGTGACAGACGCAAAAGGATAGCGAATCCTATTCCGGTATGATCGATAACCTACAGATGATTAGCCGTGCGGTGACAGCGCACCTGGACCATTTTCACTGGAAGGAAGGATGGTAGCCATTGACAACGGTGATCCTCCAACACACAGCTTGCCATAGGAGGGAGGTGCGTGCGTGAAGAAGAAGATAGAGAGAAAGCAGATATTCAAAAGGCAAAGCATCTCCAAAACTCCAACATAGTCTCATTTACTGCATAACAAGTAACCCTTAATTCATGCTCTCTTGTTCATTT
>NC_029785.2:55330811-55350393 GCF_000816755.2 Arachis ipaensis
CACCTCCATTCTACATGCAATCAAGCTTGAATGTGTATCTCTTGGGTTTCTAATCTAAGATTGGAACCTTCGTGGTATAGGTTAAAATTATTGGCGGCCATTCCTGAGATCCGGAACATCTAAACCTTGTCTGTGGTATTCTGAGTAGGATCTGGGAAGGGATGACTGTGATGAGCTTCAAACCCACGAGTGTTGGGCGTAGTGACAGACGCAAAAGGATTAATGGGCAGAGATTCAGAAGACAAAGCATCTCCAAAGCCTCAACCTGTTCTTCATTACTGCATAACAAGTATTTATTTCATGTTCTTTTACTTTTTACAATTAAATCTGAGAATTATTGATATCCTGACTAAGAGTTACAAGATAACCATAGCTTGCTTCAAGCCGACAATCTCCGTGGGATCGACCCTTACTCACGTAAGGTATTACTTGGACGACCCAGTGCACCTGCTGGTTAATTGTGCGGAGTTGCAAAAGTGTGATTGTAATTTCGTGCACCAAGTTTTTGGCGCCGTTGCCGGGGATTGTTTGAGTTTGGACAACTGACGGTTTATCTTGTTTCTTAGATTAGGAATAATTTATTTTTTGTTGGTTTAGAGTCTTTTATTTGAGTTTAGTTTCATATTTTAAGTTTAGTGTCAATTGCATGCTTTTATTTTCTTTTATTTTTTTTTTCGAATTTGCATGTTCTTAGTTGTTTCTTGATCTTTAAAAATTCTAAGTTTGGTGTCTCCCTTGTTTTTTCCTTTAAATTTTCGAAAATATTGTGTTTGATCTTCTAAAAATTTTATGTTTGGTGTTTTTCTACTTTTGTTCACTTAAAAATTTTTCAAAAATTTGTTCTTGGTGTTCATCTTGATCTTCAAAGTGTTCTTGTTGTTCATCTTGACATTCAAAGTTTTCTTGTTTGTTCTCTTTGTTTTGATCTAAAATTTCTAAGTTTAGTGTCATTTTGTTGTTTTTCTCTTTCCTCATTAAAATTTAAAAATAAAAAAATATCTTTTCCTTATTTTACTCATAAATTTCGGAATTTGCATTAAATTAGTCAAATATTTTCAAAATCATATCTTTGTTTTAGTCACTCAAAATTCTAATTTCAAAAAGTGATCTTTTCAAATCTTTTTCAAAAATCAAATCTTTTTAATTTCTTCAATCGTATCTTTTCAATCATATCTTTTTTTTATTAAATTGTAATCATATCTTCTCAATCATATCTTTTTCAAAATAATTTTCAATCATATCTTTCTGATTGCTAATTCCAAAATTTTTTTAATTAATTAATTAATTTAGTTTTCAATTTGCTTTTATTTCATTTTCTTCTAATTTTTGAAAGTTTTATTTTATCTCCCATTTATTTTGTTTTATTTTCGGTTACTTTTAATTAAATATAAAAAAAATATTTAAAAATATAATTTATTTGCAAGTCATATCAATTCCCTTTTCTCCATCATGGACATAAGTGGAAACGAACAGTCCAGAAGGACTCTGGGGTCATATGCTAACCCCATTACAGCTGCATATAGGAGTAGCATCTGTATACCTCCCATGAAAGCAAGCAGTTTTGAGCTAAATCCTCATCTCGTTATCATGGTGCAGCAAAATTGCCAGTATTCTGGTCTTCCACAGGAAGAACCTACTGAGTTTCTGGCACAGTTCTTACAAATTACTGACACAATACGTGATAAAGAAGTGGATCAGGATGTCTACAGATTATTACTGTTTCCATTTGCTGTAAAAGATCAAGCTAAGAGGTGGTTAAATAACCAACCCACAGCAAGCATAAAAACACGGAGACAATTAACAGACAAATTCCTGAATCAATTTTATCCTCCAAAAAGGATGACACAGCTAAGGCTAGACATCCAAGGCTTTAAACAAGAGGATCATGAATCTCTTTATAATTCCTGGGAAAGGTACAGAGGGATGTTAAGAAAATGTCCCTCTGAAATATTTTCAGAGTGGGTACAGTTAGACATCTTCTACTATAGACTTATAGAAAAAGCTCAGATGTCTCTAGACCACTCAGCTGGTGGATCTATACACATAAGAAAAATAATTGAAGAGGCTCAAGAACTCATAGATACAGTTGCTAGAAATCAACATCTATACTCAAACAGTGAGTCCTCCATAAAAGAAGAGGCTAGGGCAGTAACTACTGATCCTAATCCTCAAGAACAGATTGTTGAACTTAATCAGAAATTACTCCTTATGACAAAACAATTAGCAGAATTCAAAGAGATGCTCCAAGACACTAAAAATGCTAACAAGAATATAGAAGCACAATTGAATCAGACAAGACAGCAGCTATCTAAACAGATAACAGAAGAATGCCAAGCTGTCCAACTAAGGAGCAGAAAGACATTGAATAACTCAGCTCAAAGTAGCAAAAAGTCAAAAAGGAACAAATGACAGAGGATGACCAAAACACTGCCCAAAATCCCTCTGAGGACATCAAGAGCCCAGAGAGGAATAACTCTGGCATTCAAACGCCAGAAAAGGGGGAAAAGTTGGCGTTAAACGCCCATCCCTTGCCCAGTTCTGGAGTTCAAATGCCATAAAAGGGTGGGAAGCTGGCGTTAAACGCCCATCCAGCACCCAATCCTGGCGTTCAAACGCCAATGAGGAATCAGACACCTGCAAGTGCTGATAGTAACCCCTCTAAGAAGGCTTTTCCAACCACTTCTGTAGGGAATAAACCTGCAGCAACTAAGGTTGAAGAATATAAAGCCAAGATGTCTTATCCTCAGAAGCTCCGCCAAGCGGAACAGGATAAACAATTTGCCTGCTTTGCAGACTATCTCATGACTCTTGAAATAAAAATTCCGTTTGCAGAGGCTATTGATGTACAAAAAGGGGAAGTGACCCTGAGAGTCAATGAGGATGAGTTCAAGTTAAATGCCGTCAAAGCTATGCAGCATCCATACACATCAAATGACTGCATGAGCACTGATATTATTGACTCTTTGGTGGAAGAGATCAATATGACTGAGAGTCTTGAATCAGAGCTAAAGGACATCTTTAAAGATGTTCAGCCTGATTTGGAGGAACCAGAGGAAATAAAAGAACCTCTAAAAATCCCTCAGGAAGAGGAGAAACCTCCTAAACCCGAGCTCAAACCACTACCACCATCCCTGAAATATGCATTTCTAGGAGAGGGTGACACTTTTCCAGTGATCATAAGCTCTGCTTTAAATCCACAGGAAGAGAAAGCACTAATTTAGGTGCTAAGGACACACAAGACAGCTCTTGGGTGGTCCATAAGTGACCTTAAGGGCATTAGCCCAGCAAGATGCATGCACAAAATCCTATTGGAGGATGATGCCAAGCCAGTGGTTCAACCACAGAGGCGGCTAAATCCAGCCATGAAGGAAGTGGTGCAGAAAGAGGTCACTAAGTTGCTAGAGGCTGGGATTATTTATCCTATTTCTGATAGCCCCTGGGTGAGCCCTGTCCAAGTTGTCCCCAAGAAGGGAGGTATGATAGTGGTTCGTAATGAAAAGAATGAACTGGTTCCCACAAGAACAGTTACAGGGTGGCGTATGTGTATTGACTACAGAAGGCTCAATACAGCCACCAGAAAGGATCATTTTCCTTTACCATTCATAGACCAGATGCTAGAGAGACTAGCAGGCCATGAATACTACTGCTTTTTGGATGGCTATTCAGGCTACAACCAAATTGCAGTGGATTCTCAAGACCAAGAGAAAACAGCATTCACATGTCCATCTGGAATATTTGCTTACGGAAGAATGCCTTTTGGTCTATGCAATGCTCCTGCAACCTTTCAGAGGTGCATGCTATCTCTCTTCTCTGATATGGTAGAGAAGTTTCTAGAAGTCTTCATGGATGACTTCTCAGTATTTGGAGACTCATTCAGCTCCTGTCTTGATCATCTAGCACTTGTCCTAAAAAGGTGCCAAGAGACTAACCTGGTCTTAAACTGGGAAAAATGTAACTTTATGGTGACTGAAGGAATTATCCTTGGGCACAAAATTTCAAGCAAGGGGATAGAGGTGGATCAAGCCAAGGTAGAGGTAATTGAGAAATTACCACCACCTGCCAATGTTAAGGCAATCAGAAGCTTTCTGGGGCATGCAGGATTCTTTAAGAGGTTCATAAAGGATTTTTCAAAAATTGCAAAACCTCTGAGCAACCTGCTAGCTGCTGACATACCATTTGTGTTTGACACAGAGTGTCTGCAGGCATTTGAGACCCTGAAAGCTAAGCTGGTCACAGCATCAGTCATCTCTGCACCAGACTGGACATTACCATTCGAAGTAATGTGTGATGCCAGTGACCATGCCATTGGTGCAGTGTTGGGACAAAGGCATAACAAGCTTCTACACGTCATTTACTATGCCAGTCGTGTTCTAAATGATGCACAGAAGAATTACACAACCACAGAAAAAGAACCGCTTGCAGTGGTGTATGCCATTGACAAATTTAGATCCTATTTAGTAGGATCAAAAGTGATTGTGTACAATAACCATGCTGCTCTTAAAAATCTACTCACAAAGCAGCATTCAAAACCCAGGCTCATAAGATGGGTGTTGCTTCTGCAAGAGTTTGATATAGAAATAAGAGACAGAAAAGGGACAGAGAACCAGGTAGCTGATCACCTTTCCCGGATAGAACCAGTAGCTGGGGCATCCCTCCCTTCTACTGAGATCTCTGAAACCTTTTCGGATGAGCAACTATTTGCCATTCAGGAAGCACCATGGTTTGTAGACATTGCAAATTATAAAGCTGTGAGGTTCATACCCCAGGAGTACAGCAGGGTGCAAAAGAAAAAATTAATTTCTGATGCAAAGTACTACTTATGGGATAAACCATATCTCTTTAAGAGATGCGCAGACGAAATGATCTACAGATGCGTCCCTAGAGAGGAAGCACAGAAGATCCTGTGGCATTGCCATGGATCACAGTATGGACGACATTTCGGAAGTGAGCGAACAGCCACTAAAGTCCTCCAATGTGGCTTCTATTGACCTACTCTCTATAGAGATGCCAGAGAGTTTGTGCGTAACTGTGACAGTTACCAAAGAGCTGGTAACTTGCCTCATGGTTATGCCATGCCTCAACAAGGGATCTTAGAGATTGAGTTGTTTGATGTATGGGGTATTGACTTCATGGGTCCTTTCCCACCATTATACTCAAACACTTACATTCTGGTGGCAGTAGACTACGTATCTAAATGGGTGGAGGCAATTGCCACACCCACTAATGATACCAAGACTGTGCTGAAGTTCCTCCAGAAATATATTTTCAGCAGATTTGGT
This sequence comes from Arachis ipaensis, assembly GCF_000816755.2. Classification (NCBI taxonomy): domain Eukaryota; kingdom Viridiplantae; phylum Streptophyta; class Magnoliopsida; order Fabales; family Fabaceae; genus Arachis; species Arachis ipaensis. Next base: position 55,336,091 of record NC_029785.2, read on the forward strand.
GTTCCCAGAGTACTAATCAGTGATGGGGGCACCCATTTCTGCAATAAACAGCTTTACTCTGCTATGGTTCGATATGGAATTAGCCACAAAGTAGCAACTCCGTATCATCCACAGACAAATGGGTAGGCTGAAGTCTCTAATAGAGAACTAAAGAGAATCCTGGAACGGACTGTAATTGCCTGTAGAAAGGATTAGGCAAAGAGCTTGGATGATGCTCTGTGGGCATACAGAGCAGCATTCAAGACACCTATAGGAACCTCTCCATACCAGCTTGTGTATGACAAGGCTGTCACCATATGGATATGTTGAGCTTCAAGATATTGATTCTGACAAAAAGTTCATTGTTAATGGACAGAGAATCAAACATTATCTTGAAAGCAATTTTGAGCAAGAATGCTCAAAATTGAGGCTTGAATGAAGCTCAGTAAAGGTCCAGCTAAAGACAATAAAGAAGCGCTTGCTGGGAGGCAACCCAGAAATTAGCAAGTTATTTGTTTTACTTAATACTTGTAGAAGGTTGATATACAGTTTTCTTCAAAGGTTAATCATCAAAATTGAAGGAATTCACAGAGTTACAGAAGGATTCAGTGCAAAAAGCAGAGAAAAGGAGCTTGCTGGCAAGAAAACGCCAGTAAAGGGCATTTTGGGCGTTAAACGCCGGAATGGGTACCATTCTGGGCGTTTAACGCCAATAAAGGTACCATTTTGGGCGTTAAACGCCAGAATGGTACCCATTCTGGGCGTTTAACGCCAGAATTGCAGCATCCTGGGCGTTCAGAAAAACGCCCAGTGATAAAGGGGTTTCTGGCATTTAACGCCAGCCAGGGTACCTGGCTGGGCGTTAAACGCCCATAATGGCCAACAATTGGGCGTTAAACGCCAGAATGGATTCCATTCTGGGCGTTTAACGCCAGAAAGGCAGGCGGAGGAGATTTTGTTTCCAACTTCAAATTTTTTCTAATTTTCATGTTTTGACTCATAATTTTCTGCATAAACATGTTTCAAACTTTCATCATTCACCCTCAATTTTTCAAATTTCAACAATTTTCTAAATCTCTTTTCAATTTTCTTTCAAATCCTTCCCAAATCTTTTCAAAAACTCAATTATCCTCTTAGTTTCTTTCCAAATCTTTTCAACTCATCATATCATCTCTTATTTCTTAGATGCATAACCAAATTTTCAGATTTAACATCTTTATATGTTTTTCAATTACAAATCTCATATTTTTCATATCATAATTTTATTTTCTTCCATCAATCATATCTCTATGTCATATCTCTTTCAAATTTTTCGAAATCCCTCCCCTCCTCCTATAAATATACATTTGGCCATCCCCTCCTCTCCACCATTCGAATTTGGCTCTTCTCCTCTCTCTCCCCTTTCCTTTCTTTTGCTTGAGGACAAGCAAACCTCTAAGTTTGGTGTGTTTTTCCGTGATCACTGAGCTAAGACTTATCAAGATCATGGCACCTAAGGGAAAACAAACCAATTCAAGAGGCAAGAAAGAGAATACTCCAAAGAGTCTTTGGAATCAAGAGTGGTTCCTAACTAAAGAACATGCAGACCATTACCACAAAATAATGGGTCTGAGGTCAGTGATCCCGAAAGTTAAATTCAATCTAAAAGAAGATGAATATCCAGAGATCCAAAAGCAAATTCAAAATAGAGGATGGGAAATTCTAGCCAATCCTGAAACAAAGGTTGGAAGAAACATGGTTCAAGAATTCTACTCAAATCTGTGGCTAACAGATAAGCAGAGAATAACTGGAACCGCCTTTCACACCTACCGAACCATGGTCAGAGGAAGGCTTATTTACTTCCATCTAGACAAAATAAGAGAGGTCTTCAAACTGCCTCAACTACAAGATGATCCAGAATCCTTTAATAGGAGAATGGTGAGAGTAGATAAGGGTTGGATCAAGTTCTAGAGGACATATGCCTCCCTGGAACTAAGTGGATAACCAATTCAAAAGGTGTCCCAAACCAACTCAAGAGGAGAGATCTCAAACCAGTTGCAAGAGGCTGGCTGGACTTCATCGGGCGTTCTATATTGCCCACTAGCAACCGCTCTGAGGTCACTGTCAAAAGAGCAGTGATAATTCATTGTATTATGCTTGGAAAAGAAGTGGAGATTCATCATCTGATTTCCTGTGAGATTTACACAATTGCAAACAAGAACTCCACTGAAGCCAAACTGGCCTACCCAAGCTTAATTTCTCTGCTATGTAAAGATGCTAGAGTGAGGATGGGAGTAGATGAATTCATCCCAATCGAACACCCAATCACCAAGAAGTCAATGGAAAGACGAGTGCAAGACAACTCCATCAAAAGGAGAGGGCAGGAGTTCCTCCTAAAAATTCCTGAAATTGACTACTGGACCCGCCTAGAAGCATCTGTTACCAAGATACAAGAAGCTATGGAACAACTTAAGGAAGAACAACAGAATCAGAACTGCATGCTCTGCAAACTGCTGAAGGAACAGGAGAAGCAGGGGCGTGAGCTACAGGAGATGAAGCGCCAGAAGCTCTCCCTTGAAGGACTAAGCACCCCACAGATTGAGGGAGCATCCACTTCTCAAAATCAAGGTTGTTGAGTCCTAACTCTGTGATAACCTTTATTATTAAGAGTCTATTTTAAGAGTCATTTATTTTTCTGCTTTTAATTTTCTGTCTTCTATTATTATGGGTCTACTCTTATAATTATTTTTGAGTCTTATTTTTATTCCATAATCAATAAAAATTTAAAGTTTATGTCTTAAAGCTATGAATGTCCTATGAATTCATCACCTTTCTTAAATAAAAAGTGTTTTTAATTGAAAAAGAAAAAGAAGTACATGAATTTCAAATTTTTAAATAGTTTAATTATTTTGATGTGGTGGCAATACTCTTGTTTTCTGAATGAATGCTTGAACAATGCATATTTTTGAATTTGTTGTTTATGAATGTTAAAATTGTTGGCTATTGAAAGAATGATGGAAAAGGAGAAATGTTATTGATAATCTGAAAAATCATAAAATTGGTTCTTGAAGCAAGAAAAAGCAGTGAAAAAAAAAAGAGAGGATGATATGCGAAAAAAAAAGCAAGCAGAAAAAGCCAATAGCCCTTTAAACCAAAAGGCAAGGGTAATATAAAGGATCCAAGGCTTTGAGCATCAGTGGATAGGAGGGCCCACCGGAATAAAATCCTGGCCTAAGCGGCTAAACCAAGCTGTCCTAACCATGTGCTTGTGGCGTGAAGGTGTCAAGTGAAGACTTGAGACTGAGCGGTTAAAGTCGTGGTCCAAGGCAAAAAGAGTGTGCTTAAGAGCTCTAGACACCTCTAATTGGGGACTCTAGGAAAGCTGAGTCACAATCTGAAAAGGTTCACCCAGTTATGTGTCTGTGGCATTTATGTATCCGGTGGTAATACTGGAAAATAAAATGCTTAGGGTCACGGCCAAGACTCATAAAGTAGCTGTGTTCAAGAATCAACATACTTAACTAGGAGAATCAATAACACTATCTGGATTCTGAGTTCCTATAGAAGCCAATCATTCTGAACTTCAAAGGATAAAGTGAGATGCCAAAACTATTCAGAGGCAAAAAGCTAAAAGCCCTGCTCATCTAATTAATACTGATCTTCATAGATATTTTTGGAATTCATTGTATATTCTCTTCTTTTTATCCTATTTGATTTTCAGTTGCTTGGGGACAAGCAACAATTTAAGTTTGATGTTGTGATGAGCGGATAATTTATACGCTTTTTGGCACTATTTTTAGTATATTTTAGTTAGTTTTTATTATATTTTTATTAGTTTTTATTAAAATTCACTTTTCTAGACTTTACTATGAGTTTGTGTGTTTTTCTGTGATTCCAGGTACTTTCTGGCTGAAATTGAGAGACCTGAGCAAAAATCTGATTCAGAGGCTGAAAAAGGACTACAGATGCTGTTGGATTCTGACCTCCCTGCACTCGAAGTGAATTTTCTGGAACTACAGAAGTCCAATTGGCGCGCTCTCAATTGCGTTGGAAAGTAGACAACCTGGGCTTTCTAGAGATTTGTTGGCCGAAATAGGCGTTCTAAGTCAGCTCAGGAATTCTGGCGTTTAACTCCAGAACTGGCACAAAAGCTGGCGTTTAACTCCAAGAAAAGTCTCTACACATGAAAGCTTCAATTCTCAGCCCAAGCACACACCAAGTGGGCCCCGGAAGTGGATTTTTACACTAAACACCCTAGCTTACTCATTTTCTGTAACCTATTCTAAGATATTCATTCGCACTTCAACCTGATGAATGTGATGATCCGTGACAATCATCATCATTCTCACCTATGAACGCGTGCCTGACAACCACCTCCATTCTACATGCAATCAAGCTTGAATGTGTATCTCTTGGGTTTCTAATCTAAGATTGGAACCTTCGTGGTATAGGCTAGAATTATTGGCGTCCATTCCTGAGATCCGGAACGTCTAAACCTTGTCTGTGGTATTCTGAGTAGGAACTGGGAAGGGATGATTGTGACGAGCTTCAAACTCACGAGTGTTGGGCGTAGTGACAGACGCAAAAGGATCAATGGATCTTATTCCGACATGATCGAGAACCGACAGATGATTAGTCGTGCGGTGACAGCGCATTTGGAATATTTTCACTGAGAGGACGGGAAGTAGCCATTGACAACGGTGATGGCCAACTTAAAGCTTGCCATGGAAGGAGCCTTGCGTGCATGAACAAGAAGATAGTAGGAAAGCATAGATTCAGAAGGAAAAGCATCTCCAAGGCCTCAACCTGTTCTTCATTACTGCATAACAAGTATTTATTTCATGTTCTTTTATTTTTTACTATTAAATCTAAGAATTATTGATATCCTGACTAAGAGTTACAAGATAACCATAGCTTGCTTCAAGCCCACAATCTCCGTGGGATCGACCCTTACTCACGTAAGGTATTACTTGGACGACCCAGTGCAATTGCTAGTTAGTTGTGCGGAGTTGCAAAAGTGTGATTGTAATTTCGTGCACCAACACTCAACAAGGATATGCTATTGTTTATTGTATTCTGGAATTGTTATCCAATCTACTACTGCTTTGATTTCTTATAATAAACTCCTATAGTAACTATATGCATATATAGTGCATACCTCTTTAGTTGTTGCCATTTCTTTTTCTTGTAGACCAGGGTAGTTAGAAGTCTAGGTTGAGATAAGCCTTCTTGATGAAAATGATCAATTGCAAATTCTTCAAATTCATACTAACAAGATGAAGGAAAATTCTTTTCTTGCTCCCGATGTGAATCTTCAAGAGCTTGGTATGTGTTTATTATGGAAAATTTAGGATGATACAAGTTTGTATATTTATGCCTTTATTGTCTTTGATGGAAGTAATCAATAAGTAATCTTGATTAGGTTGATTCTTTACTAATAAATATTTTTAAGCAAGATCAGCTATTTCTGATGTCAAGCTTTTACTTATCATTTCACCAAAAAAAGTGGATAATAAAATTATCAGCAACACACTTATTCATTTATGATGGTCAACAAATGTTTACTCTGGGTTTGCTTTATCTTTTGCAGCTGATAGAACAAAAAACTACAATGGTGCAGAACCTGAAGGAGTTGTGAAAAGTGCCGTCTCATATGCTTTAAATCGACAACTGAGTCTAGAGGATCTCATGAAGCAAGTTGCGTAACACCTCGTTACCCTAAGTCTTACCTCGCACCGTAAAGCGAAGAATAACAAAGTGTCACAACAGTTCTAAGGCTAAACAAGATATATATAAGTATAATATACAAAAGAGGACTAGTCACAACCTGCGGAGTTTAGGCCAGCTAGTCAAACTGAATACCGCATAGATTTGAAATTTAAAATAGCTTATACAACTTATCTCTCAAATCAAGCCTCTAAGGCCATAAAGTCCAAAACAGGAAGGTGAGAGAGAGTACTACAACAAAATAATCAAAAATACCAAAAGAGAGCATAAGATCCTCCGCTCCATTACCATCTCGCAACTCACCGAGGTGGGTCACGACCTGCATCTGAAAAATATCTACATATGGTATGAGAACCGGAGGTTCTCAGTATGGTAACAGTGCCCAATATGTAAGATGTAAGGTTCCTGGACGCCGAAGGCAATCCTAGAACTTCACATCAATACTGATTTTCAAGCTTAACAAAAATAAATAACTTAAACCATAAACCATAAACCATAAACAGGGTTATCTAAACTTAGGGGATTTCTAACTAATATCAAATCACACCGCTGTATCCCACAGGCGTCACTAACCTACCCTCCACGCAATTCCATTGCTGTCACCTACCTAACCTCCTTAGTACCAGACAATCACAAGTATATGCAAACAAGTAATACAGAGGTAATATTCATGTATAGCAAGTTCAAGAAGCAATTAGGCATATTATACATTTAGGCAAACTGCAAGTAATCAAAGAAAACAAGTACATAAGTGATGCATATGATGATTGCTTGTCCTATTGGCTCGTGATATCACTTGTCGGTCCATGAATGCCAACCCGACACATCCTTTCGGATGTCGCCTTTCTGCCACGTCCGAGGATATAGCGCCTGGAATGCTTTTGTATCGTTCCAAGGATATAGTGCTTGGCACACTTACATGCTCCAAGGATATAGTGCCTGGAAGACTCTTGGGCAGAGAAGGAAAACAACAAAAATATATGGTACATCATAAATTGTTCCAAGGATATAGTGCCTGACACACTTTCCACCTCCAACAAGTCCATCAACCTCAAATCATCACCAGTCATCACCATTTTCTCATCTCAATTCACTTTCAATCCTTAAGTCTCAACATTCCAAGGATATAGTGCTTGGCACACTCTCCATCAATATCCATCAACCTCATCATAACCATCATCAGTTATTAATTCCACAAGTTACCATCCATTCATAAGTTCTCAAGCCATTGCCAATAAAACACTTTGCTAGTTCACCCACAACTTCAGAAACCTAAGTCGCCGTCTTCTAAACTCATACAGAAAATTACCAATTTAGATCACTAAGCCATCTCTATTAGTCTTAAGATCTAATTACTAGTTAGCAATCTTAAACAGTAGATAAAGAGGTTTGGAAAGCTAGAGAACCCTTTAAAAGTGAAGAAAAATAATTTTTCAGCAAAACAGGGTGTATGCGTACGCATGCATTATGTATGCGTACGCATACATACAATTTGGCCCATTTTGTGTACGCATACACATGTATGCATAGGTGCCAAACAAAATGGCATGTATGCGTATAGGTGGGGTAAGTATACGCATGCACTCCCAGACTTAGAAAATTTTGCAAAGTTGCAGAAATCAGTTTTAAACCCCAAACTTTAAACATTCATAACTTCCACTAAAAAAATCCATTTTCCTCAAACTTTATATCTCAGGTTTAAGAGGCAAAGATTGGATTGAGGGAATGAAGAAAAAGCATGTAGAAATGGAGAACTCATGAAGAAATGAAGGAACCGTAAAGCTGTCAATCCTGACCTCTTCGTACTTAATCGATCATAACTTGAGCTACAGAGGTCCAAATGAGGCGGTTTTAGTTGTGATGGAAGGCTAACATCCAGGGCTTCAAAATGATATAAAATTTGTCATAGTTTCCTGGCGTTTAGGGATGCGTACGTATGTTCCACGTGACTCACTAAAGGTAACTCGTGGCCAGCGATTTCTGAAGCATTTTGGGCCCAATCCAACTCATTTCTGATGCTATTTAACCCAAGGATTGAAAAGGGATAAAACAATTAGTTGGTTAGTGAGTTTTAGTTTAGTTTTCATGAGGATTTAGTTAGTTTATAGAGAGAGAAGTTCTCTCTTTTCTCTAGAATTAGGATTAGGTTTAGATCTAGATCTACTTCCTCTTCTCTTGCTTAATTTCCTTTTTCATCTTTAATTGTTCCCTTGTAGTTGTAGCATTCTACTTCTCTTGTAGTTTCTTTGTATTGTTAGTTGTAGTTTATGAGTTCTTTTGTAGATCTACATTTCTTCTTCAATGCAATTGGTAAGTTCTTTGTTGTTTCATAATTGTTTTGTCTTTCTATTATTAATCTCTTGCTTTTGTAGTTGTAGATTCCTTTAATTCTTGCAATTAATAACGTTTGCCTTTATTGCCTTCTATGTGTTTGTTAAAATGTTTCTTCTAGTTATGAGGTAGATTTTGTTCCTCTTGGCTTTGGTTGAGTAATTGGTGACGCTTGAGTTATCTAATTCCTTTGTTGATTGATAATTGGAAGTTGCTAATTGACTTGAATGTCACTAAAGCTAGTCTTTCATCTAGATTTGGCTAGGACTTGTGATATCAAGTTAATTCCTCCACTTAACTTTCCTTCATAGTTAGAGGTTAACTAAGTGCGAGCAATACACAATTCTCATCTCAATTGATGATAATAACTAGGATAGGACTTCTAGTTCTCATACCTTGCCAAGATCTTTCTTAGTTGTTAGTCTATTTCTTTTGCCATTTACAATTCTTGTTTCTTATCTCAAAAACCCCAAAGATACTTCATAGCCAATAACAATAACACTTTATTGCAATTCCTAGGGAGAACGACCCGAGGTTTGAATACTTTGGTTATTTTTATTGGGGTTTGTTTTAGTGACAACCAAATTTTTTATTGAAGGAATTGTTTGTTTGTTTAGAACTATGCTTGTAACGAGATTTCATTTGTGAAATTCTAAACCACACACACAATTTTTCTCTCATCAAAATGGCGCCATTGCCGGGGATTTGCAATGGTGTTATGTTATTGGCTATTGTGAATATGTTCATATTGTGAATATTTATCTTTTAGGTTATTTCTAGGTCTTGTTAGTAATTAGGAGTTTACTTTTCTTTGCCTTTTTGAGATTTTTTTTTGATTTCCTCTTTTCCATATGAATTATCATCCTTGTGGTTTTGGATATGGTTATGACTATGTTGTAGGTAATTGATACTTGAATGATGGCTCACATTATGGGAGAGATGAATTCTTAAGAAGGGAGCCACATCCATATGAGCAATCACCATGGCAACCTCTTCATTCAAGCTACTTTGATGGTAATCCCTCCTATAATGCATATCATTCCAATGGATATGATGGTTCTTATCATGATTATGCCACTCAACCACCATTATTCCATGCACCATACTCTCAACATAGTCCTCAAACACCATCATTCGAACCACCATATTCTCAATCCACATCCTATTTCCACCAATTGCCTCCACAAAATCCTAATCCATATTCCCCTATGCATATCATTGTGATAATTATGAACAAGCAACCATTGAATCACCACCACCCCAACATCTTTACCCTTCAAACCAAGTTCCCATGGATGATACACTTGGTATCATTCCTCAAGAGCAAGAAGAGCTCCAAACCGCACTCACTAGTTTTGCCTCTACCCTCCAAGAACTTATGTTTCATATACTTCCACCTTCTACCAACCTCCAAGCTTTAGTGCATCTCCTCTTCAACCACATGATGAATGTGAGAAATCAACCAAGGAGAGGAGCATGAAGGAGATTTTAGATTCTCAACTTGAGAACAAGGAAATGAAGTGTGTTTTGCAACAAGTGGAAGGGATGGAGATTGTTGAAGTAGAAAAAGTTGAAGAAGACCTAGGGGAGGTTAAACAAGAAGGAAATTCCATCATTGAAGACAACTCTACACTAAGTGACAATGGTGATCTTATTGAAGACTCTTTCATTGAATGTGAAACCGATGTTGAGGAGGGTGCGCAACCTCCAACACATGACTTGATCAATGAGGAAGAGTTGAAAGAAGTTAGAAAACAAGAGAAAATTGAAGGAAGTTGTCAAAAGATGGAAGTCATCAAGGAGGAACCAAAGGAAGTGGAGCCTACAATGTCAAGACCATTGGATATTTCCCTTGCTAAGTCACCATCCAAATTACAAGTTGAATGGGTAACCATCTCATCCTTTAATTTTCTTGGCCCATATCAATATGCATTGTTAGAAACGGATGGTCAACTTAGAACTATATGTGGGTTGGAAAGTAGAAAAGAGTTGGGTGTTGGTTGGCGACAAGAAGCAAGGTGCATAGTGGAAGGAAGCTTAAATTTTAGGATTAAAAAGTGGAGTGGAACTCAAGTCAATGGAATTAGGATGATGAGTAGGAGTTACAAAGAGAATTCAATAAGTTTGTCACCCTATTGGAAGCATGAAGATCAAGAAGAAAGGGGGTTGACAAACAAAGTATGGGACCCTGGAATATACATAGACAACCATCAACTTTGGGGCCTTGTCACTTACTTAAGCCTCCTTGAAGGCCTTGTGCTCTCAATTTAGGATTCCGGAGGCTATTGGAAGTGCAAACATTGGTGGGGATTTAAGGAAGAGTTCAAGCACAAGACACCTTGAGAGGAGCTCCCCAAAAGTCCAACTTAAGGACAATAAACAAAAGTGCTAGGTGGGAGACCACCCACCATGGTAAACTCTTTCCATTCTCTTGTATATATACTTAATAAGTGATTTGAGTTGCCATTATAGGTAGTTTTTCTCTTTTCTATACTCTTATACATTTTGTTTTGATTGAGAGGTCGTTGTAGTGTGTTTTGATTAGTTAAAATTGTTGAACACTTAGGTTGCTTGAAGTGTAAGTTTTGTTTGTTTTGTTTTTGAAATTTTTTCATAAACTTAAAGATTTTTATTAATTTTGAATTTTAGTTGCTTTAGAATGTTTATAGGTTAGGAGAGTGTTAAATTCTGTTTTTTTGTTTCAAAAAAAATTTCAATCCACGCTTAAGCATGCATGATGCTTACGCGTGGATTGCACTTCCGCAACTCCTGGTTCAAAAACCCGAGAGTTGTGCAAGATTTGTGCTGGAATTGTGCTGGGAACATAATCTCAATCCACGCGTAAGCATGCGTGAAGCTTACGCATGGATTGTCCCTACTGCATCCACGCGTAAGCATGTGTGACGCTTACGCGTGGATTCGCACCCTATTTTTCTCCTTTCTCCTTTCTCCTTTCTTCTTCTTTCTTCTTTTCTTCTTCTTTCTTTCTACCTTTCTTCTTCTCTCTTCTTCCTTTCTTACTTTCTTTCTACCTTTTCGAACCTTTTCTGGGTAATTAAATTATTATTTTATTAAAGCGGTTATTTTAGTTCTTACAAAGTGCTAGACATGATCACAAACGTCAAAAAAGCTAGGAAAACTATGAAAATCAATGACAAATAAAATCAACTAAAAAAAAACTCAAACTAAAGGAAAACTGAATTCAAAATGGAATTAAGCTAAAGGATACTCATGGTTGGGTTGCCTCGTAACGAGCACTTCTTTACCGTCATTAGCTTGACGGACAACTCCTCTAAGGAGGAGGATCATAGGGTCTCAGATCTTCACCCCTCATTGTGAACTTCTTCTCTGTGCTCTCATAAATTACCTCAACATGCTTCAAAGACAGGATTCTATTCACAATGTGTGGTATGACTGGACTCTGAGTGAAGACTACTCTCATGCCAGGTGAGAAGTCCTCAATAGGAATTTTCTTATTCCTCCCGCCTTTGGGTACTTTCTTCTTGGGGCCTTCTCCATCTTTGGTGGGTGGTAAATGTCGAACACCAAACTTAGGTTTTATGTCAGGGAGGACTGTATGGCTTTCCACCAAGTGAGAAGGCTTGAGCTCTGAACTTTGTATGCCAGTGCCTCCTTTGTAGGAGAGTGGAGGAGGTTTAAAAATCTTGAATAATATGTAGTCCTCCCACTGCCTCAGAACCAAGTTTCCTCTCTCCGCATCGATTAGAGCTCTCCCAGTTATTAGGAATGGCCTTCCTAGGATGATGGGATCATCTATCTCCTCTCCTGTATCGAGTATTACAAAGTCCGCAGGGAGGTAAAGGTCTTCAACCATTACTAGTATATTCTCCACCAATCCATATGCCCGCTTCAGGGACTTGTCTGCAATCTCTAGTGAAATCCTTATGGACTGTACCTCTAGGATCCCAAGATTCTTCATCAGAGAAAGAGGCATCAGATTTATGCTTGATCTAAGGTCACATAGTGCCTTCTCAAATGTAATGGTCCCAATTATACAGGGAATCAGGAAGCTCCCAAGATCTGGTATCTTCTGGGGCAGTTTTTTCTGTACTAATGCACTGCATTTCTTGGTCAGCACCACAGTTTCATCTTCCTTCAAGGCCTTCTTCTCAGAGAGTACGCTTTTCAAACAAGCCATATAGGGAGGCATCTTTTCCAACACCTCTGCAAAAGAAATATTGATTTGTAACTTTTTGAAGATTTTCAAGAATTGAGTGAGCTTCTCATCCTTGGTCTCTTCTTGCAGTTTCAGAGGGTGTTGTACTTCAGGATCCTTCACCACCACTGAGGCATGCAATAGTGTGCTTTCAATCTCCTCTTGAGCCTTTTTCTTCTTCAAATCCTCAGTAGTAGGCTTCTCTTCAAGCTTGGCCTCCTTGCCTATGAGGAGGGCCTTGCACTCTTCCCTCGGATTCACCTCTATGTTGCTTGGAAGAGTGTTAGGTCTCTGAGGCACCCACTTACTCAACTGACCCACTTGCATTTCCAAGTTCTGAATTGAAGATCTAGTCTCTTGTATAAAGCTGTGAGTGGTCTTAGAAAGTTCAGAGATTATTGTGGTTAAGTCAGAGAAGCTGTGTTTTTGAGGGGACTCTTACTGCTACTGAGAGGGCTGGAATTGTCGGTTATTAAACCTGTTCTGATTAGATCTGCCCTGGTTATTGTTGAAGCTCTGTTGAGGCTTCTGTGGCTGCTCCCTCCACCTAAAATTAGGGTGATTCCTCCATCCCTGATTGAAGATATTCGAATAGGGGTCATTGTTAGGATTTCTAAAGGAATTTTCTATGTAATTCACTTCCTCCAAGGTGGGTTGAGCATTGCCATAGGCGTCCTCTTGAGTGTAGCTTCCAGTCATGTCAAAGGATGCATATTGAGTATTGACAGCTGAAACCTGCATCCCGGTCAAGTGTTGAGAGATCAAACTAATATGTTAGGCATGAGCTTGTTTTGAGCCAAAATGGCGTCCAGTGTGTCAACCTCCATGACTTCTTTCTTCTATGTAGTCTCAGTGTTCACAGGGTTCCTCTCAAAAATGTAAAGATACTGGTTCTTGGTAACCATCTCAATAAGCTCATTTGCCTCTTCAGGCATCTTCTTCATGTACAGAGAGCCACTTGCAGACTGATCTAATGACCTTTTGGCCATCTCAGAGAGGCCATCATAAAATATCTGCAGCCTGGTCCATTCAGAAAACATTTCAGGAAGGCATCTCCTGATCATCAGCTTGTATCTGTCCCAATCTTCATAAAAAGACTCTCCATCTTTCTGTCTAAAGGTTTGGACATCCACCCTAAGCTTGGTCAGCTTCTGAGGTGGAAAAAAATTGGTTAGAAATCCAGTGACCACCTTATCCCACGTGTCCAAACTTTCATTTGGCTATGAGTCAAGCCACTGCTTTGCTCACAGCAAAAGGGAAGAGCATGAGCTTGTAGACCTCTGGATTCACTCCATTCGTCTTTACAGTGTCACAGATCTGTAGGAAGTTAGAGATGAATTTGTTGGCATCCTCCTGCGGGAGTCCATGGTACTGACAATTTTGCTACACCAAAGTGATCAGTTGAGCCTTAAGCTCGAAATTATTTGCACCAATGGTAGGTACAGCTATACTATGCCCATAGAAGTTAGGAGTGAGTGCAGTGTATGAGCTAAGCACTCTCCTTGCTTGCTCCCCAGCATTCACGTTTCCACCATTAGCGGTCATGGTGCGCTCTTCAGCTTCCTTTTCAAAAGTCTCCTTGATATCCTCTCCGGCTTTGTAAGCTTTGGTTTGTTGCAAACGCCACCTCAAGGTCCTTTCGGGTTCAGAGTCAAACTCGAGAAGGGGTTTCTTGTCCCTGTTCCTGCTCATAAACAAACAAGAAACAAAGAAAAGGTAGGAGTCTCTATGTCAGAGTATAGAGAACTCCCAGTGAGATATCCTATGTAAAAAGAATTAAAATAAAATAAAGTAAGCAATTAACCAAAAAAATTTCAAAAATAAAGATGAACAATTAACCTAAAAAATTTTGAAAAATAAATAAAAAATGCACAAAGTTTCAAAAGTAAAAGAGAAAATACTAAAGGGACACCAAACTTAAAATCAGAAATTAAAAGAAAATAAACAAGATAAAATTCGAAAATAAAGAAAAAACAAATAAAATAGAAATCGAAAATTAAAAAGAAAGGTAAATAAAAAAATTAATAAAAATACCTAATCTAAGCAGCAAGACAACTGGTAGTTGTCAATCACAAACAATCCCCGGCAACGGCGCCAAAAACTTGGTGCA
>NC_029785.2:55350440-55373250 GCF_000816755.2 Arachis ipaensis
AGAGATAAAAGTGTATTTTTGTATTTGTGTTGAGAATCTTGGGAATTGGGTACATACTCATGTATTAATCATGTGTAAACCATATGCATTGATGTTCTTGTATATATATATTTTATGTTCAAAAAAAAAAACCTCGTTGCATAAGTGTAAAGAATCAAACAAATCAAGGATTACAATCATAGAAAGAGAACAATGCACACAAGAATGAAAATAAGTGGTTATAAGATGTAACCACACAATTAGGCTCAAAACTCACATGCTTGTGTTCTTAGCTCAAAAACCATGTTCCAAAATAAATTCTTCAAGCAAGTTCGAAAAGAAAAAAAATTTTCTTTTTTTTTTCAACACCAATTTTTCAATTTTTATCTTTGTTAGTTAGTTGTTGCATTGTATGATAGGTTGCATGCTAGTTAGAATTTGTACATATTTTTCATCACTTCTTTTTATATCAGGACTACTTGGTTAGGGTGATGATTTCTTTTCCAAGGAAATGGTTTTTAGGGCACCCTACCAATTTGAAAAAAAAAATTTTCTTGTCGAACTTGCTTGAAGAATTTATTTTGGAACATGGTTTTTGAGCTAAGAACACAAATATGTGAGTTTTGAGCCTAATTGTGTGGTTACATCTTATAACCACTTATTTTCATTCTTGTGTGTATTGTTCTCTTTCTATGATTGTAATCCTTGATTTGTTTGATTTTTTATGTCCATTATAAGGCAAGTATTGGATGGAAGAAGTGAGGAGAAAAGCATGCAAGTGGGAGAACTCATGAAGAAATAAAGGAACCGTAAAGCTGTCAAGCCTGACCTCTTCGCACTCAATCGACCATAACTTGAGCTACAGAGGTCCAAATAAAACGGTTTTAGTTACGTTGAAAAGCTAACATCTGGGGCTTCAAAATGATATAAAATTTGCCATAGTTTCCTGACATATAGAGGCGCGCACGCGCCATGTACTCGTGCGCACCGATGGAGCTGCGTGGGTCCACTTTTTGCACTTCATTGGGGGCGATTTCTAGCTCATTTTGGGCCCAATCCAACTCATTTCTGATGCTATTGAACCCAAGGATTGAAGGGGAAATGAACCAAGTAGTCATTATTTTAGTTTTCATCATGTTTTAGGATAGAATTCTAGAGAGAGAAGCTCTCCCTTCTCTCTAGAATTTAGGGTAGTTTAGGTTTAATTTTCTTAAATCCAACTTTTAATTCTTGTTTTGATTTAGTTTCTCCTTTTAATTTCTTGTTGTTACACCTCTACTCTTCTAGTTTTACTTGTCATTTCCTTTATTTTGTCCTCTTTTATATTTATGAACAATTGTTGGATCTCATTTTTCTTTAATGCAATTTTATGTTTCCATGTTTCTTTTATTGCTTATCTTAGTTGTTATTATTGATTTCTTGCTTGTGGTAGTCATGGGTTTCCTTTAATTCTTGCATTTTATGATGTTTACTTTTCTTGTACACTAAGTGTTTGTTAAAATGTTTCTTTTAGTTTTTGAGAAGTTTTCTTGGCTCTTGACCTAGGCTAAGGGAATTAAGTGATCTTGAGTCATTGGGTCTCAATGATTTGGTGATTTGAGAACCCTTGGTGATCAATTTGATACTCATTGATGCCAAGCCACTACTAATCTAATTAGTAGGTAGGTTGGGACTTATGGGTTGATGTGATCAAGCCTATTTGATGTACTTCAAGCCTAGGAGTAGATATTACGTACTTAAGGCTTTTGGAAGTAGACTTAATAGATTAGCCTCTCATAATTATCAATATTTGGTATGTAGACAAGGATGGTGATCTCAATTATCTATGTCTAGCCAAGAGTTCCTTCTATTTCTTTTATTAGTTCTTGTTATTTTACTTTCTTGTAATTTATATTTTCTTGTCAAATTCCAAATCAAACACCCCCTTTGTTCTTCATAGCCAATAATTGAGCACTTCATTGCAATTCCTTGTGAGACGACCCGGAGTCTAAATACTTCGATTAATTTTCATTTGGAGTTTGTTATATGTGACAACCAAATTTTTGATGTGGGAATTGTTTGTTGGTTTAGAACTATGCTTACAACGAAGTAATTCTTTCTATAAGAAGAAAATCTAGACCATCGAGCAAAACTCATTATCAAAATGGTGCCGTTGCCAGATGGAGAAGAGCTAGAAGAGGTTGGTGAGGAAGTAATTGGACATGAAGAGCCTTGTCAAGAGGTGAAGGTAGAAGAAGCTTGCCAAGAGGTGGAGGTATTCAAAGAAGAGCACAAGAGAATGGAACTTACAAGACCATTGGAGACGTCTCTTCCTAGGTCACCATCCAACACAACATTCGAGTGGGTAAAATTTTTATCTCTAATCTTTACTTTCCCACTTGAATATGGTTTGATTGAAAATGATGGGCAACTTAGAGCTCTTTATGGGGTTAACAACAAAAGGAAATTGAGTAGTGGGTGGAAATGCCAATCAAGGTTCCTTATGGTTGGAAACTCAAAGTCTAAGTACAATGGTTGGTATAGTTCTCAACTAAAGGGGTCTAGGAAGATGCTTTGGTGTTTACTTGAGAATTCAGATCACTTCTCACCCAATTGAAATTGTCATGATCAACTTGAAGATGGGTGTAGAAATAAGATTTGGGATCCGGGAATATATGAAGACCAATTTTGGAAGCCCTTAGCTTGTGTGGAACTTCATCAAAGCATGGTGCCATTGATCTTGAATTTTGGAGCTTACTTGAAGTCCAAGCATTGGTGGAGGTTTCAAGATGAGTACAAGCATAAGCCACTATAACAAGGAGCCTTCCAAATGTCCAACTTAAGGACTTAAACTAAAAGTTCTAGGTGGGAGACACCCCACCATGGTAAACTCTTTCCACTCTCTTTTAGATTTGGTTAATAAGTGATTGGAGTTGCCATTGTAGGTAGTTCTTCTTATTTTTTATACTCTTATGCACTTTACTTTTATTCATAGGTTGTTTGTTGCATTCATGCTTTAATTAGTCTAGTTATTGTTAAATTGCATTTTACTTGTAGTATAAGTTTTGTTTTTAGTATGTTTGAAAATTTTTCAAAAAACTAAAAAGATTTGTTGTTAAATTTGATTTCTGGTTGCTTTAGAATGTTTATAGGTTAGGAGAGTGTTAAATTCTATTTTTATGATTCTTAAAAAAAAAGGGGGCATCCGCGCGCGAGCGTGTTGTGCGCGCGCGCGCCGGTGGTGCATATCGTACTCCTGGTACAAAAACCAGAGAGTTGTGCCAAAAACCTTCTCTTGGTGCAGTGCTGGGGCAGAGGCATGACAAGCTTCTGCACGTCATTTATTATGCTAGCCGCGTTTTAAATGAGGCCCAGAAAAATTACACAACCACAAAAAAAGAATTACTTACAGTGGTTTATGCCATTGACAAGTTTAGATCATACTTGGTAAGATCAAAGGTGATTGTGTATACTGACCATGCTGCTCTCAAATATCTACTCACAAAGCAGGATTCAAGACCCAGGCTCATAAGATGGGTGTTGCTTCTGCAAGAGTTTGATATAGAAATAAGAGACAGAAAAGGGACAGAGAACCAAGTGGCTGATCATGCCACCAATGATACTAAAACAGTGCTGAAGTTTCTCCAGAAATATATCTTCAGTAGGTTTGGGGTCCCTAGAGTACTAATCAGTGATGGGGGCACTCACTTCTACAACAAACAGCTTTACTCTGCCATGGTCCGGTATGGGATTCGCCACAAGGTGGCGACTCTATATCATCCACAGACTAATGGACAAGCTGAAGTCTCTAAAGAGAGCTAAAAAGAATCCTAGAACGGACTGTAAGTACCCGTAGAAAAGATTGGGCAAGAAGCTTGGATGATGCTCTGTGGGCATACAGAACATCATTCAAGACTCCTATAGGGACCTCTCCATACCAACTTGTGTTTGGTAAGGCATGTCACCTGCCCGTGGAACTGGAACATAAAGCCTACTGGGCAACCAGATTCCTAAACTTTGATGCTAAATTAACTGGAGAAAAAAGATTGCTCCAGCTAAATGAACTAGAGGAATTCAGATTCACTGCTTTCGAAAATGCCAAGCTTTATAAAGAAAAATAAAAAAAATGGTATGACAGGAAGCTGTCATCTAGAATCTTTGAACCAGGACAAAAGGTTCTGTTGTTTAACTCTAGGCTCAGGCTATTCCCCGAGAAACTGAGTCCCGGTGGAGGGGAACATATGTGATTACAAGTGTATCACCATATGGTTATGTGGAGCTTCAAGATATTGATTCTGATAAGAAGTTCATTGTTAATGGACAGAGAATCAAGCACTATCTTGAAGGCAATATTGAGCAAGAGTGCTCAAGGCTGAAGCTAGATTAAAAGCTCAGCAAGGTCCAACTAAAGACAATAAAGAAGCGCTTGCTGGGAGGCAACCTAGCCATAGGGCATCACTTCCTCTAAGCATTTTGCCCTATTCTTGATTTTATTTGTTTATATAAAGTTCATTGATCCTAAGGTAAAGAGTCAATTGTATAAGTTCACAGGGTTACAGAAGGATTCTGCACGCAAAACAGAGAAAAAGAGCTCACTAGCAAGAAAACACCAGTAAAAGTCTGTTTTGAGCGTTCAACGCCCAACAGAAGCATCCACTGGGCGTTGAACGCCAATAAGGATAGCCATCTGGGCGTTGAACGCCAGAAAGAAGCTCTTTCTGGGCGTTTAACGCCAGATTTACAGCGTTCTGGGCGTTCAGAAAAATGCCCAGTAACAAAGGACTTCCTGGTGTTCAACACCAGAAATAAGCAGCAGTTGGGCGTTGAACGCCCAGGAGAAGCAGCATTTGGGCGTTGAACGCCCAAAACATGCAGCATTTAGGCGTTCAAACGCCAGGATGGTGGGGAGGAGGTAAATTCGTTTTTTTTTTTTCATATTTTTCATTCTAAATTTAATTTTCATGTTTCAATTCACGATTTCTTGCATAAACATGTTAAGAACCCTGATTTCTAAAATCCCTAATTTCTAAAAACCCTATTTTAAAAATATCAAATATATCTTAATCCATAAGCACAAACCTTTTTTTTTATCCAATTCAACTCTTTTTCAAAATTTTCAAAACAAATCTATCTCTTTTCATTCAAAAATCTTTTCAACTAATCAATATCTTTTTCAAATCTCCATACTATCTTTTTCAAAAATCCAAATCTATCTTTTTCAAATATCTTTCATATCTTTTTAATCTAAAATCATATCTTCTATCTTATCTTTCTTTGTATTTTCGAAATAACCCACCCCCCCCTTTAAATATGGGTTTGGCCTCCCTCCCCTACCATCCACAATTGCACCTAGCTCTCCTTCTATCCCTCTCCTTTCTTTTCGTTGGCGATTCTTGCTCCCTCCATGTTAGCTTCCACGTTAACTAAGTTAACGTGGCAACTAACGTGGCTCAAAGTGGCTTAGTCCAACATTAGTGACAAAGGTGAGTGTCACTAACCGTTGGCCATTCTTTTGCTTCCCCACGTTAGAGTCCATGTTAACTTAGTTAACGTGGCTCTTAACGTGGCCAATATGAGCTTGGTCCAACGTTAGTGACAAAGGTGAGTGTCACTAACGTTGGCTTCATTTTCTTCTTCCACGTTAGAGTTCACGTTAACTTAGTTAACGTGACTCTTAACATGGGCTATGATGGCTTTGAGGACGTTATTGGCGATTACTTTTCTACGTTAGTGGTTACGTTAGTTAGACTAACGTGGCTGCTAACGTGGTTCTTCTTTGCTTCCTTTGTCCTGAAATCAAGCAATAGAGTGCATCAAAGTTCTAATCCAAATCATGAGACATGCATCATCCAATTTGTCATTCAATTCTTACATAATTCTCATGAAATCACGTAAAGTGCACAATATTTGCTTGAATCAAGATGTAACTGAAATTCTACCCAAAACTTGTTAATTTCCTAAGAAAATGCATGAAACTACCCTAAAATAATAAAGAAAAGGTCAGTGAAACTGGCCAAAATGCCCTGGCATCAGCCATCTTGGCTCCTAGCTCTTTAAACTTCTTTTCATCCTCCTCTTATCAGGGGGTTTGATTTTGTATTTTTGCAAGAAAACAAATGGCAAGAAAAATTAAATGACAAGAAGGGTAAATTAAGCAAGTAACTAAAGAAAGCAATTAATAAAGAGAGACATTCATGGAAAGTGTTGAGATCATAGGCTTTCTATCCTAGTCATGCAATGATTAATTCATCTTATTTAGTCAACTCCAACAAATAGGGAGAAAGTCAAACAAGACTAATCAATCATATCACAATAATAACAAGAATTTATCTTATTACTTCATCTCCAACATTGGAAGAAGGTATCATATTATCTTCCATGAGAGAAAGTCTAACAAGACTAGCTAATCTCAATTCAAAAGTCGTAATCAACTTACTAACTACATTATGAAAAAGATTAGCGTCAATGGAAACAATATTAGCTAACAACTCTAGATCACCAACATAAGTTGGATTTTCATGACTCAAGATTGCCTACTCTTTCCAAGCCAAGAATGCTCAAAATCTACTCTAAAGTCCAACCAAGCATTTTATCAAACACTTGGAAGGCATAAAAGGAAAGCATAATAAATGACAAGAAATAGTAAAATCTACCAACTACAAATTGCAAGAAAAGTAAATTCACAACTCAAATCATCAATTAAAAGAACATCAAACATAAATTTCATAAAATGTAAACAAGATCCAACATGAACATTCATAAATATAAAAATGGAAAAATAGGAAAATTAACAACAAGAACTAGAAGAATAAAGGTTTAATAACAAGAAATTAAAAGAGAAAACTAATTTAAAACAAGAATTAAAAGTGAGATTCAAGAAAATTAAACCTAAACTACCCTAAATTCTAGAGAGAGGAGAGAGCTTCTTTCTCTAGAATTCTAACCCTAAAACATGATGAAAACTAAACTATGACTACTTGGTTCATTACCCCCTCAATCCTTGGGTTCAATAGCATCAGAAATGAGTTGGATTGGGCCCAAAATGCTTCAGAAATCGCTGGGGGCAATTTCAATTTAGTGGACCACGTGCTCAATCAGCGCGCACGTGTACATGGCGCCTGCGCGCCCCTATACGTGAAGCAACATATGACAAATTTTATATCATTTCGTAACCCTGGATGTTAGCTTTCCAACTCAACTAAAACTGCCACATTTGGACCTCTGTAGCTCAAGTTATGGTCGATTGAGTGCCAGGAGGTCGGGCTTGACAACTTTACGGTTCCTTCATTTTTTCATGAGTTCTCCCACTTTGGATGCTTTTTCTTCATTCCTTCCATCCAATACTTGACTTATAAACCTGAAATCACTCAACAAACACATCAAGGCATCGAATAGAATTAAAGTGAATTAAAATCACTAATTTTAGGGCCTAAAAAGCATGTTTTCACATTTAAGCACAAATCAAGGGAGAATTGCAAAATCATGCAAATTCATTTAATAAATGTGAGAAAAGTTGATAAAACCACCCAAATTAAGCACAAGATAAACCATAAAATCGGGGTTTATCAGCAATTAATCTCTCACTTTCCCCGACAACGGCGCCATTTTGATGAAAGAACTCTTTGATGGTATAGAATTTCCTCCAATGAATGAATTCTCGTTGCAAGTATAGTTCTACACCAGCAAACAATCCTCCCAATCAAAAATATTGGTTGTCACAAGTAACAAACCCTAGATAAGAAATAACCGGAGTATTTTGGACTCCAAGTCGTCTCACGAGGAATTACAATGAAGTGTTCAATTATTGGCTATGGAAATGCAAGGGGGGTTTGATTTTGTATTTTTGCAAGAAAATAAATGGCAAGAAAAATTAAATGACAAGAAGGGTAAATTAAGCAAGTAACACAAACACATCAAGGCATCGAATGGAAGACTAATCAATCATATCAGGCTTTATCAGCAATTAATCTCTCACTTTCCCCGAAAATGGCGCCATTTTCTATGACTACTTGGTTCATTACCCCCTCGATCCTTGGGTTCAATAGCATCAGAAATGAGTTGGATTGATTTTCATGACTCAAGATTGCCTAATTACTCTTTCCAAGCCAAGAATGCTCAAAATCTACTCTAAAGTCCAACCAAGCATTTTATCAAACACTTGGAAGGCATAAAAGGAAAGCATAATAAATGACAAGAAATAGTAAAATCTACCAACTACAAATTGCAAGAAAAGTAAATTCACTACTCAAATCATCAATTAAAAGAACATCAAACATAAATTTCATAATATGTAAACAAGATCCAACATGAATATACGAGGAATTACAATGAAGTGTTCAATTATTGGCTATGGAAATGCAAGGGGGGTGTGATTTTGTATTTTTGCAAGAAAATAAATGGCAAGAAAAATTAAATGACAAGAAGGGTAAATTAAGCAAGTAACACAAACACATCAAGGCATCGAATGGAAGACTAATCAATCATATCAGGCTTTATCAGCAATTAATCTCTCACTTTCCCCGACAACGGCGCCATTTTGATGAACGAACTCTTTGATGGTGGACCACGTGCTCAATCAGCGCGCACGTGTACATGGCGCCTGCGCGCCCCTATACGTGAAGCAACATATGACAAATTTTATATCATTTCGTAACCCTGGATGTTAGCTTTCCAATGCAACTCTAACTCTAAAACATGATGAAAACTAAACTATGACTACTTGGTTCATTACCCCCTCGATCCTTGGGTTCAATAGCATCAGAAATGAGTTGGATTGATTTTCATGACTCAAGATTGCCTAATTACTCTTTCCAAGCCAAGAATGCTCAAAATCTACTCTAAAGTCCAACCAAGCATTTTATCAAACACTTGGAAGGCATAAAAGGAAAGCATAATAAATGACAAGAAATAGTAAAATCTACCAACTACAAATTGCAAGAAAAGTAAATTCACTACTCAAATCATCAATTAAAAGAACATCAAACATAAATTTCATAATATGTAAACAAGATCCAACATGAATATACGAGGAATTACAATGAAGTGTTCAATTATTGGCTATGGAAATGCAAGGGGGGTGTGATTTTGTATTTTTGCAAGAAAATAAATGGCAAGAAAAATTAAATGACAAGAAGGGTAAATTAAGCAAGTAACACAAACACATCAAGGCATCGAATGGAAGACTAATCAATCATATCAGGCTTTATCAGCAATTAATCTCTCACTTTCCCCGACAACGGCGCCATTTTGATGAACGAACTCTTTGATGGTGGACCACGTGCTCAATCAGCGCGCACGTGTACATGGCGCCTGCGCGCCCCTATACGTGAAGCAACATATGACAAATTTTATATCATTTCGTAACCCTGGATGTTAGCTTTCCAACGCAACTAAAACTGCCTCATTTGGACCTCTGTAGCTGAAGTTATGGTCGATTGAGTGCCAGGAGGTCGGGCTTGACAACTTTACGGTTCCTTCATTTTTTCATGAGTTCTCCCACTTTGGATGCTTTTTCTTCATTCCTTCCATCCAATACTTGACTTATAAACCTGAAATCACTCAACAAACATATCAAGGCATCGAATAGAATTAAAGTGAATTAAAATCACTAATTTTAGGGCCTAAAAAGCATGTTTTCACATTTAAGCACAAATCAAGGGAGAATTGCAAAATCATGCAAATTCATTGAATAAATGTGAGAAAAGTTGATAAAACCACCCAAATTAAGCACAAGATAAACCATAAAATCGGGGTTTATCAGCAATTAATCTCTCACTTTCCCCGACAATGGCGCCATTTTGATGAACGAACTCTTTGATGGTATAGAATTTCCTCCAATGAATGAATTCTCGTTGCAAGTATAGTTCTACACCAGCAAACAATCCTCCCAATCAAAAATATTGGTTGTCACAAGTAACAAACCCTAGATAAGAAATAACCGGAGTATTTTGGACTCCAGCTATCCTAGTCATGCAATGATTAATTCATCTTATTTAGTCAACTCCAACAAATAGGGAGAAAGTCAAATAAGACTAATCAATCATACCACAACAATAATAAGAATTTTTCTTATTACGTCATCTCCAACATTGGAAGAAGGTATCATATTATCTTCCATGAGAGAAAGTCTAACAAGACTAGCTAATCTCAATCCAAAAGTCCTAATCAACTTACTAATTACATTAGCAAAAGATTAGCGTCAATGGAAATAATATTAGCTAACAACTCTAGATCACCAACATAAGTTGGGTTTTCATGACTCAAGATTGCCTAATTACTCTTTCCAAGCCAAGAATGCTCAAAATCTACTCCAAAGTCCAACCAAGCATTTTATCAAACACTTAGAAGGCATAAAAGAAAAGCGTAGTAAATGACAAGAAATAGTAAAATCTACCAACTACAAATTGCAAGAAAAGTAAATTCACAACTCAAATCATCAATTAAAAGAACATCAAACATAAATTTCATAAAATGTAAACAAGATCCAACATGAATATTCATAAACATAAAAATGGAAAAATAAGGAAATTAACAACAAGAACTAGAAGAACAAAGGTGTAATAACAAGAAATTAAAAGAGAAAACTAATTTAAAACAAGAATTAAAAGTGAGATTCAAGAAAATTAAACCTAAACTACCCTAAATTCTAGAGAGAGGAGAGAGCCTCTCTCTCTAGAATTCTAACCCTAAAACATGAAGAAAACTAAACTATGACTACTTGGTTTATTCCCCCATCAATCCTTGGATTCAATAGCATCAGAAATGAGTTGGATTGAGCCTAAAATGCTTCAGAAATCGCTGGGGGCGATTTCAGTTTAGTGGACCACGTGCTCAATCGGCGCGCACGCGTACATGGCTCATGCACGCCCCTATACGCGAGGCAACATATGACAAATTTTATATCATTTCGAAGCCCTGGATGTTAGCTTTCCAATGCAACTAGAACTGCCTCATTTGGACCTCTGTAGCTCATGTTATGGTCGATTGAGTGCCAGGATGTCGGGCTTGACAACTTTACGGTTCCTTCATTTCTTCATGAGTTCTCCCACTTTGCATGCTTTTTCTTCATTTCTTCCATCCAATACTTGACTTATAAACCTAAAATCACTCAACAAACACATCAAGGCATCAAATGGAATTAAAGTGAATTAAAATCACCAATTTTAGGGCCTAAAAAGCATGTTTTCACATTTAAGCACAAATCAAGGGAGAATTGCAAAATCATGCTAATTCATTGAATAAATGTGAGAAATATTGATAAAACCACCCAAATTAAGCACAAGATAAACCATAAAATCGGGGTTTATCAACAATTAATCTCTCTCTTTCCCCGGCAATGGCGCCATTTTGATTAACGAACTCTTTGATGGTATAGAATTTCCTCAAATGAATGAATTCTCGTTGCAAGTATAGTTCTACACCAACAAACAATCCTCCCAATAAAAAATATTGGTTGTCACAAGTAACAAACCCCAAATAAGAAATAACCAGAGTATTTTGGACTACGGGTCGTCTCACGAGGAATTACAATGAAGTGTTCAATTTTTTGCTATGAAAATGCAAGGGGAGTTTGATTTTGTATTTTTGCAAGAAAACAAATGGCAAGAAAAATTAAATGACAAGAAGGGTAAATTAAGCAAGTAACTAAAGAAAACAATTAATAAAGAGAGACATTCATGGCAAGTATTGAGATCATAGGCTTTCTATCCTAGTCATTCACAACTCAAATCATCAATTAAAAGAACATCAAACATAAATTTCATAAAATGTAAACAAGATCCAACATGAATATTCATAAACATAAAAATGGAAAAATAAGGAAATTAACA
This sequence comes from Arachis ipaensis, assembly GCF_000816755.2. Lineage (NCBI taxonomy): Eukaryota > Viridiplantae > Streptophyta > Magnoliopsida > Fabales > Fabaceae > Arachis > Arachis ipaensis. The sequence goes on from NC_029785.2 coordinate 55,362,227, forward strand.
ACAAGAACTAGAAGAACAAAGGTGTAATAACAAGAAATTAAAAGAGAAAACTAATTTAAAACAAGAATTAAAAGTGAGATTCAAGAAAATTAAACCTAAACTACCCTAAATTCTAGAGAGAGGAGAGAGCTTCTTTCTCTAGAATTCTAACCCTAAAACATGATGAAAACTAAACTATGACTACTTGGTTTATTCCCCCATCAATCCTTGGGTTCAATAGCATCAGAAATGAGTTGGATTGAGCCTAAAATGCTTCAGAAATCGCTGGGGGCGATTTCAGTTTAGTGGACCACGTGCTCAATCGGCGCGCACGCGTACATGGCTCATGCACGCCCCTATACGCGAGGCAACATATGACAAATTTTATATCATTTCGAAGCCCTGGATGTTAGCTTTCCAATGCAACTAGAACTGCCTCATTTGGAACTCTGTAGCTCATGTTATGGTCGATTGAGTGCCAGGAGGTCGAGCTTGACAACTTTACGGTTCCTTCATTTTTTCATGAGTTCTCCCACTTTGGATGCTTTTTCTTCATTCCTTCCATCCAATACTTGACTTATAAACCAGAAATCACTCAACAAACACATCAAGGCATCGAATGGAATTAAAGTGAATTAAAATCACTAATTTTAGGGCCTAAAAAGCATGTTTTCACATTTAAGCACAAATCAAGGGAGAATTGCAAAATCATGCTAATTCATTGAATAAATGTGAGAAAAGTTGATAAAACCACCCAAATTAAGCACAAGATAAACCATAAAATCGGGGTTTATCAGCAATTAATCTCTCACTTTCCCCGACAACGGCGCCATTTTGATGAACGAACTCTTTGATGGTATAGAATTTCCTCCAATGAATGAATTCTCGTTGCAAGTATAGTTCTACACCAGCAAACAATCCTCCCAATCAAAAATATTGGTTGTCACAAGTAACAAACCCTAGATAAGAAATAACCGGAGTATTTTGGACTCCAGGTCATCTCACGAGGAATTACAATGAAGTGTTCAATTATTGGCTATGGAAATGCAAGGGGGGTTTGATTTTGTATTTTTGCAAGAAAATAAATGGCAAGAAAAATTAAATGACAAGAAGGGTAAATTAAGCAAGTAACTAAAGAAAGCAATTAATAAAGAGAGACATCCATGGCAAGTGTTGAGATCATAGGCTTTCTATCCTAGTCATGCAATGATTAATTCATCTTATTTAGTCAACTCCAACAAATAGGGAGAAAGTCAAACAAGGCTAATCAATCATATCACAATAATAACAAGAATTTATATTATTACGTCATCTCCAACATTGGAAGAAGGTATCATATTATCTTCCATGAGAGAAAGTCTAACAAGACTAGCTAATCTCAATCCAAAAGTCCTAATCAACTTACTAATTACATTAGCAAAAGATTAGCGTCAATGGAAACAATATTAGCTAACAACTCTAGATCACCAACATAAGTTGGGTTTTCATGACTCAAGATTGCCTAATTACTCTTTCCAAGCCAAGAATGCTCAAAATCTACTCTAAAGTCCAACCAAGCATTTTATCAAACACTTAGAAGGCATAAAAGGAAAGTATAATAAATGACAAGAAATAGTAAAATCTACAAATTGCAAGAAAAGTAAATTCACAACTCAAATCATCAATTAAAAGAACATCAAACATAAATTTCATAAAATGTAAACAAGATCCAACATGAATATTCATAAACATAAAAATGGAAAAATAAGGAAATTAACAACAAGAACTAGAAGAACAAAGGTGTAATAACAAGAAATTAAAAGAGAAAACTAATTTAAAACAAGAATTAAAAGTGAGATTCAAGAAAATTAAACCTAAACTACCCTAAATTCTAGAGAGAGGAGAGAGCCTCTCTCTCTAGAATTCTAACCCTAAAACATGAAGAAAACTAAACTATGACTACTTGATTTCTTCCCCCATCAATCCTTGGGTTCAATAGCATCAGAAATGAGTTGGATTGAGCCTAAAATGCTTCAGAAATCGCTGGGGCCGATTTCAATTTAGTGGACCACGTGCTCAATCGGCGCGCACGCGTACATGGCTCATGCACGCCCCTATACGCGAGGCAACTTATGACAAATTTTATATCATTTTGAAGCCCTGGATGTTAGCTTTCCAATGCAACTAGAACTGCCTCATTTGGACCTTTGTAGCTCATGTTATGGTCGATTGAGTGCCAGGATGTCGGGCTTGACAACTTTACGGTTCCTTCATTTCTTCATGAGTTCTCCCACTTTGCATGCTTTTTCTTCATTTCTTCCATCCAATACTTGACTTATAAACCTAAAATCACTCAACAAACACATCAAGGCATCAAATGGAATTAAAGTGAATTAAAATCACCAATTTTAGGGCCTAAAAAGCATGTTTTCACATTTAAGCACAAATCAAGGGAGAATTGCAAAATCATGCTAATTCATTGAATAAATGTGAGAAATATTGATAAAACCACCCAAATTAAGCACAAGATAAACCATAAAATCGGGGTTTATCAACAATTAATCTCTCTCTTTCCCCGGCAATGGCGCCATTTTGATTAACGAACTCTTTGATGGTATAGAATTTCCTCAAATGAATGAATTCTCGTTGCAAGTATAGTTCTACACCAACAAACAATCCTCCCAATAAAAAATATTGGTTGTCACAAGTAACAAACCCCAAATAAGAAATAACCAGAGTATTTTGGACTACGGGTCGTCTCACGAGGAATTACAATGAAGTGTTCAATTATTGGCTATGAAAATGCAAGGGGGGTTTGATTTTGTATTTTTGCAAGAAAACAAATGGCAAGAAAAATTAAATGACAAGAAGGGTAAATTAAGCAAGTAACTAAAGAAAGTAATTAATAAAGAGAGATATTCATGGCAAGTATTGAGATCATAGGCTTTCTATCCTAGTCATGCAATGATTAATTCATCTTATTTAGTCAACTCCAACAAATAGGGAGAAAGTCAAACAAGACTAATCAATCATATCACAATAATAACAATAATTTATCTTATTACGTCATCTCCAACATTGGAAGAAGGTATCATATTATCTTCAATGAGAGAAAGTCTAACAAGACTAGCTAATCTCAAACCAAAAGTCCTAATCAACTTAATAATTATATTAGCAAAAGATTAGCGTCAATGGAAACAATATTAGCTAACAACTCTAGATCACCAACATAAGTTGGGTTTTCATGACTCAAGATTGCCTAATTACTCTTTCCAAGCCAAGAATGCTCAAAATCTACTCTAAAGTCCAACCAAGCATTTTATCAAACACTTAGAAGGCATAAAAGGAAAGCATAATAAATGACAAGAAATAGTAAAATCTACCAACTACAAATTGCAAGAAAAGTAAATTCACAACTCAAATCATCAATTAAAAGAATATCAAACATAAATTTCATAAAATGTAAACAAGATCCAACATGAATATTCATAAACATAAAAATGGAGAAATAAGGAAATTAACAATAAGAACTAGAAGAACAAAGGTGTAAAAACAAGAAATTAAAAGAAAAAACTAATTTAAAACAAGAATTAAAAGTGAGATTCAAGAAAATTAAACCCAAACTACCCTAAATTCTAGAGAGAGGAGAGAGCCTCTCTCTCTAGAATTCTAACCCTAAAACATGATGAAAACTAAACTATGACTACTTGGTTCATTCCCCCCTCAATCCTTGGGTTCAATAGCATCGGAAATGAGTTGGATTGAGCCCAAAATTCTTCAGAAATCGTTGGGGGCGATTTCAATTTAGTGGACCACGTGCTCAATCGCCGCGCACGCGTACGTGGCTCGTGCACGCCCCTATACACGAAGCAAAATATGAAAAATTTTATATCATTTTGAAGCCCTGGATGTTAGCTTTCCAATGCAACTAAAACTGCCTCATTTGGACCTCTATAGCTCAAGTTATGGTCGATTGAGTGCCAGGATGTTTGGCTTGACAACTTTACGGTTCCTTCATTTCTTCATGAGTTCTCCCACTTTGCATGCTTTTTCTTCATTCCTTCCATCCAATACTTGACTTATAAACCTGAAATCACTCAACAAACACATCAAGGCATCGAATAGAATTAAAGTGAATTAAAATCACCAATTTTAGGGCCTAAAAAGCATGTTTTCACATTTAAGCACAAATCAAGGGAGAATTGCAAAATCATGCTAATTCATTGAATAAATGGGAGAAAAGATGATAAAACCACCTAAATTAAGCACAAGATAAACCATAAAATCGGGGTTTATCAATGTGTAAGTGAATTTGGTGAACAAAATGGTTTAAAGAGCTCACACATCAAACAATGACACTTATTGAAGTTGTTGCAACACCTAAGTGACATAGAGGTGGAACACATGGATGCTAAGGAACTTAAAGAAAAGAAGTATGAGAGTTAAGATCAATCACATAGCAAGCATAGTCCACAAAGCTTGAAAAGCTCAAAAATATGTCACTAGGTAAGCTTTCGATCCAAATTCACAATTCCTAAATCTCAATGCATGAAATAGGTGATGATCAGTTAGAACAAGCATCCTAGAAAAAAATGCATTGATAATGTACAATTGCCTAAGAATAGGTGATGAATGCATGGTGGCCAAAACATGCAGTTCAAAAGAGTTAAGAAGCTTAAAGGCAATGTAACATTCACTTGGTGCTCACAAATGTTAAACATGAAAACGCAAAACCAAGTGACAAAATATAACCTCAACAATTAAATCCAACAATAAAAATTAAAAATAATGATGTTAAAATAACATCTCATCAATAATCAGCAGCAAGAAACAGTAGACAATATTAATAATCCAACACTTATAAAGAAAAATAGAAAACAAAATGAAAATGTACTAATTAAACAATTAACTAACTAGCTAAAAGAAGTGGTTATGGATGGTGTTTGGTAGTGTTGGATGATGATTGAAGGGTGAAAAGAGAAGAGAGGAAGGAGAGAAATGGAAAGAAGAGAAGAAAAGAAGATGAGTGAAACAGGGCAATCCATGCGTGCGCGTCATGTGCGCGTAAGCGTGGATTGATGAAATGGAAGCGACGCGTACACGTGCAGTGCGCGTACGCGTGCATGGCAAAGCAGAGAGTCGACGCGAACGTGCAAGGTACGCGTGCGCGTGCCTCGGGCACAAAGTTGGCACACCTCAGGCACAACTCTCGGGTGAATGTATGGAGGGGTGGAAAAATTCAATCCACGCGTACGCGTACATGACGCGTGCACGTGGATGGCCGAAAATACTTGGGCACGCGTACGCGTGGAGTGCGCGTGCGCGTGGATGGTGCTCTGTTTTTCAAAAAAAATTTCTATGTTTTTGCACCAAACCAAGCATTCTAAACCTCCAAACAACTACCAAAACACCACAAAACCTTATTTCACGCACTAAAGTACCAAGAAAACTTAACAAATCAATCAAAACATGAAATTAAACCTATTTTACCAATATGTACATAAGATAAAAATGAAAGGATATTACCATGGTGGGGTGTCTCCCACCTAGTACTTTTGTTTATTGTCTTTAAGTTGGACTTATGGGGAGCTCCTCTCAAGGTGGCTTGTGCTTGAAGCCATCTTGGAACATCCACCAATGCTTGGTTTCCCATTGTGCCTCAAGATTCCTTATCATTTGCACCAAGTGTTGATGGAGTTCTTCACAAGTTTGGGGCTCCCAAAATAGATTTTCTCCTTGTAATCCGGGGTCCCACACTTTGTTTTCACACCCGTCTTGAAGTTGACTCTCATTATTAGCCCATCCGGGTGCTGAGCAAGGTGAATTCTCTATAAAGTGACCAACAATCCTTCTAGACCCATCTAGGTGAGCACTACTCTAACCTTTATATCTCATGTTTGATGCATCAACCATAATGAGCCTTGATTTGCAACGCCACCCACGAAACATCTTTCTTTTACGCTTCATCCCACAAAGCATCCCAAGTTGGCCATCCCTTTAAAGCAAACCATATTCAAGTGGGATAATAAAGCTAATAGAAATGAGTTTCACCCACTCAAATGAAGGTGTAGACGGCTGGTGCACGAATTTGTTACATGTCAATGTCAATATTACTATCTTTTCACAAATTCACACAACTAACCAGCAAGTGCACTGGGTCGTCCAAGTAATACCTTACGTGAGTAAGGGTCGAATCCCATGGAGATTGTTGGCTTGAAGCAATCTATGGTTACCTTGTAACTCTTAGTCAAGAAAACAATTCACTTATCAAATTGAATTGCGAGGAATAAAAGAGCATGAAATAAATACTTGTTATGCAGTAATGGAGAATATGTTGGAGTTTTGGAGATGCTTTGTCTTTTGAATCTCTGCTTTCTCTCTGCCTTCTTCTTCACGCACGCACGTCCCTCCTATGGCAAGCTGTGTGTTGGTGGATCACCTTTGTCAATGGCTACCATCCTTCCTCTCAGTGAAAATGGTCCAGGTGCGCTGTCACCGCACGACTAATCATCTGTAGGTTCTCGATCATACCGGAATAGGATTTACTATCCTTTTGCATCTGTCACTACGCCCAGCACTCGCGAGTTTGAAGCTTGTCACAGTCATCCAATCCTAGAATCCTACTCGGAATACCACAGACAAGGTTTAGACATTTCGGATTCTCAAGGATGCTGCCGATGGATTCTAGCTTATACCACGGAGATTCTGATTAAGGAATCTAAGAGATACTCATTCAATCTAATGTAGAACGTAAGTGGTTGTCAGGCACACGTTCATAGGTTGAGAATGGTGATGAGTGTCACGGATCATCACATTCATCATAATGAAGCACGAATGAACATCTTAGATAGGAACAAGCGTGTTTGAATAGAAAACAGAAGTAATTGCATTAATTCATCGAAACACAGCAGAGCTCCTCACCCCCAACAATGGAGTTTAGAGACTCATGCCGTCAAAAAGTACAAAGTTCAGATCTAAAAATTTCATGAGATACAAAATAAATCTCTAAAAGTTGTTTAAATACTAAACTAGTAACCTAGGTTTACAGAAAATGAGTAAACTATGATAGATAGTACAGAAATCCACTTCTGGGGCCCACTTGGTGTGTGCTGGGGCTGAGACTTAAGCTTCTCACGTGCCTGAGCTGTTTTGGGCGTTCAATGCCAGGTTGTAACCTGTTTCTGGCGTTGAACTCCAACTTGTAACCTGTTTCTGGCGCTGGACGCCAGACTGCAACATGAAACTGGTGTTGAACGCCAGTTTACATCGTCTATCCTTGAGCAAAGCATGGACTATTATATATTTCTGGTAAGCCCTGGATGTCTACTTTCCAACGCAATTGGAAGCGCGCCAATTAGACTCCTGTAGCTCCAGAAAATCCATTCCGAGTGCAGAGAGGTCAGAATCCAACAGCATCAGCAGTCCTTTTTCAGCCTGAATCAGATTTTTGCTCAGCTCCCTCAATTTTAGCAAGAAAATACCTGAAATTACAGAAAAACACACAAACTCATAGTAAAGTCCAAAAATATGAATTTTGCCTAAAAACTAATGAAAATATACTAAAAACTAACCAAATCATACTAAAAACTATATGAAATTAACCCCAAAAAGCGTATAAAATATCCGCTCATCACAACACCAAACTTAAACTGTTGCTTGTCCCCAAGCAACTAGACAAATAAAATAGAATACAAATAAGTCACGAAGCAATAATATCTCAGAGTTCTTGAGTGAAGCTCAGATTCTAATTAGATGAGCGGGACTAGTAGCTTTTTGCTTCCGAACAGTTTTGGCATCTCACTCTAGACAAATAAAATAGAATACAAATAAGTCACGAAGCAATAATATCTCAGAGTTCTTGAGTGAAGCTCAGATTCTAATTAGATGAGCGGGACTAGTAGCTTTTTGCTTCCGAACAGTTTTGGCATCTCACTCTATCCATTGAAGCTCAGAACGATTGGCTTCTATAGGAACTCAGAATTCAGATAATATTATTGATTCTCCTAGTTCAGTATGTTGATTCTTGAACACAGCTACTTTATGAGTCTTGGCCGTGGCCCTAAGCACTTTGTTTTCCAATATTACCACCGGATACATAAATGCCACAGACACATAATTGGGTGAACCTTTTCAGATTGTGACTCAGCTTTGCTAAAGTCCCCAATTAGAGGTGTCCAGAGTTCTTAAGCACACTCTTTTTTTTTTGCTTTGGACCTTGACTTTAACCGCTCAATCACAAGTTTTCACTTGACACCTTCACGCCACAAGCACATGGTTAGGGACAGCTTGGTTTAGCCGCTTAGACCAGGATTTGATTCCCTTAGGTCCTCCTATCCACTGATGCTCAAAGCCTTGGATCCTTTTTATTACCCTTGCCTTTTGGTTTTAAGGGCTATTGGCCTTTTCTGCTTGCTTTTTTTTTTTTTTTTGCAAGTTTTGTATTCACTGCTTTTTCTTGCTTCAAGAATCATTTTTATGATTTTTCAGATTATCAATAACATGTCTCATGTTCATCATTCTTTCAAGAGCCAACATATTTAACATTCAAGAATATCAAATTCCAAAGACATATGCTCTGTTCAGGCATTCATTCAGAAGGCAGAAAGCATTGCCACCACATGTAAACAATTAGAATTTGTTTTATTAAAAACTCGAAAAATATTGCCTCCTTATTCTAAAGAAAATCTTCTATTTTATTCATGTTTAATGATGATGAGAAAAATAAATTATAGCTTAATTGGAGATAAAATCACTACTAATTACTACTGTAACTTCTAAGGTAAAACTCAAATAAGAACAATTTAACAGAGTTAAGGCCAAGATTAGAATTTAACAACCTTGAGTTTGGGATGTGGATGTTCCTCTAGTCTGTGGGGTGCTTGGTCCTTCCAGAGATAACTTCTGACGCTTCAGTTCCTTTAAGTCATGCCCTTGCTCTTCTTGTTCCTTGAGCAGTTTGCAGAGCATACTATTTTGATTTTGCTGTTCTTCCTTTATTTGGTCCATAGATTCTTGCAACTTGGTAACATATGCTTCAAGCTGTTCCCAATATTCAAACTGAGGGACTTCCGAGAGAAATTCTTGTGCCCTCCTCTTGATGGGGTCATCATGCACTTGTTGTTTTTCCATTGTGGTTTTAGTGATTGGTTGCTCCACTGAGATGTACTCCGTTATTCCCATCCTTACTCCAGCATCCTTGCAAAGCATAGAGATTAGGCTTGGATAAGCCAGCCTGGCATCCTTGGAGTTCTTGTTTGCAAGTATGTAGAATTCAGATGGAATCAGTTGATGAACTTCCACTTCTTTTTCCAACATAATGCAATGGATCATCACTGCTCTTTTAATGGTGACTTCAGAACGGTTGCTAGTGGGCAATATAGAACGCCCAATGAAGTCCAGCCATCCTCTGGCGACTGGTTTGAGATCTTCTCTCTTGAGTTGATTTAGGACACCCTTGCTGCTGGTGGTCCACCTGGCTCCAGGGATGCATATATCCTCTAGAATCTTGTCCAGGCCTTTGTTTGTTCTCATCATTCTTCTATTAAAGGAGTCTGGATCATCTTTCAGCTGAGGTAGCTTAAAGATCTCCCTGATTTTGTCAGGGTGGATGTGAACAATCTTTCCTCTGACCATAGTCCGATAGTCATAGAGGGCAGTTCCAGATATTCTCTGCCTGTCTGTTTGCCACAGATTAGCGTAGAACTCCTGAACCATATTCCTTCCCACTTTTGTTTCAGGATTAGCTAGGACTTCCCAGTTCCTGTTTCGAATCTGCTCTTGGATCTCCGGATATTCATCTTCTTTCAGATCGAACTTGACTTCTGGGATCACTGATCTTACACCCATTATTTTGTAGTAATGGTCTGAATGTTCTTTGGTTAAGAACTTCCCTTGATTCCAAAGTAGTTTTGCAATACTCTCTTTCTTGCCTCTTGGAGTGGGTTGTTTTCCTTTAGGAACCATGATCTTAGTGGGTATGGTTTAGTGATCACGGATAAACACACCAAACTTAGAGGTTTGCTTATTGGTGCACGAAATTGTGATGTCTAGGCTCAAACTATTCCTAGCACGTGAGCAACTTGGTACGCGTAATCGTGATTACACATTCATAATTTGTCACAACTTCGATACAACTGACCAGCAAGTGCACTGGGTCGTCCAAGTAATACCTTACGTGAGTAAGGGTCGAATCCCACGGAGATTGTTGGTATGAAGCAAGCTATGGTCACCTTGTAAATCTCAGTCAAGCGGATATAAAATGATTATGGAGTTTTCGAATAATAATTAATAGAATAGGGATAGAGATACTTATGTAAATCATTGGTAGGAATTTCAGATTCATTCTAGCTTATTTCATGTAGAACGGAAGTGTTTGTCAGGCACGTGTTCATAGGGGAGATGGTGATGAGCGTCATACATAATCATCACCTTCATCACGTTCTTGGGTGCGAATGGATATCTTAGAAGAGAAATAAGAAGAATTGAATAGAAAATAGTAGTATTTTGCATTAATCTTTGAGGAACAGCAGAGCTCCACACCTTAATCTATGGAGTGTAGAAACTCTACCGTATGAAAATACATAAGTAAAGGTTCAGGCATGGCCGAGATGGCCAACCCCCTAAAACGTGATCAATAGTCTCCTAAGATGAACAATGGATTACAACTGAGACCAAAGATTCCTAATACAATAGTAAAAGGTCCTATTTATAATAAACTAGCTACTAGGGTTTACATGAGTAGGTAATTGATGCATAAATCCACTTCCTGGGCCCACTTGGTGTGTGTTTGGGCTGAGCCTGAGTGTTGCACGTGTAGAGGTCCTTCTTGGAGTTGAACGCCAGTTTTTGTGCCAGTTTGGGCGTTCAACTCTGGTTTTGGCTCCTTTTCTGGCGCTGGACGCCAGATTTGGGTAGAAAGCTGGCGTTGAACGCCAGTTTACGTCGTCTATTATTGGCCAAAGTATGGACTATTATATATTTCTGGAAAGCCCTGGATGTCTACTTTCCAACGCAATTGGAAGCTCACCATTTTGAGTTCTGTAGCTCCAGAAAATCCACTTTGAGTC
>NC_029785.2:55373423-55396046 GCF_000816755.2 Arachis ipaensis
GGATGTGGAAGCTTTTATCTTCCCTTTCCCTCTTCTAGAGGATTCTCCGGTCTTAGATGCCATCAATGGTAATGGAAAAAAAAAAGCTTATGCTTTTACCACACCAAACTTAGAATATTACTCGTCCTCGAGCAATAAACAAAAGAATAGAAGAAGAAGAAGAAGAAATATGGAGAGGGAGAGGGAGATGTGGTTTCGGCCAAGAGGAGTGTAGAGGGGTGTGTTGTGTGAATTTGATGAAGAATGGAGGTCTTTATATAGGGAAGGGAGGGGGGTTAAGGTTCGGCCATATGGGTGGGATTGGGTGGGAAATTGGTTTTGAATTTTGAAGGTAGGTGGAGTTTATGAGGTAGGTTTATGGGGAAGAGTGGATGGATGTGAGTGGTGAAGAGGTGATGGGGAAGAGAGTTTGAGGTGATTGGTGAGGGGTTTTTGGGTAAGAGTGTTTATGGGGTTGTGTGAAAGAGAGTGGTGAGAAGAGGTGAGTGGAGGTAGGTGGGGATCCTGTGGGGTCCACAGATCTTGAGTGGATCCTGTGGGGTCCACAGATCCTGAGTGGATCCTGTGGGGTCCACAGATCCTGAGGTGTTCAAGGATTTACATCCCTGCACCCATTAGGCATGTAAAAATGCCTTTGCACCTAACTCTGGGCGTTCAGCGCCAGGTTGATAGCCATTTTGGGCGTTCAACGCCCATTTGTGTGCCATTTCTGGCGTTGAACGCCAGAACCATGCCTGTTCTGGCGTTCAGCGCCCAGAAGCTGCCCATTTTGGGCGTTCAGCGCCAGAACCATGCTCTGTTCTGGCGCTGAACGCCAGACAGATGCTCCTCCAGGGTGTGATTTTTCTTCTACTGTTTTTAATTCCGTTTTCAATTTTTATATTTATTTTGTGACTTATCTCTATGGTCTCTATATGAGCCTCAGATTCCTTTGGTTCCTCAGAGGGAAGCTCCTTATTGATCACTGGACGTCCCAGGAGGTCTTCCTCCTTGGGATTCACGTTCTCTCCTCTCCTCACAGGTTCGGCCATGGTGCTTATGTCAATGGCCTTGCACTCTCCTTTTGGGTTCTCTTCTGTATGGCTTGGGAGAGTACTGGGAGGGATTTCAGTGATCCTTTTACTCAGCTGGCCCACTTGTGCTTCCAAATTTCTAATGGAAGACCTGCTTTCATTCATGAAACTTACAGTGGCCTTAGATAGATCAGAGACTAAGTTTGTTAAATTAGAAGTATTTTGTTCAGAGTTCTCTGTCTGTTGCTGAGTGGATGATGGAAAAGGTTTATTATTGTTAAACCTGTTTCTTCCACCATTATTAAAGCCTTGTTGAGGCTTTTGATCCTTCCATGAGAAATTTGGATGAGTTCTCCATGATGAGTTATAGGTGTTTCCATAAGGTTCACCTAAGTAATTTACCTCTGCTATTGCAGGGTTCTCAGGATCATAGGCTTCTTCTTCATAAGAAGCCTCTTGAGTACTGTTGGATGCAGCTTGCATTCCATGCAGACTCTAAGAGATCACATTGACTTGCTGAGTCAATATTTTATTCTGAGCCAATATGGCATTCAGAGTATTAACTTCAAGAACTCCCTTCTTCATAGGCGTCCCATTACTCACAGGATTCCTTTCAGAAGTGTACATGAACTGGTTATTAGCAACCATGTCAATGAGTTCTTGAGCTTCTGCAGGCATTTTCTTTAGGTGAATGGATCCACCTGCAGAAGTGTCCAGTGACATTTTAGATAGCTCAGATAAACCATCATAGAATATATCCAAGATGGTCCATTCTGAAAGCATGTCAGAAGGACACATTTTGGTCAACTGTTTGTATCTTTCCCAAGCTTCATAGAGGGATTCACCTTCTTTCTGTCTGAAGGTTTGAACATCAGCTCTAAGCTTGCTCAGCTTTTGAGGAGGAAAATACTTGGCTAAGAAAGCCGTGACCAGCTTATCCCAAGAAAAGCTTCAGCATGTAATTCAGATATGACATGCCTGACATACTCATTCCCAAAGGAATAGACATGGCTTTACAGCCAGCCAGGCTTCAACATGCTTCATGAAACACTGGAATTCACTCTTAAAAATTTTGAATAAAAATTTTTTTTGAAAACATTTTTATTTTTTTTTTTTCGAAAACAGATGAGAAAATTTTAGAAATATTTTTGAAAAGTTTTTTTTGAAAAGGAAAAGAAGGTTACCCAATCTGAGCAACAAGATGAGCTGTCAGTTGTCCAAACTCGAACAATCCCCGGCAACGGCGCCAAAAACTTGGTGTTGTTGCCGGGATTGGGATCTCAGACGATTCTTGGCGCCAAACAGGAACAATTAAGTCCCCGGCAACGGCGCCAAAAACTTGGTGCACGAAATTGTGATGTCTAGGCTCAAACTATTCCTGGTACATGAGCAACTTGGTACGCAATATTCATTCTAGCTTACTTCATGTAGAACGGAAGTGTTTGTCAGGCACGCGTTCATAAGGGAGAAGGATGATGAGCGTCACACATAATCATCACCTTCATCACGTTCTTGCGTGCGAATGGATATCTTAGAAGAGAAATAAGAAGAATTGAATAGAAAATAGTAGTATTTTGCATTAATCTTTGAGGAACAGCAGAGCTCCACACCTTAATCTATGGAGTGTAGAAACTCTACCGTATGAAAATACATAAGTAAAGGTTCAGGCATGGCCGAGATGGCCAGCCCCCTAAAATGTGATCAATAGTCTCCTAAGATGAACAATGGATTACAACTGAGACCAAAGATTCCTAATACAATAGTAAAAGGTCCTATTTATAATAAACTAGCTACTAGGGTTTACATGAGTAGGTAATTGATGCATAAATCCACTTCCTGGGCCCACTTGGTGTGTGTTTGGGCTGAGCCTGAGTGTTGCACGTGTAGAGGTCCTTCTTGGAGTTGAACGCCAGTTTTTGTGCCAGTTTGGGCGTTCAACTCTGGTTTTGGCTCCTTTTCTGGCGCTGGACGCCAGATTTGGGTAGAAAGCTGGCGTTGAACGCCAGTTTACGTCGTCTATTCTTGGCCAAAATATGGACTATTATATATTTCTGGAAAGCCCTGGATGTCTACTTTCCAATGCAATTGGAAGCTCGCCATTTCGAGTTCTGTAGCTCCAGAAAATCCACTTTGAGTCCAGGGAGGTCAGAATCCAATAGCATCAGCAGTCCTTCTTCAACCTCTGAATCTGATTTCTGCTCAAGTCCCTCAATTTCTGCCAGAAAATACCTAAAATCACAGAAAAACACACAAAATCATAGTAAAGTCCAGAAATGTGAATTTAACATAAAAACTAATGAAAACATCCCTAAAAGTAACTAGATCCTACTAAAAACATACTAAAAACAATGTCAAAAAGCGTATAAATTATCCGCTCATCACTTATCCTCAAGCAAAAGAAAAGAAAGGAGAGGGATAGAAGGAGAGCTAGTGTTGAATGGTGGATGAGAGGAGGGAGGCCGAATGTGGCTTTAAAAGGGAGAGGGGGTTTTCGAAAATTTTAAAAAGATAAGATAGAAGATATGATTAAAAAATAAATCTGATATGAAAAGATGTGATTTAAAATTGAAAAGATATGAAAGATATTTGAAAAAGATAAATCTGGATTTTGAAAAAGATAATGTGGAGATTTCAAAAAGATAATGATGAGTTGAAAAGATTTTAGAAGGAAAAAAAATATAGATTTGTTTTGGAAAATTTGAAAAAGAGTTGGATTGGATTGAAAAAGAATTTGTGTTTATGGATTAAGATACATTTGATATTTTTAAAGTAGGGTTTTTAGAAATTAGGAATTTTAGAAATCAGGGTTTGTAACATGTTTATGCAAGAAATCATGAATTGAAACATGAAAATTAAAATTAAAATGAAAAATATGAAGTAAAAATAAATTTACCTCCTCCCCTCCATCCTGGCGTTAAACGCCCAAATGCTGCATGTTTTGGGCGTTTAACGCCCAAATGCTGCTTCTCCTGGGCGTTCAACGCCCAGCTGTTGTTTCTTTATGGCGTTGAACGCCAGGAACTCCTTTGTCACTGGGTGTTTTTTTGAACGCCCAGGACGTTGTAAATCTGGCGTTAAACGCCCAGAAGGAGCTTCTTTCTGGCGTTTAACAGCCAGATAGCTATCCTTACTGGTGTTCAACGCCCAGTGGATGCTTCTTTTGGGCGTTGAATGCCCAAAACAGACTTTTACTGGCGTTTTCTTGCCAGTGAGCTCTCTTTCTCTATTTTTGTGTGCTGAATCCTTCTATAACCCTGTGAACTTATACAATTGACTCTTTACCTTTGTAGCAACGAACTTTATATAAACAAATAAAATCAAGAATAGGACAAAATAACAGAAAAAGTCTTCCCAATGGCTGGGTTGCCTCCCAGCAAGCGCTTCTTTATTGTCTTTAGCTGGACCTTGCTAAGCTTTTAATCTAGCTTCAGCCTTGAGCACTCTTGCTCAACATTGCCTTCAAGATAGTGCTTGATTCTCTGTCCATTAACAATGAACTTCTTATCAGAATCAATGTCTTGAAGCTCCACATAACCATATGGTGATACACTTGTAATCATATATGGTCCCCTCCACCGGGATTTCAGTTTCCCGGGGAATAGCCTGAACCTAGAGTTAAACAACAGAACCTTTTGTCCTGGTTCAAAGATTCTAGATGACAGCTTTCTGTCATGCCACCTTTTAGATTTCTCTTTATAAAGCTTGGCATTTTCAAAAGCAGTGAATCTGAATTCCTCTAGCTCATTCAGCTGGAGCAATCTTTTTTCTCCAGCTAGTTTGGCATCAAAGTTTAGGAATCTGGTTGCCCAGTAGGCCTTATGTTCCAGTTCCATGGGCAGGTGACAAGCCTTACCATACACAAGTTGGTACGGGGAGGTCCCTATAGGAGTCTTGAATGCTGTTCTGTAAGCCCACAGAGCATCATCTAAGCTTCGTGCCCAATCCTTTCTACGGGTACTTACAGTCCGTTCCAGGATTCTTTTTAGTTCTCTGTTAGAAACTTCAGTTTGCCCATTTGTCTGTGGATGATATAGAGTCGCCACCTTGTGGCAAATCCCATACCGGACCATGGCAGAGTAAAGCTGTTTGTTGCAGAAGTGAGTGCCCCCATCACTGATTAGTACCCTAGGGACACCAAACCTGCTGAATATATGTTTCTGGAGGAACTTCAGCACTATTTTAGTATGATTGGTGGGTGTGGCAATGGCCTCTACCCATTTTGATACATAGTCAACTGCCACCAGAATATAAGTGTTTGAGTATGATGGTGGGAAAGGCCTTATGAAATCAATTCCCCATACATCAAACAACTCAATCTCCAAGATTCCTTGTTGAGGCATGGCGTAACTATGAGGCAAGTTACCAGCTCTCTGGCAACTGTCACAGTTACGTACAAACTCTCGGGAATCTCTGTAGAGTGTAGGCCAGTAGAAACCACATTGGAGGACCTTGGTGGCTGTTCGCTCACCTCCGAAATGACCTCCATATTGTGACCCATGGCAATGCCATAAGATGCTCTGTGCTTCTTCTCTAGGCACACACCTACAGATTATTCCGTCTGCACATCTCTTAAAGAGATAAGGTTCATCCCACAAGTAGTATTTTGCATCAGAAATTAATTTTTTCTTTTGTTGCCTGCTGTACGCCTTGGGTATGAACCTTGCAGCTTTATAGTTTGCAATATCTGCAAACCATGGTGTTTCCTGAATGGCGAACAAATGCTCATCTGAAAAGGTTTCACAGATCTCAATAGAGGGATAGGGCGTCCCTTCTACTGGCTCTATTCGGGACAGATGATCAGCCACTTAGTTTTCTGTCCCTTTTCTGTCTCTTATTTCTATATCAAACTCTTGCAGAAGCAATACCCATCTTATAAGCCTGGGTTTTGAATCCTGCTTTATAAGTAGATATTTAAGAGCAGCATGGTCAGTGTACACAATCACTTTTGATCCTACTAAGTATGATCTAAACTTGTCAATGGCATAGACCACTGCAAGCAATTCCTTTTCTGTGGTTGTGTAATTTTTCTGGGCATCATTTAAAACACGGCTAGCATAATAAATGACATGCAGAAGTTTGTCATGCCTCTACCCTAGTACTGCACCAATGGCGTGATCACTAGTATCACACATTAATTCGAATGGTAATGTCTAGTTTGGTGCAGAGATAACTGGTGTTGTGACCAGCTTAGCTTTCAGAGTTTCAAACGCTTGCAGGCACTCTGTGTCAAACAAAAATGGCGTGTCAGCAGCTAGCAGGTTGCTTAGAGGTTTTGCAATTTTTGAAAAATCCTTTATAAACCTCCTATAGAATCCTACAAGCCCCAGAAAGCTTCTGATTGCCTTAACATTGGCAGGTGGTGGTAATTTTTCAATTATCTCTATTTTAGCTTGATCCACCTCTATTCCCTTGTTTGAAATTTTATGCCCAAGGACAATCCCTTCAGTCACCATAAAATGACATTTTTCCCAGTTTAAAACCAGGTTGGTCTCTTGGCATCTTTCCAAAACCAGTGTCAGGTGATCAAGATAAGAGCTGAATGAGTCTCCATATACTGAGAAGTCATCCATGAAGACTTCCAGAAATTTTTCCACCATATCAGAGAAAATAGAGAGCATGCATCTCTGAAAGGTTGCAGGTGCATTACACAGCCCAAATGGCATCCTTCTGTAAGCAAACACTCCAGATGGACATGTGACTGCTGTTTTCTCTTGATCTTGGGGATCTACTGTAATTTGGTTGTAGCCTGAATAGCCATCCAAAAAACAGTAATAATCATGACCTGCTAGTCTTTCTAGCATCTGGTCTATGAATGGTAAAGGAAAATGATCCTTTCTGGTGGCTGTATTGAGCCTTCTGTAGTCAATACACATGCGCCACCCTGTAACTGTTCTTGTAGGAACCAGTTCATTCTTTTCATTATGAACCACTGTCATGCCTCCCTTTTTGGGGACAACTTGGACAGGGCTTACCCAGGGGCTATCAGAAATAGGATAAATAATCCCAGCCTCCAGTAATTTGATGACCTCTTTCTGCACCACTTCCTTCATGGCTGGATTTAGCTGCCTCTGTGGTTGAACCACTGGCTTAGCATTATCCTCCAATAAGATCTTGTGCATGCATCTAGCTGGGCTTATGCCCTTAATGTCACCTATGGACCACCCAAGAGCTGTCTTGTGTGTCTTTAGCACTTGAATTAGTGCTTCCTCTTCCTGTGGATTTAAAGCAGAGCTTATGATTACTGGAAAAGTGTCCCCTTCTCCCAGAAATGCATATTTCAGGGATGGTGGTAATGGTTTGAGCTCGGGTTTAGGAGGTTTTTCCTCTTCCTGAGGAAATTTCAGAGGCTCTTTCAATTCCTCTGAATCCTCAAGATCAGGCTGAATATCTTTAAAGATATCTTCCAACTCTGATTCAAGACTCTCAGCCATGTTGATCTCCTTTACTAGAGAGTCAATAAGATCAACTTTCATGCAGTTTTTTGGTGTGTCTGGATGCTGCCTGGCATTGACAGCATTCAACTTAAACTCATCCTCATTGACTCTCAGGGTGACTTCCCCCTTTTGGACATCAATGAGAGTTTGTCCAGTTGCTAGGAAAGGTCTTCCTAGGATGAGAGTAGCACTCTTGTGCTCCTCCATTTCCAGCACTACAAAGTCAGTGGGAAAGGCGAATGGCCCAACCCTGGCAATCATGTCTTCAATCACACCTGATGGGTATTTAATGGAGCCATCAGCAAGTTGGAGACATATCCGGGTTGGTTTGACTTCTTCAGTTAAACCAAGATTTCTGATAGTGGATGCAGGTATTAGATTGATGCTTGCTCCAAGATCACATAAAGCTGTCTTGGTGCAATTACCCTCTAGTGTGCATGGTATCAGAAAGCTCCCGGGATCCTTAAGCTTTTCTGGGAAGCTTTTCAGAATGACTGCACTACATTCTTCAGTGAGGAGAACTCTTTCAGTTTCTCTCCAATCCTTCTTATGACTCAAGATCTCTTTCATGAACTTGGCATAAGAAGGTATTTGCTCAAGTGCCTCTGCAAATGGAATCTTTATTTCAAGAGTCCGAAGATAGTCTGCAAAGCGAGCAAATTGCTTATCCTGCTCCTCTTTGTGGAGTTTTTGAGGATAAGGTATCTTGGCTTTGTATTCCTCAACCTTAGTTCCTGCAGGTTTACTTCCTACAGAGGTGGTTAGAGAAGCCTTTTTAGAGGGGTTGTTATCAGCACTGGTGTCTGTCTGATCCCTCACTGGCATTTGATTGCCAGAGTCAGAAGCTGGAGTGGCGTTGGACGCCAACTCCTTACTTGTTCCTGGTGTTTGAACGCCAGAACTGTGCTTCTTTTGGGCATTCAACGCCAATTCCTTGCTTGTTTCTGGCGTTGAACGCCAGGACTGAGCATGGTTTGGGCGTTCAACGCCATCTTTCCACCCAATTTCTGGCGTTTGATTGCCAGAATTATTCCTCTCCGGGCTCTTAATGTCCTCAGATGGATTTTGGGTAATTTGCTCATTTCTTGGCTTCCTGTTATCTTGAGGTGGGGAATCTAATGTTTTCCCACTTCTCAATTGAACTGCTTGGCATTCTTCTGTTATTTGTTTTGACAGCTGCTGCTTTGTTTGCTTTAATTATACTTCCATATTTATATTAGCCATTCTTATCTCTTGTAGTCTCTCTTTGAATTCGGCTAACTGTTTTGTTAGAAAATCCAATTGCTGATTGAATTCAGTAGCTTGTTCTGTAGGACTCAGTTCAGTCACTATTCTAGCCTCTTCTTTCATAGAAGGTTCACTGCTTAGGTACAGATGCTGATTTCTGGCAACTGTATCAATGAGCTCTTGAGCTTCTTCAATTGTCTTTCTCATGTGGATAGATCCACCAGCTGAGTAATCTAGAGAAATCTGAGCTCTTTCTGTAAGCCCATAATAGAAGATGTCTAACTGAACCCACTCTGAAAATATTTCAGAGGGGCATTTTCTTAGCATCTCTCTGTATCTCTCCCAGGCATCATAAAGAGATTCATTATCTCCTTGTTTAAAGCCTTGGATGTCCAGCCTTAGCTGTGTCATCCTTTTTGGAGGGAAATATTGATTCAGAAATTTTTTTTCCAGTTGTTTCCATGTCCTTATGCTAGCCTTAGGTTGGTTATTTAACCACCTCTTAGCTTGGTCTTTTACAGCAAATAGAAACAGTAATAGTCTGTAGACATCCTGATCTACTTCCTTATCATGTACTGTGTCAGCAATTTGTAAAAACTGTGCCAGAAACTCTGTAGGTTCTTCCTGTGGAAGACCGGAATACTGGCAACTTTGTTGCACCATGATAACGAGCTGAGGATTCAACTCAAAGCTACTGACTCTGATGGAGGGTATACAGATACTACTCCCATATGAAGCAGTAGTGGGGTTAGCATATGACCCCAGAGTCCTTCTAGACTGTTCATTTTTACTTAGATCTATGATGGTAACAAGAAGATACCCAATTACCAAGAACATAGACCAACGCTCTAGCCAATTGGGCAGTAAATGTAACACTTGTTTTGAAGAAGTATATATATATATATATTTTATAACTGAGAATAATTTTTTTTGAAAACTAATGTTTTGAAAAGCCACACGAAAAACAAGAAAAGAAACAGAAAAAGAAAAACTAAAGATCAAACAAGAAAAATAAACAAGAACAACTTGCAGATGAAGGAAGAACAAAGAACACAAATTTCAAAAATTTTAAAAGAAATTTTTTTTCTAATCTAAGCAACAAAATAAACCGTGAGTTGTCCAAACATGAACAATCCTCGGCAACGGCGCCAAAAACATGGTGCACGAATTTGTTACATGTCAATGTCAATAATACTATCTTTTCACAAATTCACACAACTAACCAGCAAGTGCACTGGGTCGTCCAAGTAATACCTTACGTGAGTAAGGGTTGAATCCCACGGAGATTGTTGGCTTGAAGCAATCTATGGTTACCTTGTAACTCTTAGTCAAGAAAACAATTCACTTATCAAATTGAATTGCAAGGAATAAAAGGGCATGAAATAAATACTTGTTATGCAGTAATGGAGAATATGTTGGAGTTTTGGAGATGCTTTGTCTTTTGAATCTCTGCTTTCTCTCTGCCTTCTTCTTCACGCATGCACGTCCCTCCTATGGCAAGCTGTGTGCTGGTGGATCACCTTTGTCAATGGCTACCATCCTTACTCTCAGTGAAAATGGTCCAGGTGCGCTGTCACCGCACGGCTAATCATCTGTAGGTTCTCAATCATACCGGAATGGGATTTACTATCCTTTTGCGTCTGTCACTACGCCCAGCACTCGCGAGTTTGAAGCTTGTCACAGTCATCCACTCCTAGAATCCTACTCGGAATACCACAGACAAGGTTTAGACTTTCCGGATTCTCAAGGATGCTGCCGATGGATTCTAGCTTATACCACGGAGATTCTGATTAAGGAATCTAAGAGATACTCATTCAATCTAATGTAGAACAGAAGTGGTTGTCAGGCACACGTTCATAGGTTGAGAATGGTGATGAGTGTCATAGATCATCACATTCATCATAATGAAGCACGAATGAACATCTTAGATAGGAACAAGCGTGTTTGAATAGAAAACAGAAGTAATTGCATTAATTCATCGAAACACAGCAGAGCTCCTCACCCCCAACAATGGAGTTTAGAGACTCATGCCGTCAAAAAGTACAAAGTTCAGATCTAAAAATGTCATGAGATACAAAATAAATCTCTAAAAGTTGTTTAAATACTAAACTAGTAACCTAGGTTTACAGAAAATGAGTAAACTATGATAGATAGTGCATAAATTCACTTCTGGGGCCCGCTTGGTGTGTGCTGGGGCTGAGACTTAAGCTTCTCACGTGCCTGGGCTGTTTTGGGCGTTCAACGCCAGGTTGTAACCTGTTTTTGGCGTTGAACTCCAACTTGTAACCTGTTTCTGGCGCTGGACGCCAGACTGCAACATGAAACTGGCGTTGAACGCCAGTTTACGTCATCTATCCTTGAGCAAAGTATGGACTATCATATATTGCTGGAAAGCCCTGGATGTCTACTTTCCAACGCAATTGGAAGCGCGCCAATTGGACTTCTGTAGCTCCAGAACATCCATTCCGAGTGCAGAGAGGTCAGAATCCAACAGTATCAGCAGTCCTTTTTCAGCCTGAATCAGATTTTTGCTCAGCTCCCTCAATTTCAGCCAGAAAATACCTGAAATTACAGAAAAACACACAAACTCATAGTAAAGTCCAGAAATATAAATTTTGCCAAAAAACTAATGAAAATATACTAAAAACTAACCAAATCATACTAAAAACTATATGAAATTAACCCCAAAAAGCATATAAAATATCCGCTCATCAACGGCAACCTAGGCAAAGGTGATTCCAAGGGTCTTGACAAGGCGTATTCAATTCCCATCCTCCTTTTTCTAAGGACTTCCACCTCTTCACAAGATCTCTTAATTTCAATCATTTGTTCAACAATTTTATCTAAACCTTTTTCCTTACTCAAATCATAAATGGGAGGACGAGAGAGATTTACCTCCACATTGCTTTCAAATCCAATGGGGGAAGGTTCTTCATATTCAAAGGATTCTTCACCACTAAGACTTGGTGCTTGCTCTTCCTCACCATGGGAACTCAATTCTTGCTTTATCCCATCCAAGGCTTCATATGGAATATGCCTTGGAAGGTGTGCACTTTCCTCCCTAGCATCAATTTCAATCATCTTGGAGGGGTTTTCTTCAACTCTATGTTCCCAAGGAGGTTCCGCATCTCCTAAGTCTTCAACCATTTCTTCCTCTACATCAACAATTATGGCTTCCTCCAATTGTTCCAATACAAAGCAACTTCCCTGATTCTCCACTAATCTCTCCTTCATGTTATGCTCTTCATTTGATTCTCCACATGTAGCCATGGGAGTTCCTTGAGTGTTCAAGCATTG
The DNA here is from genome assembly GCF_000816755.2 of Arachis ipaensis. Classification (NCBI taxonomy): domain Eukaryota; kingdom Viridiplantae; phylum Streptophyta; class Magnoliopsida; order Fabales; family Fabaceae; genus Arachis; species Arachis ipaensis. The sequence goes on from NC_029785.2 coordinate 55,385,395, forward strand.
GGATGCCAACCGGTTTACCACCTCATCCAAGGCAGCCTTGAATTGTTCTACATCCCTTTTCATCTCCTCTTGTTCTTGAACAAGAACATTAAAGATATCATCCATTGGAGGTTGGGGTGAATGGAAGGGTTCATCAATTTGGGGGAAGGATTCAGAGTCGGAAGGTGGTTCTTCTTGGTAGAGTTGTGGTGGTCTAATATTTTCCCTTCTTTCCATTTGTTGCACAACACACTCCATGGTTGCTTGGAATTGTTCCAATGTCTCCTTGAAACGATCCTTTGACTCTTGCTCCTCTTGGATATCATGAGTAGGATCATATGGCTCTTGGATTGAAGGGCATGAATATTCTTCCATGCGAGGTTGTGGTGGAAAGTAGTATTCATCTTGTGGTTGGAAATTTTCATACATTGGAGGTGGTTCATCTTGGTAATAATATGGAGGGGGTGGCTCTTGAAAATGTTGATGTTGGAATGTTGGTGGCTCTACATGTGGTTCATATGGCTCATATGGTTGTTGGTAGGATGGATATGGATTAGGGTCATATAAAGATGGTTGGTGAAAGGTGGCTTGTGAGTATAGTTGATGGCTAAGTTGAGGATATAGCTCATAGGTGTATGGTAGTGGTTTTTGGAAGTCACAAGGGGATTCACCATAACCATTGGATTGGTATGCATCATAGAATGGCTCTTCTTCATAGTGCATTGGTGGAGGTTATTGCCAAGAGGATTGATCATATGCATATGGCTCCTCCCACCTTTGGTTATCCCATCCTTGATGCACATCTTTATTGAAGTTCCCATTTCCTGCAACATAGTTGTAATCACACTCATAGCCAAAGTGAGAATTCATAGTGTAAAGTGAAAATAAGAAAAAAAAGCTAACAAGAAATAATGAAACAAAGTCCTAAAACTAGCAAAAACTAACAAGCAATCCAAAAATCAAGCTATTCACAATATTCACATATATATAATAACCAATAACAAAACACCATTGCAAGTCCCCGGCAACGGCGCCATTTTGATGAACAGACTTTTGTGTGGTTTAGAATTTCTCAAATGAAACCTCGTTGCATATATAGTTTCTAAACCAACAATAGCCCCTTCATACAAAATTTTTGGTTGTCACAAGTAACAAACCTCTAAATTTATAAACCGAAGTATTTAACCTCGAGTCGTTCTCCCTAGGAATTACAATAAAGTGCCTTATTATTGGTTATGGAGCATGTTTTAGGGTTTTGATAAGAGACATGAAATGTAAATAGCAATAAAAATAAACTAACAACTAGAAAAGCTCTTGACAAGGAATAAGAATTAGAAGTCCTATCCTAGTTATCCTCCTCAATTGTGACCACAATTGTCCATTGCTACCACTTAGTTAACCTCTAACCATGGAGGAAAGTCAAGTGGATGAATTAACTTGATTCCACAAGTCCTAGCCAACTCCCAAGGGAAAGACTAGCTTTAGTGGTATCCAAATCAATTTGCAACTTCTAATTATCAATCTACAAAGGAATTAGATAACTTAAGCGTCACTAATTACTCTACCAAAGCCAATAGGAATAAAATCTATACTAAAATCCAACCAAGCATTTTATCAAACACTTGGAAGGCATAAAAGGAAAACATAGTAAATTGCAAGGAATGTAATTCTACACTACTCAATTGCTAGGAATTAAACAATAACAAAATCAAATCAATAATAAAGGAACATAAATCATAAATTGCATTGAATTGAAAATGGAAGAACACAAATGCATCAACATAAAAGTAGAGAATTACATGAATTAAATGCAAAACTAGAAAGAAGAAGAGTAGAAGAAGAAGAATTACAAAAGGAAAAGTAAATCAAAGCATGAATTAAACCTAGATCTAAGATGGAAATATCCTAAGAACCCTAATTCTAGAGAGAAGAGGGAGCTTCTCTCTCTAGAAACTAACCTACATGATGCTAAGTTACAAACAATTGCTCCCTCTTTGTTTGGACTTCAATTCTGCATGAAATACACTCAGAAACAAGTTAGATTTGGGCCTGGGCAGCTCAGAAATCGCCCCCAGCGTTTTGTGTTTAAGTGGGTCATGTAAGAGTATTGGCGCATACGCGCCATGTGCGCGTGCGCGTCAATTGACAAAATCTTCATCCGCGCGGATTCGGTATGTACGCGTGCGCGTCTATAGGCGAGACCACTTTTGCGCGTGCGCGCCTCGTGCGCGTGCGCGCCTCGTGCGCGTGCGCGTTCTTTGATGCATTCCCAATCTTTGTTTCTTCATGCATTCTCCCCTTTATATGCTTTTCTACTCATTTCTTCCATCCAATACTTGCCTTATAAACCTGAAATCACTCAACGCACACGTCAAGGCATCGAATGGAATTAAAATGAATCAAAATTACCAATTTTAGGGCCTAAAAAGCATGTTTTCACATTTAAGCACAATTCAAGGGAGAATTACAAAACCATGCTATTTTATTGAATAAATGTGAGAAAAAGTGGTAAAATCCCCCAAAATAAGCACAAGATAAATCACGAAATCGGGATTTATCACTACCCAGGTAAATCTAATCCCACTATCATCTCCCTTCAGTTGGATGATATCCTTGAGTATAGGGTCTTGATGAGCAGATATTTTATACACTTTTTGATGTCATTTTCTTATTGTTTTCAGTATATTTTGTTAAGTTTTATTATGTTTTAGTAGGTTTTAAAGCAAAATCTACTTTTTGGATGCTAATTAGAGCTTTTGTATTTTTCCTATGATTTTAGGTGGATTTTGGGTGATTTTGGCAAGTTTTGGCAAAGTTTGATTCAAAGGCAAGGAAAGCATAGCAGATGCTGTCAGAATCTAACCTCCGTGCATTCAAATGAGCATTTTTGGAGCTACAGAGATACAATTGACGCGTTCTCAATGGCGTCAGAAAGCTAACTTCCAGAGCTTTCCAGCCCTATATAATGGTTTATACTTTTTTTCAGATTGCTCTGCCCAAAATGGATGTTGAACGCCCAAACTACCCTTTTTCTGGCGTTCAACGCCCAAGAAGGACCAACCTCCCAAGTTGAACGCCCAAACTGGCGTTCAACGCCACAAAGGGAGCAAGGAAGCAGCATGGACACTCCCTAGTGGGCGTTCAATGCCCACTCCCTCAAGTTGGATGCCAAGCTCATCCCAAACACTCACCAAGTGAGCCTAGAAGTAGATTTTAGCACTCCTTAGCTTAGTTTCACATATCTTTGTAATTTTAATTTTAAATAACATCTTTTAGGGTTAGCATCTCCTATTTAAGGAGGAGAACACTTAGGAATTAGGCACACCTTCGAGGGAGGATAGATACCATTAGACACACCTAAGTTTCTCTGTACAGTTTGAGCAACTAAACCTCCTAAGTTAAGGTTAGGGGCTCTACTGATTCCTATAGATTAATGCAATTACTTTTCTACTTCAATCTGTGTTTGATTCTATTCTATGATGCATTATTGTTCTTCATACTAATGAATCTCGATTCTACATGAGTTTCTTATGAGTCCTGACCCAGATAGTATTGAACTACAGCTTGAGGGTGCATCACGGGTTCTAACCGAATTATCTGGACTAATTGGGGTATGTGACATATAACCTCGTTAGTCAGGGGCAATTGAGGTTCCTGTGGCTCTAAGGGCTAGAACCATAAGAGCATCAGTGTCTGATCCGGAAGATCCGACCTTGTCGCTGGCGTTTTAAGTAGGATCATCAAAGAGATTGAATTGCGCGCGCTTCACCCTCTCCCAGATTGATCTAGTCCGTTCGGATGTTTGGTCTGGACCGGAGGAAATTAATGACCACGACCAATGGCTTAATCACTTACAGCCTTGCTATTGAAGGAATCATTCATCATTGGAGTAGTGAGTATGACATGTTAATCCAGAAGAAAAAGCATCTCCAAAGCCTTAACTGACTGCTAATTACTGTCTTTATCTTGTTCATTTATCACTTTCATTATTGTTTGTTTATGCGCCTACAACAATCAAAACTACCTTTCTATTCGCCTGACTAAGATCTGCAGGATAACCACAACTTGCTCAATCCGGCAATCCTTGTGAGATTCGACCCTCACTCACCTGAGGTATTACTTGGACGACCCGGTGTATTTGCCAGTTCAGTTGTGCGAGTCACAAATTCGCACACTAGGTCTATTTTGACCACTCTTCTCCCTGCCTTCAATGACTTCACTGCCAGAGAGTTATCTGACGCAACTAGAATCTTGTTCATTCCTGGATTTTTATCCAAAATAATTGTTACTTCTACTTCTAGGCTTGAAGTTGCGACAATTTTTGATGTCGTTCTTACAACCATTTTTCCTTTTCCGTCCTTGTCAACTACAGCCACCACTGCCTCACCCATTATTGCTTTATAGGGTGCATCAACATTCATTTTCATCCATGGTTGTGGAGGAGGATTTTAGGTAACATGTCATCTTTTAACTTTTGCTTCCGTCTACATTATTGTTTGCTCATCCATGATTGCTTGTGTGTATTCCTTGTCCATTATTTCTTCTCTGATAATTGTTGCTCTTGGCTTAATTTTGTTGCTTTGATAAATTGCATGGTTCCTTGACTTCCAAACCTCCCAAATCAGGAACGTCAATTTGCTAATCCATTGTTCCTGATCTTCCTTGACATTATCTCTAATCTTCTTTATACACTCTTTTAACCACCTTCCAAATGAAGTAATTGAATCTTTTGTGGGTATTAGTTGAATTTGTGCAACGAACCACACTGCCTGAGTCCATAGACATAACAAAATAACATGTTCTGTGCTCTCTATCTCATTTTTACAAATTTGGCAGGTTGGTTGCCTAACAATTTTTCTCTTGTATAAATTTTGATTTACTGGAATTATACCTTAGACAACTTTCCATAAAAATATTTTAATTTTTTAGGAGCTTGAATCTACCATAACTCCCTCCATTGCCTTTCAAATCGATACTAGTGGATGCCAATTAGGTTCACGTTCCCTCATTTCCTTTCTAGCCATGTGATAGCATGTTTCAATTTCATATTTCCATCCGCTCTATCAGGTTAGATTAATTCATCATCTCTATTAATAAGATTGAGTGGAGTTTTTAAAAATTTATCCCTTACTTCTTGAGAAAAAGGCTGGTCTATTTTCACTTTGTCCTACCCCCTCTTTCGAAGTAACTAAATCACTTACATACTCAATTAATGGATCTCTATTGCCGTATATTTGAGCCGCCGGTCTTTGATTTTGCGGCGGTTTAAAACCGCCGCTAATCATTTTAAAAAACGCCGCTATGCTCCGCCTCTGCTGTAGTGTATTGAGCCTGAAAACTCATTTATCATCCCACACTATCATTTTTCTTCCATTGCCTATTAACCGTTTGCAATTTCTCCTAAAAAATTCCTCCCATGTATTAAACTTCTCCGAAAGCATGAAGCTTTTTTGTGATCTTTGGCTTCCTAGAATGAACAATTTGAAAAGGTATATAACTTTAAGTGTCCTGGCTCTAACAAAATTTGGATTCTCTAGAATTCTCTATGCTTACTTTGCTAGATGAGCCACATTTTGAGTATAAATCCTTAAAACCCAATCCTCCATTATTCTTGCTCACGGTTATTGAATCCTATTTATTTTCAATGAATTTCACGCTCTTGCCTAGATGAAACCCACAAAAATTTTGCTACCCTCGCACTCAATCTTTGACAATAGATCAAAAATTACATTCATGGCATAGGTAGGAATCACCTGGACAACGACCTTGATCAAAATTTCTTTTCCGGCTTGGTTCAAAAGTTTTCTTTCCATCCATCTAATTTGTTTGTTACTTTTTCTTTGATCCATGCCAAAACTTTATTTTTGAATCTCCCATAATGACCAGGTAGTCTTAAGTACTTCCCAAGGTTATCCCAAGTCTCTATGTCTAGAATTTTTTCTATATCACTCCTTTTTTTGATGGAATAAACCTGATTTCTAAAAGTTAGGCCTGATTTATTCAAGTTGATTCGTTGACCTAGCACATCCATATATTCATTAAGGATATAGACAATTTGGTAGACTTCTTCCTCAGTAGATTTCGGGAGAATTATGCAATCATCTACAAATAGAAAAAAATAATTGGTACAGTAGCGCTCATTCTAAATCTGTGATTGCTCTTTTTTTCTACGCTTCTTATATCAAAATAGAAAAGAATTTAGCTGTAATTATAAACAAATATGGTGACAAAAGACCTTCTTGTGTCAATCCTTTTTAGGGCACTATTCTATTTGATAATACCACATTCACTTTAAATTTATAGGATGCTCATGTGAGGTTGTGACACATTTCATAATTAGCTCGTTCCATTCTTTTTGAAATCTAAAGGCCTCTAGGACCTTTTTTATAAAATTCTACTCCATCCAATCATACGTCTTGCTTATGTTTAATTTAATTACCAATTTTTTTTCTCCTGTTCTATTTTTTCACCTTAATCCATAAGAAGCTTCTTAAACTATAAATATTATCCTGAATTAGCCATTTATTAACGAACACACTTTGAGTGGAAACACTACTTTGTCTAGTACTTTCCTTAACTTTATTACCAAAATTTTTGAAATAATTTTATTGATGAAGTTACAACATGAGTCTTAGGTGATTCAAGATTTCTGACTGCTTCACTTTTGGTATCAACACAATCATAGTATTGGTTACACATAGAAGGAATGTTGATTTCACAAGCCTTCCTCGAAGTTTGGGCTCAAAACATGTCGGCCTCAAATCGCAAGTCCTAATGTGCAACAGAAGCACGGAAGATTCAACTCTCCTCCTACAGCGATTCATGAAGAATGTTGAAGACAAGCACCCTCCTTCAAAAACGATAACATTTGGCCGTTTTCTATTTCATTTTTAACGATTTACCACTCTCGTTTTTAATTATTGGAAAAGTATAAGTGGATAATAAAAATACTAAATAATATAAATAATAGATATATCATATGTTCAATTTATTAGGTGTACGAATGATTTTTCAAATATTAAAATTTAGGTGAATAATTTAAAAATGTAGTGTATTTTTATTTTTTTTTAGGCTAATTTTAGAGTTTATTTTTTCACATTGTTTACAAAAACTATTTTCTAGCTAGTAAAATTCTTAATTATTACCGCACTAATTAGTTTCGAAGTAACAAAAAATATAAACTTAAATGTTTATGCCACTTGTAAATATTTGAATATCTGGTCAATAAATAGCCAAGCATACAAATATAGGTGGTGCATATAGTTGTTCATATCTATAGCAAGAGATGGACAAACATCATCCATGGACACACATGATCAATTGCTATGTTCTTTTTCTCAGAGCAACAAGTTTTCTTAGGAAGAGGAGGAAGAGCCTTTGGGCACAAAAAGAAATTCCTTGAACCCAAGTTCATCACCTTCTCATCTCGCTCCAAACCTACATGCACAGCCAAAATCATACACATATCCTTATTACATTATCATGAAATTAATTAATTAATTAATTAATATACAGAGTTCTGCATATATATATATATATCAGGTCATCAGTAAATTGGGCATCAAAATTGAAAGAAAAGTTAGTTGTTAGTTATTACATGCAACATTAATAATAATGGTAAGCTCAGATATGCAATTATAATGAAACTGATTTCAAATAATTGTTGTCTGATCCGTACTTTTTATTCTAGATAATTAAGAACCTTAATAGACAAGACAAATTTTTATCATCATATTCATTAGTCAAATTATGAAGACATTAATTCATAAATGAGTAACTAAACATATATGAACATTATTTTTAGAAGATTCTATTTTATAACATAATTTAAAACTCCCTTAAAATGTTTTCATATGAACAGTCTCTCTGATTATTATTTTATTTATTTTCTCTTGGTATATATTATGGAGTCATTTTGAGTTTAAGGAAAGACAATAGTCATATGATGAGTAATTTAATAACAATAATGCTGCATAACTTGTTAAAGATTTTAAGTTACCATTCAGGTGTCATATTATAGTCTAATTTATTCAGTGAAAATATAGATAGAGCAAGAAAATGAAAAATAAAAGATAAGATAATACTAATAATTACTTTCAAGGGCAAAAGAGGAGTAGTGAAGGTCATAGCGGTTAGGATCAGTGTCCTTCAAGAATGGTCTCCTCTTCTCCTTCTCATAAAACGCCAATGCTGCCTTCACCAAGTCGCCGACGGTGTCCTCTGCCGGTATCACCACTTGCATGGCACCCGGGCTATTCTCTAATGTCACGTTCACCAACAATTTTGCCGGCCGTCGAGGACTGTTTCCTCCGTTTTGCATGGCGAAAAATGGAGGAACCCTCGGGGGCGTAAGAGATGTAGGAACTAGTGTGCGAATGAGGCCGGAATTTTTCTCTGGCAGCACATTTTGGAGTTTAATACGGCGGCCAAAACCCAACGGGCCGTTATCGGAGATTAATTTTCTCCGATGACCCTGTTGTATAGGAGTCATGCTTATTAGGATAAGTATTTTTGCGTTTTCTTTTTCAAAGCTGCGCTATGTTTGCATGTATTGCACTTGAGGCACTTGAGAAGCAAAAGTATTGAGGGAGCTAGTCCTATTCCTAACTTCCAAGTAAATACTAACAATGCAAGCAGAATGGAGATATAAAATGTAAGGTTTTGTTTGGATTATTATAGGAAGCTTCTCGGAAAGTGTTGAATCAATTTATGTGTAGATATCGTTTTTGGCTAAGGAGTTTTAGAATTAAAAATGATATTTAAGTAATAAAGAGTAACGGTAGAGAGAGAATAAAATAAATATAAAATAAAATAACTTTAGACTAATTTAAATTGATTTTTATCGTTCCCAAACATTTTTGTTAAGAGTAAAACCATGCAATGACAAATCATTTAGATCTTTAATCTTTTTGCTTACACAAGCTCGCTTCACAACTTGGGTTGATTTTTTTAAATTTTAAGTGTACTTTTGTTAAAATGATATGATACTTTTTATTTAATTCAATATCTAGAAATTGATATGTGATTTTCGCTCATACTTTCTTCTTAAATATTATCAAATTTCTTTTGATAAATTAATAAATAATTCTGAGGACATGTTGGAAGAGGTAGCGGCAAGGCAGAGCCGGTAGTACTTGTACTTTCTTACGAGTGAAATTTCCTACGAGTTGGTGGAGTCTGATGTCTTTTTTTGTTTGTGTCCTTTTAAGGTGACGTTTTGCATGGACTCTATCATAGCCGTAAAGGTAAACTAACAAAATTACCTTTGATTTTTTAAGACGCTGATAAAAATATTTTTATTTTAGGTAAGGATACAAATATCCTTAAAATTTTTTAAAATATATTAAAAATAGTTATGTTAGATATATATTTTTAAAAAATACTTAAAAATTAAATTTAAATATTATTTTTTTGCAAACATAATTAAAAAGATAGACAACTTTATTTTTTAAAAATTAATAAATTTATGCTAAGTAGATTTTTTTTGGCCAATTTTTTTATTTATGACCAAGAATAATTTTGAAAAATAAAAATAAAATTTTAGAGATCAGCATTTTATCTATTTTTTAATGTACTTTTTAAATAGCAATGTTATATGACTAATAAATATTATTATTTTGAATAAGCACTTTACAAGCAATAGTTTAAACCTACATTTACAACTAGGAGCGGAGTTAGATAAAATATTAGAGGGGGATCAAAAATATTTACACAATAAAATAAGACTAAAATAAAATTTTAAAGGAGAATAAACTGAAATTTACATATAATTTACATGTAAAAATTTAAAATTAGGAGCCATTGCCCCCCTCCCCCTTCTCACTATGTGGCTTCGCCCCTGAATTACAACGCACATGAGTTTACACACAAAAAATACATACTTTCATAAAAACATTAAAAAAATTATAAAAAATACTAAGTTATTAATGTCTTTCATTCCCAAACTTTAATTTGACTCCCAAACATTTCGATTATATATTGGCACTACAAAAAAACAGCTCTATTGCCACGCTTTTAAAGCGTGGCAAAAAGAGAAATAAAAAAGTAATAGAAAAAAATTATATTTTTAAAATAATATTTTAATTTTAACCAAAAGATAAAAATAACATAAAATATATAAAACAAAAAATAACATATTATAAATATTATGAACAAAATTAAAATTTTAATCAAAATATTAAAAATTAAAATAATACTTTATTGTAATAAATAAATTTTTTTGTCTTGGTACCCTAATAAATATTACTTTTAGTCATACACACTCACAAACTCATGTATCTTAACAAATATTTGAATAGTATGTTGTTTTCTTCCTTTTTTTTTTTTTCTTTTGGGTCAAGTTACATAAGGTTAGAGTTGAACCTGAAATTTCTAGGCGAGAAAGGGAGACATATGACATTGAGCTATAGGTCATTGAAAATAGTATGTGAAATGACCTAATTTCTGGTAGGTCGGGATCACTACCTATTATTAGGTTCTACTTCTTAGTTAACCTATAAGATTCTAGACTCTGTACTATTTATATACATATGAGCCTGTCGCGTTATCGGACTCACAAATATTTACCAAATTTTATATGTTTTGCGGTTTCAATCTTAGAAAAAAGCTGAGAAATACCATACAGAAAATAAATAAAAGCATTTATCACTTAATTGAACCAAATAACCAACAAG
>NC_029785.2:55397394-55403218 GCF_000816755.2 Arachis ipaensis
CTGGTCCATGTAGCAAACTCTTAGGCTGACATTCAGACTAGCTAAAGAAAATCAAGTCTTAGCCCTCAAAACGACTCTACTAGAGTGAGGGAAAACAGAGTCTAAGAAAACAATGACCATATAGACAAAACACCGTTGAGGTGTACACCCGATTTATTCATCTTAGAACTAGTCTCGAACACCACTTGCAACACCTCTACTACTGGCAACATCAATAGCTGGCTCTGTGGACCATCAGATCTCCAATGTGGGTCCTCATCAGGGTCCTCGTCAGAAAAAGTAGAGAGGTAACTGACGCATGCACATCATATTGTGTTTTTCTACTCTTTTTTATATAAGAAATTAATACATAATGATTAATTATGGAGTGTTTTGGTGCTTGAATTGAATATTGCTTTAATTTTTTGAGTTAATGAATTTTGCAGGAAATAATGAAAAAAGAAGCAAAAAGCACAAAACAAGCTTAAAAGAAGAAAAGAGGAAGTTTTGGGAACACTTTAAAGCTGAGGACATGCTTTGGAACCTTAGGCCACGCTTTCAAAAGTGTGGCCCATGAAAAGAGGAACCACTGGAAGTGCAAGAAAACACGCCAAGGAGAATGGGCGTGTAGAATGGAAACGCCTTCGATATGGGACTCATGCGTACGCATGCCTCATGCGTACGTGCAACACCTGAAAAATGTGGATTCATGCGTACGCATGCTGCATGGGTACGCGCAAAAGCTAGAAAAATGAGGGTTCATACATACGTATGCTGCATGCTTACGCGCAATTGAAGCCTTTTGTCATGGTCATGCTTTCGCATGCCTCATGCATACGCACGGCCTAGTGAATAGTGGATGTTCCACACGCCAGGAAGAACGGGCGTTTGTGCTTTACACGCCTTCGGCACTTAAATGAAGGCTTTTTCTTTGGCAATGTACATGGGCGTGTAACGCCATATTTTGGGCATGTCACACGCCATATTTCACCTCCTAGGACCCTATTTGCTAAGTGGCATTTCACACGCCAAAGCCCAGCATTACACGCTAGGCCAAGTTTCCATAAGACTATTTTAAAGACCCCATTTGGGCGTTTTACACACCACAACGATGGCATGACACATGCCGAGGAAAGAAGAGTTCCAAAGACCAGAGAAGAGCGGCGTTTAATGGCACACCTATGCGTGTCACACGCCTAAGGATTATTTTTGAATCTTACTTGAAATTGAAACAGAATTGTGCTTCACTTCTTTTTCTTAAGTAATTGACTAAGGAATTAGCTGTTAATTAAGTTAAAGAGAAATTACATTACCAAGGAATTGGAATTTGATTATTTATAATTCGTCGTGATTAATCTTTGCATACCTCATCTAAATAAACACAAGGTTTGTTTTCCTAAGGAGTGAACATCTCTGACACGTTAACTATCTTTATCATCTTACTTTCTCAACCAATTTTTGTATGCTTTTGTTAAATTTTCTGTTTTCATGCTATTTATTATTGAAATACTTTTTCTTGATTGTCTGACTAGAGTAGTTAATTGACCATTGCTTGGTTAATCCGTTAATCCTCGTGGGATCGACACTCACTCAACATGAGTTATTACTTGATACAATCCGGTGCACTTGCGAGTGTTTTGTGGTTTATGAAATCCGCATCTAGTTTTTGGCACCGTTGCTGGGGATTAATTGTGGTTAACAAACTACCAATCAATTGATTACCTAGATTAGACCTTTTTTACTTTTTGTTTATTTACTGTTTTCGTTTTATTTCCCCCTGGGAATTCTCTTCACATAGTGAAGGGAGTTCCAATTTGATTTTCTTGTTGTTTTTGTCTATGCAGAATAACAGGGATATAGAAACGCTTCAATACGATTCTAAGATTAAAAGAACTCTTTGGTGACAAAGGAAACACCCTAGAAATCAAAGAGTTGAAGAAGACATTGAAGAAGTAGTTGAGGAAAATTCTGAGCAAGGTATGGCAGAGAACAGCAATGCCAATGTTCCTCCACCTAGGAGGACTCTTGGATCTTTCACTACCCCCAATCTAGGGAGTTGTGGAAGAAGCATTGTAACACCTACTGTCAATACCAACAATTTTGAGTTGAAGCTTCAGCTTGTTACATTGGTTCAAGAAAATTCTCAATTCAGTGGGAGACCGCAAGAAGATCTGAATTTGTTTTTCTCCAACTTCTTGCAAATTTGTGGCATTGTCAAAACCAATGGCGTACCGACTGAGGTTTACCGACTTTTGCTCTTTCCTTTTTGATGAGCGAATATTTTATACGCTTTTTGGCATCATTTTCATATAATTTTTAGCGTGTTTCTTTTGAGTTTTATTAAGTTTTCATAGGTTTTAGTGTAAAAGTCACATTTTTGGATTCTACTTTGAGTTTGTGTGTTTTTATGCACTTTCAGGTATTTTCTGGCTGAAATTGAGGAGTTGGAGCAAAAGTCTGATTCAGAGACAGAGAAAGCACTGCAGATGCTGTCTGGATCTAACCTCCTTGCACTTGAAAGAGCTTTTCGAGAGCTACAGAAGTCCAAATGGAGTGTTCTTAACGGCTTTGGAAAGCTGACTTCCAGGGCTTTCCAAAACTATATAATAGTTTATACTTTGTTTCAGAATTAAAGGCCTAAAACTGGCGTCCAACGCGAGCCTCCTGCCCTAGTCCAGGCGTCCAGCACCCAAAGGAGGAGACCAGCATCCAAACGCCCAAAGAGGACCCCTAGCCAGCGTTCAACACCCTAGAGGCCTCCTAGCACGTGAATTTCATCAAAGCTCAGTCCAAACACTTACCAAGTAGGCCCCAGAAATAGATTTTAGCACTAAAAGACTTTTTTACCCTTTCTTATGTAATCCTTAGTCATTAGCTTAGTTTTTAAATAACTTTTACACGATCTTCAAGGCAAGATCAGCCATATTTCATTTTTCACATTGTATTTTCTATCAGTATGAGTTTCTAAACCTCCTAGGTTGAGGGCAGGAGCTTTGTTGAGTTTTATAGATTAATAAAAGTATTACTGTTTCTTTTCAATCCGTGTTTGATTCAATTCTGAAATGTATCTTCGTTCTTCAACTTGGTGAATGGGATGACCCGTGACAATCATCTTCGTTCTTCAAACTAAGATCGCGTGCCTGACAACGACCCATGTTATTCTAGGGTTTATGTGAATACGTAACTGGAAAGCATCGTACCACCAGCTTGATTATACATCTCTTAGACGGCTTATCCACGACTTCATTGGGGACTTCTCGAGACACCAGTTTAGCCGAAGTATGGGGAGATTAAGGTCTCTGTGGTAGAGGCTAGAATCCAAAGGCACAATATTCTCTGATCTGGAAGATTCGACCTTGTTTGTGGCATTTTGAGTAGGATCATTAAGGAGAATGGACTGCAGGAGCTTCACCCTCAATCAGAATGGATCCACACTAACCCTGGGGTTTAGATCTGGAGAAGCATTGGTGACCTCTCAACGGGTGACAATCACATACGGCCTGCCATAGAAGAAATCATTCACAATTGAAGAAGACAGTAATACTAGAGTTAATCCAGAAGGATAAAGCATCTCCAAGCCTTCACCATCTTTTTATCATTGTAAACAGGTCAACCTAGTTTAGATCTCATTATTCCTTTTATGCAATTAAACAACATACCAACATCTCCTACTCACCTGACTAAGATCTACAAGATAACCATAGCTTTCTTCAAACCACAAACCTCATGGGATCGACCCTGACTTGCTCAGGTATTACTTAGACGACCTAGTGCACTTGCTGGTACAGTTGTACAAAGTGTGGGGATTCGTGCACCAAGTTTTTGGCGCTGTTGCCGAGGATTGTTTGAGTTTGGACAACTAACGGAAGGACTACATGGTAATCAAGGTCCTTCAACCTCCACTACCCCCTGACAAAGGAGGTACTTCCATGCAGAGTAAAATTATGGAGCCTCCTCCCCTGGTGAAAACTCATACAGTTTCCCCAGATATCAAACTTAAGTTTGGTGTTGGACAATCATCACCCACCAAGGAGGAAGGTCCTGATGACAAGTCATCTTATGCTAGCTTTTCAAGCATTTTTCACTTGTTTCATTAGGTTTTATGCACTTTCTTCCATTATAAGTAAGTGATTTAGAGTGGATTTGCATGGTTATGTCAATTCAATCAACCATCAATAATTTGCCACAAAATTATAAGGTTTAAGCTAGAATTAGTTGGTTTTTGAATGATAGAGAGATATTGTGAATTTGGTGATGCTTTGTTTGGTAGGTGTAACGACCCAATTTCTGGTACGTCATGATCATACTAGAAACTGAGCGCTACCAACTTGTCTACCTATCTATTATCTATTATGTATTATATGAGCCTGATTCGTTGTTAAAAGCGTAGTTATTTTACGAGGTACTTTTTTTTTTAAAACATTTGGATTAATAGACGAAATCATTCATAAGCAATTCACAACTGATAGTAGATAAAACAGTTATAAACAACCATACATAAATATATCACATGCAGTTGATATCATTCGGTTATCCAGCCTTTATTAGAGTAAAGATCTTTAGTTAGGACACCCCTAGATATAGATACTCATGCTTCCATCTGAAGGTGGAAGGGAGAGAGAAGGGGTAAGAACTGGGGAGTTCTTAGTAGGGTCGGGGTTATTAGTTAAGTTCATTAATTTGGGGTCGATTAGCAGACAAATAACATAATATAGCGAAGCAGTAAATAGAAAATAAAGATAGAAAGAGAAAGTAGAGACAACAGAAAGCAGAACACAAGCAAAAGAATACAAGAAAATAAAACACAGAAATAGCATCAAGCAGACAAACATAAAGAAATAGACCACACTCAGAAAGGAATGCAACAGAGAATGATGTGCAGACAAGAATGATGCATGTCTAGCCCTAGTGCAGGTAATGAGCTCATCTGTCGATTACTAACCCGCTCCCGACGTTATCCAGCAACCTCTGTCTGGATAAGGCTTTCCTATTGGCTATACCCCTGTGTACAGGAAATAACCCCTCTGCCACCACAGGGTCCACTGCACGCAGGAAATAACACATCTGCCACTGCAGGGATGTATGCCGACACACCTTCTGTATAAAGGAAATAACCCCTCTGCCACTACAGAAATGGAACAGGTGGTCACGGTACTTCTGTAGCAGGAAATAACCCCTCTGCCTTACAGAAATAAAATATGGATCTGTACCGTAGGAAAGCGTTCTCAGTGGTCGCACCACTATCTATCTGACTGCCTTCACGCAGTAAATCATCATACAAGTATATCTGGCGTTGCCTTAGCGCAACAAATAAATAAACACATCTCTTGGGCTTACAGAAATAGTGCCCCTGCAAGTGAACTTCGGCTTACAGGAATAATATAAACACAACAGAACAACTTTCTGTAGGTGAACTTCGGCCTACAGAAATGGCACCTCTGTAAGTGAACTTCAGCTTATAGAAATGGTGCCCCTGTAAGTGAACTTCGGCTTACAGGTATCACAACTATTCTAACTTAAAGATGACATAATGACAATGAGGATTGAGATTCTTGATGATATATCAAAGGTTTTCCCCTTACTTATCTTCCGGAGAAATTCGTACTTTCAGAAACGATCTCGCGTACTCGAAAATCGGGGTTGTTACATTCTACCCTCCTAAAAGAAATTTTGCCCTCAAAATTTCAGCTGCGTGCAAGAATCCATCTTCAAGAAGTCTATTTCCTTCAAGCCATCCTGACGAAGAGATCGGATCGTTCCTTACAACATCTAAATATCACATAGCCATGGCCTTGGAGATCATAACAGCTATAAGAATAGTTGTGCCTCTCACGAATTTGTCGTT
>NC_029785.2:55403329-55405167 GCF_000816755.2 Arachis ipaensis
AACAACTATGAAGATAGCTGTGGCTCACGTCGATTTGTCTTTTGGAGCTCGATTAAACCATGCCTATTCATAGTCATTGAGGTCTTATCCGCACCAAACAATCAATATTAAGGTGATCAGTCTTAATATCTTAAGTTAGGCACGAACATTCCCAAAATGAGCACTCATAGACATTCATGCCAAATGTATCTTGAAGATACCCTAACAGCATGGGACACACAAGCAGAGTATGCAACGAAGCATAGTCAGTCCACTCCCCAGGCTCTATTGGGAACGAACTGCTCTGCTCAAAACTCAAGTCAGGTGGATCGTCATCAAAAGGTGGAAGGTCGTCTACTAATCCTCTGCACGATCATATGTCATCAAAGAGCGTCTCTCAAGTACTTCATCGAGTGGCCACATAACAGCAACATCATACGGAGGACTTAGGTTAAAGTTTGTAGATAAGCAGGGTGCAGATGTTGGCTGGTCTCACAGTATTTACATATAAACAGAAACGGAGTTCACTCTAGACTCAGCAGACTACCTAGAGCAGAATCTTTTTTGCGAACGGTCGTCAGTGAACTACGGAAGTGTACCCAAACTTCCATCTGAAGGGGGAAGAGAGAGAGAAGGGGTAAGAACTGGGGAGTTCTTAGTAGGGTTGGGGTTATTAGTTAAGTTCATTAATTTGGGGTCGATTAGCAGACAAATAACATAATATAGCGAAGCAGTAAATAGAAAATAAAGATAGAAAGAGAAAGTAGAGACAACAGAAAGCAGAACACAAGCAAAAGAATACAAGAAAATAAAACACAGAAATAGCATCAAGCAGACAAACATAAAGAAATGGACCACACTCAGAAAGGAATGCAACAGAGAATGATGTGCAGACAAGAATAATGCATGTCTAGCCCTAGTGCAGGTAATGAGCTCATCTGTCGGTTACTAACCCGCTCCCGACGTTATCCAGCAACCTCTGTCTGGATAAGGCTTTCCTATTGGCTATACCCCTGTGTACAGGAAATAACCCCTCTGCCACCACAGGGTCCACTGCACACAGGAAATAACACATCTGCCACTGCAGGGATGTATGCCGACACACCTTCTGTATACAGGAAATAACCCCTCTGCCACTACAGAAATGGAACAGGTGGTCACGATACTTCTGTAGCAGGAAATAACCCCTCTGCCTTACAAAAATAAAATATGGATCTGTACCGTAGGAAAGCGTTCTCAGTGGTCGCACCACTATCTATCTGACTGTCTTCACGCAGTAAATCATCATACAAGTATATCCGGCGTTGCCTTAGCGCAACAAATGAATAAACACATCTCTTGGGCTTACAGAAATAGTGCCCCTGCAAGTGAACTTCGGCTTACAGGAATAATATAAACACAACATAACAACTTTCTGTAGGTGAACTTCAGCCTACAGAAATGGCACCTCTGTAAGTGAACTTCAGCTTACAGAAATGGCGCCCCTGTAAGTGAACTTCGGCTTACAGGTATCACAACTCTCTGTAGGTGAACTTCGGCCTACAGAAGCAACACCCTGAGATACATTCGGTATGAATAGTTATCCTGTCCCAAGTATAGGTTCATTAAGTCTATACTGAAACAGTTTAACTTTTCATATTATACCTAACCCTAGTCGCAACTCAGGGACTAACTATGTTGCCCTAGTTCGTTCACTAATTTCTGTCTGTTTTTCTATCATTAAAACTTTACAGATTTTTCTTTGGTTTTTATCTTTTCTTTAAATTCTTATCTTTCCTTTATCTTTGCCTCACTATCATGTTATTACCACTCCCTAAGTATTTTATGAAGGTAATTATGAGATTCTGCACTTAAAGTTG
>NC_029785.2:55405198-55418262 GCF_000816755.2 Arachis ipaensis
CTAACTTCCAGAAATTACCATATAACCCCTTAAACACCAAAAATTTTACTTCCTTGACCTTTTAAGATCTAAAAGGTGTTCTTCAATGTTCTTCACCACACTCAAAGTGTTCTTCATGTTCTTCATAAATTCTTCAGATTCTTTCTCTGTTTTTACCCGTTTTTCAGTTTTTTCAACAACCGATTTTTACCAAAATTCAAAATAAATTTCCAGCCACTAAAACCCCATCTTTTCTACATGATTTTAACATAAATTTAACCTCAATTTAAGCCCTAGGGTTTCGTTTTTCCAGCTGCCCCAAGAACACACATTCATAGCTTGAATTTCATCAAATTTCATCAAATTTTCACCAAAATTTCAACAAGAATTACTCATACAAACAATCAATTTCAAGCACAGCCAAATCATATCATAATCACACAACTCAAACACAATCAATAAAGATTAAATTCATCAATCCCTACCTGGTTTTGCTGCTCCTAATTTGGTTAAATACTAGGTTCTTCGTGACCGCGTTATCGAGCTTGTCTCAACTAAGGTCCTGAGTTAAAGATAATATAATGACAATGAGGATTGAGATGCTTGATGATACAGAAGAGGTATTCCCTTTACTGATCTTTCGGAGAAATCCGTGTATTCAGAAACGATCTCGCGTACTCGAAAATCGGGGTTGTTACAGTAGGTTTGATTACTTGTAGGTGAAGAAATGGTGAAGAGAAGAAAGAACCATGAAAGCATGCCTTATCAAAGCGTGTCCTAGGATATAAAAGCGTATCACTCAAGGAACCAAGCATAGCGCTCTCTATTTGAGCGGAGCGTTCACTCTTTGAACGCTAGTTGGGAGCACCAAAGCTCCCACCAAGAAGCAAACGCTCAAGCATAGCACTACGTTGAGTGCCCAAACGGAGCGCTCAAAGGAACCAAAGAAAACAAGGGTAGCGCTCAATTGGAGAGAGCGTTCCGTTAACTCTCTTCACTTTTTCGGGCTCCCACCAAAAGAAACAAGGCGCGACACTCCCAAAATAAAGCAGCCAAGGTTTGAACCATACACACAAAGGCGTGCTACACTACACCAAGCAAGGAAATTGTTAGTAAAAGGAAGCCAGCAAGGTTCGAAGAGGGGCACACACGCATAGAGAGGGCGCTATGTTCTCTTCACTCACTGAGCGCTACACATGATGAGAAAATTGGCAAAAGGGGACAGCCAGAGCTTGAAAGTGGAAACCAACACACAAGGCATGTAGCGCTACATTAAAACTCTTCACTAAGTGCTACACTAGAGAGCTAGGCACAAGGCAAGGGAGCGCTACATTTTCTTTCTTAACTGAGCGCTCCACTGGAGGTGGCCCTTGTTTCAATTTTCAATCAAAAGCCATCTTGGATCCACTTCTTCACTAACTTGAAAAGCCCAATCCAAATTCTGAAAACCAAAAATAGAAAGTGTATAAATAGGAGTTAATTTGATTTGTAAAAGAGAGGATTATTATCCTTAGCTCATTTTTAGTTTTACCTTTAGCTCCATTTTAGTTTTCACTTTGATTTGAATTGTTCTAAATTTGGGAATATAGATCTGAGTTTTTCTTTCTGCATTTTCATTTCTTCTGCAACTTCTGCTATCTGTTCTTGGAATTTGAATTGAGATTGAAGAGCTTCATTGATTCTAAGTTTGAGAATCATCTTTTACCTTTCTTCTCAATTGTTCTAAGAATTGGATTTGAATTTAGCTTTCTATTTTCATTCTATGCAACTTCTACTTTTCTATTTTGGGTTTTTGTATTGAGATTTAAGAATTCCATTGAATCTGGATCTGAGAATTTAGATCTAAGTTTCTTTTGATGTTTTAAATTTTATTTTCTTCTGCAATTTCTTTCTGCTTGATCAAGGGAGTAATTGAGATCTAGATCTGCTTTCTAATCTCATTACTCTCCTTCGATCTTCAATTTATCTTTAAAAATTTCATAATTGAATCAAGTTTTCTTACTATTTGTTTCTTCAAGCTATTTTAATTTCTATTTTACTACTGGGTTGAATCCTTTCATCTGATAGTTTTCTGATTTGCTTTGATTTACATTTTCTTATTAAATTCTGGATCCCAGCACCCAAATCCCTTTTACTCTTCAAGCAATTTACATTTCTCAGCAATTTAGATTCAGAAATTTACATTTCTTGCACTTTAAGTTTCTGCAATTTACTTTTCTTGCAATTTAAGTTTCATCTCTTTTACTTTCTTGTTCTTTAAGTTGCATGCAATTTATCTCTTCTGCACTTTATTCTTTTGCTCAATTTACCTTCTGCAACTTTATTTACTTTCAATTTAGCTTTTTTCAATCAAAATCACTCAATTCACCAACTGTTTGCTTATCTAAATTCATCACCTAACTAAAATTGCTCAATCCATCAATCCCTGTGGGATCGACCTCACTCTTGTGAGTAATTATTACTTGATGCGACCCGGTTCACTTGCCGGTGAGTTTTGGTGTGGAATCTGATTTTCACCCATCATATTTTTGGCGCCGTTGCCGGGATTGATCTAGATTGCCAATGATTAAGTAAGGTGGTGGTCTAGATTAAGCACATTTTCTTTGTTTTTCTTTATTTTTGATAAGCACACTAACTATTTGAGACTTTGTCTCTACTAACTCTCACTACACTCAAGCTACAGAGTCCTTTGTGTGTTTCTTGTTGTTTTGGTTATATGACAGAAGCAAGGAGAGAGGTCTCTACCTCTGGTGATCGTGACGAGAGAACTCTTCAAAGACTGAGAAGGGAAGCCAGAGGAAAGGGGGTGATTGGTAAAGAAACTTCTGAAGAAGAATATCAAGAAATGGAAGAGAATCCAACAAATCCACCAGTGGGAGTAGCCAACAACAATGGTCAATCCCAGAGGAGAGTCTTGGCTTCTTACATATTTGCTAATCCAAGGCATTGTAGGAGTAGCATCCTTACCCCAAATATCAATGCAAATAACTTTAAATTGAAGCCCCAGCTCATCACTTTGGTACAAAACAACTGCTCCTATGGAGAAAGCCCACTAGAAGATCCAAATCAGCATTTATCTATCTTCCTGAGGATCTGTGACACAGAGAAATCCAATGGAGTGCATCCTGACATATATAAACTCTTGTTGTTCCCATTTTCATTAAAGGACAAGGCTGCTCAATGGCTGGAAGCCTTTCCACAAGAAAGCATCACTAGCTGGGAGGATCTAGTGAGCAAATTTCTAGCCAAGTTCTACCTACCTCAAAGGATTATCAAATTGAAGACAGAGGTGCAAACCTTCACACAGATGGATGCAGAATCCCTCTATGAGGCTTGGGAAAGATACAAGGCCTTGATACAATGAATGGGACATACTTCAGAATTTCTATGAAGGATTGACTCTGAAAGCTCAGGAAGCATGAGATCATTCAGCAAGAGGTTCATTGCAACTAATGAAGACAACAGAGGAAGCACAAAATCTCATAGATATGGTGGCAAACAATCAATACTTCTTTGCTCATCAAAGACAACGTCAACCAGCCCAGAGAAAGGGTGTATTGGAGTTGGAAGGTGTGGACACTATTCTAGCCCAAAACAAGGTGATGCATCAGCAAATCTAGCAACAATTTGAGCAGATGGCTAAGAGGATTGATAGTCTACAAGTTGCATAAGTAAATGTCACCAATCAACCACCAGCTGGGTGGGGACAAAATAAGGAAAATTGTGAAGATCAGCAGCAGGAACAAGTAAACTACATGCACAACCAAGGATCCAGCCAGAATGAATTCCATGGAGACACATACAACCCCTCTGGGAAGAACCATCCAAATATAAGGTGGGGAGACAACCACAGCCAGCAACCTTGGCAGAAAAATTCAAACCAAACCAACTCAAGAAATCCAAACCACAGCAACCAGCAAAACACTAACCACAATCCATACAAAAAACCCCAAAACAACTACCCAAATTCCAGCTACTATCCACCCAATAACCCAGCCACTAACCAAAACAACTATCATCCACCTTCAACATCCCACAACCAGCCACAAATACCATAAGAAGCTCAAAGGATCTCTAACTTGGAGATACTAATGGAAAAGATGATGAAATATCAGGAGATGACCAACAAGAATCATAAAGCTTCAATGAGAAATTTAGAAAGGCAAATTGGGTAACTGTCGAAGCAAGCAGTGATTGAGAGACCAACAAGCTCACTCCCAAGTGATACCATTCTGAATCCCTAAGAAGAATGCAAAGCTATTCAATTAAGGAGTGGAAGAACCTTGGTGAATGACAAAGAAGTCAACAAGAAGCCTATGGACAATGACAAGGCTAGCAGCAAGAAAGATGAAGCCAACAACAAGGAAGCAAACAAGCAGGACCTGGAGAAGCTTAAAGAGAAAGATGAGCAGCCACAATCTTCAAGGAGAGAGAAACAAGTCATGGAAGAATCATCACAAGAACAGAGGAAGGAAGTGAAAACTTATACACCTCCTTTGCCATATCCTCAAAGGCTATAAAAAGAACTCAAGGATCAACAATTCCCCAAGTTCCTTGAGGTCTTCAAGAAGCTGGAGATTAATATCCCACTTGCTAAAGCATTAGAGCATATGCCTCTATATGCAAAGTTCCTGAAGGAGCTCATCAACAAAAAGAGAAGCTGGCATGAGAAGGAAACAGTGCTTCTAACACAAGAATGCAGTGCAGTGATCCAAAAAGGGCTCCCTCCAAAACTCCAAGACCCTGGAAGCTTCTTCTTACCTTGCACCATTGGTAATATGACCATAAAAAAGCACTGTGTGACTTAGGAGCCAGCATCAATCTAATGCCTTATTCTATGACGAGAAAGCTATGCATAGAGGAGGTAAAGCCCACACAGATGTCACTAGAGCTCGTGGACAAATCATTGGTATTTCCCAAAGGAGTGATTGAAAACCTTTTGGTCAAGGTGGATAAGTTTATATTCCCTACAAACTTTGTAATCCTGGACCTAGGAGAAGAAGGGAGTAACTTTGTTATCTTGGGAAGACCATTCCTGGCCACAGCAAGGGCCATCATAGATATTGAACAAGGAGAATTGACCCTAAGAGTGCATGATAAGAGCATCACTCTGAATGTCTTTCATAATGATGAAAAAGAGAACTGCATGAAGGATGACAGAGAAAACTTGCATTGGAAGGAAGAATCCAAGGAGATACTCATTAGTTCCCCTCCAAAGCAAGAGACAAGCAGCAAAGCAGGACAAAAGGAAAATGAGACTATACTGAATGATGAGAGAAAGCAAGAAGAAAGTGAGCTGTTGGCCACTAAGAAGACAGATCCCAAAATACAGCCCACTGTCAAAGCAGAAGGATCAACAAAAAAGGGGAAGAAAAGCAAGAAAAAGGCTCTAAAAGGGTGAAAAAACAAAAAGATCCCAACTGAAGGATTCTCAAAGGGAGATAAAGTACAACTAATCTACCAACGGTTGGGGACAGAGCAACAATCTGATGATTACTACACTATCAACAGTATACTCTCACTGGAGCATACAGAGATTGAACACTAAGGCAATGGAAGAAAGCTTACAGTGAGAGGAGACAAACTGAGACACCACAATCATCAACCACACTAATAAGGAGTCAATGTCAAGCTAATGACAATAAAAGAGCGCTCTATGGGAGGCAGCCCATGATTTAATATTCTTGCTTTGTTTTAATTTCAATAAATGGTTCTCCTAGCACATATTTGAGTTCTTACAAGCATATTTGATAATTGCACATATCATTGTGAAGCATATGTCTGATTCCTAAGTTTGGTGTACCTAAAGGCACTCCAAAATAACTTCTCAAGCTATCTTAAGATATATACTTATTCATTCAGGTGGAGTATATAGCCAAACAATAAGTTTGGTGTCTACATATGCATTGAATCTCAGAAAAACCATTTTTGCTCAAAGGATCAAATTTATGAATAGATGAACCATACATTATTTCATTTTATGAGTCCTTGGTAGAAAATAAAATGTCCCTTATGATGAATATACCAATTGTGAATCACACTTTTCACAACTCGTACCACTAACCAGCAAGTGCACTGAGTCGTCCAAGTAATACCTTACGTGAGTAAGGGTCGATCTCACGGAGATTGTCAGCTTGAAGCAAGATATGTTTATTTTGTAATTCTTAGTCAGGAAATCAATGATAAGAGTAATTATATTTATGAAGAGTAAAAAGCATAAATTAAATAGTACTTATTATGTAGTAATGGAGAATATGTTGGAGTTTTGAAGATGCTTTGTCTTCTGAATCTCTGCTTTCCTCCTGTCTTCTTCTTCACGCACGCAAGGTTCCTCCTATGGCAAGCTGTGTGTTGGTGGATCACCGTTGTCAATGGATACCATCCGTCCTCTCAGTGAAAATGGCCCAGGTGCGCTGTCACCGCACGGCTAATCATCTGTCGGTTCTCACTCATGCTGGAGTAGGATCCATTGATCCTTTTGCGTCTGTCATTACGACCAACCCTTGTGAGTTTGAAGCTCGTCACAGTCATCCAATCCCTGAATCCTACTCGGAATACCACAGATAAGGTTTAGACTTTCCGGATTCTCAAGAATGCTGTCAATGGATTCTAGCTTATACCACGAAGATTCTGATTAAGGAATCCAAGAGATACTCATTCAATCGAAGGTAGAACGGAGGTGGTTGTCAATCACGCGTTCATAGGTTGAGAATGGTGATGAATGTCATGGATCATCCCATCCATCATATTGAAGTGCGAATGAACATCATAGATAGAAACAAGCGCGTTTGAATAGAAAACAAAAATAATTGCATTAATTCATCGGGACACAGCAGAGCTCCTCACCCCCAACAATGGAGTTTAGAGACTCATGCCGTCAAAGAGTACAAAGTTCAGATCTAAAATGTCATGAGATACAAAATAAATCTCTAAAAGTTGTTTAAATACTAAACTAGTGACCTAGGTTTACAGAAAATGAGTAAACTATGATAGATAGTGCAGAAATCCACTTCCGGGGCCCACTTGGTGTGTGCTGGGGCTGAGACTTGAGCTTTGTACGTGCCTAGGCTGTTTTTGGGGTCAAACTCTAGGTTGTAACCTATTTCTGGCGTTTAACTCTGCTTTGCAACCTGTGTCTGGCGTTTAACTCTAGAATAGGGCAGAAAGCTGGCGTTGAACGCCAAATTGCGTCATTTATCTTCTAGAAAAGCATAGACTATTATATATTTCTGGAAAGTCCTGGATGTCTATTTTCCAACGCAATTGAGAGCGCACCATTTGGACTTCTGTAGCTCCCGAAAATCCACTTTGAGTGCAGGGAGGTCAGAATCCAACAGCATCTGCAGTCCTTTTTCAGCCTCTGAATCAGATTTTTGCTTAGGTCCCTCAATTTCAGCCAGAAATTACCTGAAATCACAAAAAAACACACAAACTCATAGTAAAGTCCAGAAATGTGATTTTTATTTAAAAACTAATAAGAATATAATAAAAAGTGACTAAAACATATTAAAAACTACCTAAAAATAATGCCAAAAAGCGTATAAATTATCCGCTCGTCACAACACCAAACTTAAATTGTTTCTTGTCCCCAAGCAACTAAAAACAAATTAGGAAAAAAGAAGAGAAGATACAATGAATTCCAAAAAACATCTATGAAGATCAGTCTTAATTAGATGAGCGGGGCTATTAGCTTTTTGCTTCTGAACAGTTTTGGCATCTCACTTTATCCTTTGAAGTTCAGAATGATTGGCATCTATAGGAACTCAGAATTCAAATAGTGTTATTGATTCTCTTAGTTCAGTATGTTGATTCTTGAACACAGCTACTTTATGAGTCTTGGCCGTGACCCTAAGCATTTTGTTTTCCAGTATTACCACCGGATACATAAATGCCACAGACACATAACTGGGTGAACCTTTTCAGATTGTGACTCAGCTTTGCTAAAGTCCCCAATTAGAGGTGTCCAAGGTTCTTAAGCACACTCTATTTTTGCTTTGGACCTCGACTTTAACCGCTTAGTCTCAAGTTTTCACTTGACACCTACACGCCACAAGCACATGGTTAAGGACAGCTTGGTTTAGCCGCTTAGGCCAGGATTTTATTCCTTTGGGCCCTCCTATCCACTGATGCTCAAAGCCTTGGATCCTTTTTATTACTCTTGCCTTTTGGTTTTAAGGGCTATTGGATTTTTGCTCTTGCCTTTTGGTTTTAAGAGCTCTTGGCTTTTTCTGCTTGCTTTTTCTTTTTTTTTTCTTTTTTTTTGCCATTTTTCTTTTCTTTTTTTTTCTGCAAGCTTTGTTCTTCACTGCTTTTTCTTGCTTCAAGAATCATTTTTTTGATTTTTCAGATTATCAATAACATTTCTCCTTTTCCATTATTCTTTCAAGAGACAACAATTTTAACATTCATAAACAACAATTTCAAATATATGCACTGTTCAAGCATTCATTCAAAAAACAAAAAGTATTGCCACCACATCAGAATAATTAAACTATTTTAAAATTCGAAATTCATGTACTTCTTTTTCTTTTTCAGAAAGCAATTTTCATTTAAGAAAGGTGATGGATTCATAGGACATTCATATCTTTAAGACATAGAAACTAGACACTAATGATCATGTAATAAAGATACAAACATAGATAAAACATAAAGCATATAAATCAAAAAACAGAAAAACAAATAGACAAGGAGATTAAGGAACGGGTCCACCTTAGTGAGGGTGGCGTCTTCTTCCTTTTGAAGAACCAGTGGTGCTCTTGAGCTCCTCTATGTCTCTTCCTTACCTTTGTTGCTCCTCCCTCATGGCTCTTTAATCTGCAGTCAAATGCTCTACGACTGAACTATGGACCCTTGAGATGAACCTCTCCATCTCTCATGACTCGGGGGTGGAAGCAACTGCCTTCCCTTTCCTCTTTCTAGAGGTTTCTCCGGCCTTAGGTGCCATAAATGATTATGGAAAAACAAAAAGCAACACTTTTTTCACACCAAACTTAAAAGGTTTGCTCGACCTCGAGCAAAAGAAGATAGAAGGGAGTAGAAGGAGAAGTCGAGGAGAAGGAGGTGTGTGAATGGGTGCGTTTGGGAGGGAAATGGTTTGAATTGGAATGGTGAGGTAGGTGGGGATCCTGTGGGGTCAAGGACTTAGCATCCCTGCTCCATTGAGGCATGCAAAACGCCCTTAGTGTGCAATCCCGGCGTTTAACGCCAGACTGCTGCTTGTTTCTGGCGTTAAGTGCCAGCTTTTCCCCTTTTTTAGGGTTGAACGCTAACTTGGTCCTTGTTTCTGGCGTTTAACGCCAGCTTGATACTTCTTTCTGGCGTTAAATGCCAGTCTGATGCTTCTTACTGGCGTTTAAATGCCAGTAAACTCTTCCTCCAGGGTGAGCTATTTTAATGCTATTTTTGACTTTGCTTTGATTTCTGTGACTCCACATGATCATCATCCTAAAGAAAACATAAAATAAAAAAGGAAAAACAGAAAATTAACATAGATAAGGAAAAATTGGGTTGCCTCCCAATAAGTGCTTCTTTATTGTCTTTAGCTGGACCTTGCTGAGCTTTTAATCTAGCCTCAGCCTTGAGCACTCTTGCTCAATATTGCCTTCAAGAAAATGCTTGATTCTCTGTCCATTTACAATGAACTTCTTATCAGAATCAATGTCTTGAAGCTCCACATAGACATATGGTGACACACTTGTAATCACATATGGTCCCCTCCACCGGGATTTCAGTTTCCCGGGGAATAGCCTGAGCCTAGAGTTAAACAACAGAACTTTCTGTCCTGGTTCAAAGACTCTAGATGACAGCTTTCTATCATGCCATCTTTTTGCTTTCTCTTTGTAAAGCTTGGCATTTTCGAAAGCAGTGAGTCTGAATTCCTCTAGCTTATTCAGCTGGAGCAATCTTTTTTCTCCAGCTAATTTGGCATCAAAGTTTAGGAATCTGGTTGCCCAGTAGGCCTTATGCTCCAGTTCCACGGGCAGATGACAGGCCTTACCATACACAAGCTGGTATGGAGAGGTCCCTATAAGAGTCTTGAATGCTGTTTTGTAAGCCCACAGAGCATCATCCAAGCTTCTCGCCCAATCCTTTCTACGGGTACTTACAGTCCGTTCCAGGATTCTTTTTATTTCTCTATTAGAGACTTCAGCTTGCCCATTTGTCTATGGATGATACAGAGTTGCCACCTTGTGACTAATTTCATACCGGACCATAGCAGAGTAAAGCTGTTTGTTACAGAAGTGAGTGCCCCCATCACTAATTAGTGCTCTAGGGACACCAAACCTACTGAAGATATGTTTCTGGAGGAACTTCAGCACTGTCTTAGTATCATTAGTGGGTGTGGCAATGGCCTCTACCCATTTGGATACATAGTCGACTGCCACCAGAATATAAGTGTTCGAGTATGATGGTGGGAAAGGCCCCATGAATTCAATACCCCATACGTCAAACAACTCAATCTCTAAGATTCCTTGCTGAGGCATGGCGTAACTGTGAGGCAGATTACCAGCTCTCTGGCAGCTGTCACAGTTACGCACAAACTCTTGGGAGTCTTTATAGAGAGTGGGCCAGTAGAAGCCACATTGGAGGACTTTTGTGGCTGTTCACTCACCTCCGAAATGTCCTCCATATTATGATCCATGACAATGCCATAGGATCTTCTGTGCTTCTTCTCTAGGCACACACCTACGGATTATTCCGTCTGAACATCTCTTAAAGAGATATGGTTCATCCCACAGGTAGTACTTTGCATCAGTAATTAATTTTTTCTTTTGTTTCTTGCTGTACTCCTTGGGTATGAATCTTGCAGCTTTATAGTTTGCAATGTCTGTAAACCATGGTGTTTCCTGGATGACAAATAGTTGCTCATCCGGAAAGGTTTCAGAGATCTCAATAGAGGGGAAAGACGTCCCTTCTACTAGCTCTATCCAAGACAGATGATCAGCCACTTGGTTCTCTGTCCCTTTTCTGTCTCTTATTTCTATATCAAACTCTTGCAGAAGCAACACCCATCTTATGAGCTTGGGTTTTGAATCCTGCTTTGTGAGTAGATATTTAAGAGCAGCATGGTCAGTATACAAAATCACTTTTGATCCTACTACGTATGATCTAAACTTGTCAATGGCATAAACCACTGCAAGCAATTCTTTTTCTGTGGTTGTGTAATTTTTCTGGGCATCATTTAAAACGTAGCTAGCATAATAAATGACATGCAGAAGCTTGTTATGCCTCTGTCTTAGTACTGCACCAATGGCATGGTCACTGGCATCACACATTAGTTCAAATGGTAATGTCCAGTCTGGTGCAGAAATAACTGGTGCTGTGACCAGCTTAGCTTTCGGGGTTTCAAATGCCTGCAGACACTCTGTGTCAAACACAAATGGCGTGTCAGCAGCTAGCAGATTGCTCAGAGGTTTTGCAATTTTTGAAAAAACCTTTATAAACCTCCTATAGAATCCTACATGCCCCAGAAAGCTTCTGATTGCCTTAATATTGGCAGGTGGTGGTAATTTTTTAATTACTTCCACTTTAGCTTGATCCACCTCTATTCCCTTGTTTGAAATTTTATGCCCAAGGACAATTCCTTCAGTCACCATAAAGTGACATTTTTCCCAGTTTAAAACTAGATTGGTCTCTTGGCATCTTTTCAAAACAAGTGCTAAATGGTCAAGGCAGGAGCTGAATGAGTCTCCAAAGACTGAAAAGTCATCCATGAAGACTTCCAGAAAATTCTCTACCATATCAGAGAAGATAGAGAGCATGAACCTCTGAAAGGTTGCAGGTGCATTGCACAGACCAAATGGCATCCTTCTGTAGGCAAATACTCCAGATGGACATGTGAATGTTGTTTTCTCTTGATCTTAGGGATCTACTACAATTTGGTTGTAGCCTGAATAGCCATCCAAAAAGCAGTAATAATCATGACCTGCTAGTCTTTCTAGCATCTGGTCTATGAATGGTAAAGGAAAATGATCCTTTCTGGTGGCAGTATTGAGCCTTCTGTAGTCAATACACATGCGCCACCCTGTAACTGTTCTTGTAGGAACCAGTTCATTTTTATTATTATGAACCACTGTCATGCCTCCCTTTTTGGGGATAACTTGGACAGGGCTCACCCAGGGGCTATCAGAAATAGGATAAATAATCCCAGCCTCCAGTAACTTGGTGACCTCTTTCTCCACCACTTCCTTCATGGCTGGATTTAGCCGCCTCTGTGGTTGAACCACTGGCTTAGCATCATCCTCCAATAGGATCTTGTGCATGCATCTTGCTGGGCTGATGCCCTTAAGATCACTTATAGACCACCCAAGAGCTGTCTTGTGTGTCCTTAGTACTTGAAGTAGCGCTTCCTCTTCCTGGGGATTTAAAGCAGAGTTTATGATCACCGAAAAAGTGTCACCTTCTCCCAGAAATTCATATTTTAGGGATGGTGGTAATGGTTTGAGCTCGGGTTTAGGAGGTTTTTCCTCTTCCTGAGGAAGTTTCAGAGGCTCTTTCAATTCCTCTGAATCCTCCAGATCAGGCTGAACATCTTTAAAGATGTCTTCCAGCTCTGATTCGAGACTCTCAGCCATGTTGATCTACTCTACCAAAGAGTCAATAAGATCAACTTTCGTGCAGTCTTTTGGTGTGTCTGGATGCTGCATGGCCTTGACAGCATTCAACTTAAACTCATCCTCATTGACTATCAGTGTTACTTTCCCCTTTTGGACATTAATGAGAGTTCATCCAGTTGTTAGGAAAGGTCTTCCTAGAATGAGAGTAGCACTCTTGTGCTCCTCCATTTCCAGCACTACAAAGTCAGTGGGGAAGGCGAATGGCCCAACCCTGACAATCATGTCTTCAATCACACCTGATGGGTATTTAATGGAGCCATCAGCAAGTTGGAGACATATCCGGGTTGGTTTAACTTCTTCAGTTAAAGCAAGCTTTCTGATAGTGGATGCAGGTATTAGGTTGATGCTTGCCCCAAGATCACATAAAGCTGTCTTGGTGCAATTACCCTCTAATATGCATGGTATCATAAAGCTCCCAGGATCTTTAAGCTTTTCTGGGAAGCTTTTCAGAATGACTGCACTACATTC
>NC_029785.2:55419022-55442966 GCF_000816755.2 Arachis ipaensis
GTCCAGTTGCTAGGAAAGGTCTTCCTAGAATGAGAGTAGCACTCTTGTGCTCCTCTATTTCCAGCACTACAAAGTCAGTGGGGAAGGCGAATGGCCCAACCCTGACAATCATGTCTTCAATCACGCCTGATGGGTATTTAATGGAGCCATCAGCAAGTTGGAGACATATCCGGGTTGGTTTGACTTCTTCAGTTAAACTAAGCTTTCTGATAATGGATGCAGGTATTAGGTTGATGCTTGCCCCAAGATCACATAAAGCTGTCTTGGTGCAATTACCCTCTAATATGCATGGTATCATAAAGCTCCCAGGATCTTTAAGCTTTTCTGGGAAGCTTTTCAGAATGACTGCACTACATTCTTCAGTGAGGAGAACTCTTTCAGTTTCGCTCCAATCCTTCTTATGACTCAAGATCTCGTTCATGAACTTGGCATAAGATGGTATTTGCTCAAGTGCCTCTGCAAACGGAATCTTTATTTCAAGAGTCCTCAGATAGTCTGCAAAGCGAGCAAATTGCTTATCCTGCTCCTCTTGGCGGAGTTTTTGAGGATAAGGTATCTTGGCTTTGTATTCCTCAACCTTGGTTACTGCAGGTTTATTTCCTATAGAGGTGGTTGGAGAAGCCTTTTTAGAGGGGTTGTTATCAGCATGTGTGTGTGTCTGATCCCTCACTGGCATTTGAATGCCAGGGTTGAAAGCTGGATTGGCGTTGGACGCCAACTTCTTACCTGTTTCTGGCATTTGAACACCAGAACTGAGCTTCCATTGGGCGTTTAACGCTAACTCCTTGCCTGTTTGTGGCGTTTGAATGACAGAACTGAGCATGAGTTGGGCGTTTAACGCCAACTCTTCACCCTTTTCTGGCGTTTGAGCGCCAGAATTATTCCTCTCTGGGCTTTTACTGTCCTCAGAAGGATTTTGGGTAGCAGTTTGTTCATTTCCTGGCTTCCTGCTACTTTGAAGTGAGGTATTTAATGTTTTCCCACTTCTTAATTGAACTGCTTGGCACTCTTCTGTTATTTGTTTTGATAACTGCTGTTTTATTTGCTTCAAATGTACTTCCATATTCATATTAGCCATTCTTGTGTCTTGTAGTATCTCCTTGAATTCGTCTAGCTATTTTGTTAGAAAATCTAATTGCTGATTGAATTCAGTAACTTGTTCTGCAGGATTGAGTTCAGCAGTTACTGTTTTAGCCTCTTCTTTCATGGAAGACTTACTACTTAGGTACAGATGCTGATTTTTGGCAACTGTATCAATGAGCTCTTGAGCTTCTTCAATTGTTTTTCTCATGTGTATAGATCCACCAGCTGAGTGGTCCAAAGACATCTGAGCTTTCTTTGTAAGCCCATAATAGAAGATGTCTAACTACACCCACTCTGAAAACATTTCAGAGGGGCATTTTCTTAGCATCTCTCTGTATCTCTCCCAGGCATCATAAAGAGATTCATTATCTCCTTGTTTAAAGCCTTGGATGTTCAGCCTTAGCTGTGTCATCCGTTTTGGAGGGAAATATTGATTCAGGAATTTTTCTGACAGCTGTTTCCATGTCCTTATGCTAGCTTTAGGTTGGTTATTTAACCACCTCTTAGCTTGGTCTTTTACAGCAAATAGAAATAGTAATAATCTGTAGACATCCTAATCTACTTCCCTATCATGTACTGTGTCAGTAATTTGTAAAAACTGTACCAGAAACTCTGTAGGTTCTTCTTGTGGAAGACCGGAATACTGGCAACTTTGCTCCACCATGATAATGAGCTGAGGATTCAACTCAAAACTACTGACTCCGATGGAGGGTATACAGATACTACTCCCATATAAAGTAGTAGTGGGGTTAGCATATGACCCCAGAGTCCTTCTGGACTGTTCATTTCCACTTAGGTCTATGATGGAGAAAGGGAGATGTTGTGAATTGCAAATAAAATATTTTTTTTTGAAAACCGAAATTAAAATAAAATAAAATAAAATAAATAAAAAAATTGACTATAATTTCGAAAATTAGAAGAAAAAGAAATAAAAGAAAATTGAAAACTAAATTAATTAATTAAAAAGATTTGAAAAAAATGTGGGTGAGGATTTTCGAAAAAATGAAGAGAGAGAAATTGTTTAGGAAGTTTTGAAAAAGATATGTCTTAAAACTAAAGATACTTGTAAGAAAATAAAATAAAATAAATAAAAAAAGAAAAGATATGAAAAAGATTTGATTTTAAGATTTGAGATTAGAAAAGATAAGATAAGCTAGGTAAGAGAAGATAAAGATTTGAAAAAGATTTAAATTTTGAAAAGATTTGATTTTTAAATTTGAAAATTAAATTTTAAAATTTGAATTTTGAATTTTGGAAGTTGAAATTTGAAATTTGAAATAAGATAAGATAAACTTTGAAAAAGATATGATTTTTTTTTTGAAAAAGATTTGAATTTCGAAATTTTTTAAAAACTAAGATAAGATAGAGTAGAAATTTTAAAATAAAAATCTGAAATTCTTATATAAATTTCGAAAATTACTTAAAATAAAGAGAAAAGATATTTTTTTTTGAATTTAATGAGGAAAGAGAAAAACAATAAAATGACACAAAACTTAAAATTTTTAGATCTAATGCTCCTTATTTTCGAAAATTTGGAGGAAAAACACCAAGGAACACCAAACATAAAAATTTTAAGATCAAAACACAAGCAAGACTCAAGAACACCTTGAAGATTCACAAGAACATGAAGAACAAAAATTCAAAGACTCAAAGGACTCAAGAACATAAAAAAGAATACAAAACTTAAAATTTTTAGAAAACTAAAAATAAATTTTCAAAAATTAAACAAAAACTAACAAGGAAATACCAAACTTAAAACTTGACACAAGATTTAATCAAAGAAAAATTATTTTTGAAAAGATTTTAGAAAGAAAGACTCAAAGGAGCAACTATTCACAAGAACATAGACACATTCAACAAATGCAAGGATTAAACAGAGAAAAACTTTTTTTTTATGACAAAAACACAAAGGACACCAAACTTAAAACATGCAACTAGACTCAAACAGAAAACTCTAAAGATTAATAAAGAAAAATAATAAATTTTTGGAAAATTTTTGAAAAGAAAATAAAAGACTCCGACCCAAAAGACAAAATTTTCCTAATCTAAGCAACAAGATGAACCGTCAGTTGTTCAAACTCGAACAATCCCCGGCAACGGCGCCAAAAACTTGGTGCACGAATTGTGAATCACAGTTTTCACAACTTGTACCACTAACTAGCAAGTGCACTGGTTCGTCCAAGTAATACCTTACGTGAGTAAGGGTCGATCCCACGGAGATTGTCGGCTTGAAGCAATCTATGGTTATTTTGTAATTCTTAGTTAGGAAATCAATGATAAGAGTGATTATATTTATGAAGAGTAAAAAACATAAATTAAATAGTACTTATTATGCAGTAATGGAGAATATGTTAGAGTTTTGGAGATGCTTTGTCTTCTAAATCTCTGCTTTCCCCCTGTCTTCTTCTTCACGCACGCAAGGTTCCTCCTATGGCAAGCTGTGTGTTGGTGGATCACCGTTGTCAATGGCTACCATCCGTCCTCTCAGTGAAAATGGTCCAGGTGCGCTGTCACCGCACGGCTAATCATTTGTCGGTTCTCACTCATGCTGGAGTAGGATCCATTGATCCTTTTGCGTCTGTCACTACGCCCAACCCTTGTGAGTTTGAAGCTCGTCACAGTTATCCAATCCCTGAATCCTACTCGGAATACCACAGACAAGGTTTAGACTTTCCGGATTCTCAAGAATGCTGCCAATGGATTCTAGCTTATACCACGAAGATTCTAATTAAGGAATCCAAGAGATACTCATTCAATCGAAGGTAGAACGGAGGTGGTTGTCAGTCACGCGTTCATAGGTTGAGAATGGTAATGAATGTCACGGATCATCCCATCTATCATATTGAAGTGTGAATGAACATCTTAGATAGAAACAGGCGTGTTTGAATAGAAAACAGAAATAATTGCATTAATTCATCGGGACACAGCAGAGCTCCTCACCCCCAACAATGGAGTTTAGAGACTCATGCCGTCAAAGAGTACAAAGTTCAGATCTAAAATGTCATGAGATGCAAAATAAATCTCTAAAAGTTGTTTAAATACTAAACTAGTGACCTATGTTTACAGAAAATGAGTAAACTATGATAGATAGTGCAGAAATCCACTTCCGGGGCCCACTTGGTGTGTACTGGGGCTGAGACTTGAGCTTTACACGTACCTAGGCTATTTTTGGAGTCAAACGTCAGGTTGTAACCTATTTCTGGCGTTTAACTCTGCTTGGCAACCTGTTTCTGGCATTTAACTCTAGAATAGGGTAGGAAGCTGGCGTTGAGTGCCAGTTTGCGTCATTTATCTTCGAGTAAAATATGGACTATTATATATTTCTGAAAAGCCCTGGATGTCTATTTTTCAACGAAATTAAGAGCGTGCCATTTGGACTCTTGTAGCTCCAGAAAATCCATTTTGAGTGTAGGAAGGTCAGAATCCAACAGCATCTGT
The DNA here is from genome assembly GCF_000816755.2 of Arachis ipaensis. Taxonomy (NCBI): domain Eukaryota; kingdom Viridiplantae; phylum Streptophyta; class Magnoliopsida; order Fabales; family Fabaceae; genus Arachis; species Arachis ipaensis. The sequence continues at coordinate 55,423,544 of NC_029785.2, forward strand.
AGTCCTTTTTCAGCCTCTGAATCAGATTTTTGCTCAGGTCCCTCAATTTCAGCCCGAAATTACCTGAAATCACAGAAAAACACACAAACTCATATTAAAGTCCATAAATGTGATTTTTATTTAAAAACTAATAAGAATATAATAAAAAGTGACTAAAACATATTAAAAACTACCGAAAAACAATGCCAAAAAGCGTATAAATTATCCGCTCATCAATCACTTAGCAGGGGACAAGTTTGGTGTTCACCAAATTTTGATTCACTATCTAAGGAGCACAATTGGTTATTTATGAATAAGGAACATATAGAATTTTGTTTTTCTTTATTGCTTGGCACTACACCACCGTAATTCAAACCTTAAAGCTTACCATTGTCTTGATTTAATTGTATAGGTACAAGGGAGATTGAGTAGAAGAAAAAATGGAGCATGCACGGTCATGACAAGGTGAAAAGAGAGTCACATGTGCCTAGGGAATGGTGCCTTCTTGGAGACAAAAATCTGCATGCATCAATGTCTTGGAGGCCGAACCACATGCATCCAATGGGGAAGCAATCCTTGTCCTCCTTCATCTTTGCATGCTAGCCATCCATGCTATGAGCTTTATACAATGTTTTTCTCAATCTTCACCCTTTATTTTTGAGTAACCAAACCCCTCCCACTTGTAATTTTGTTTCAATGATTCATGCCTTCTATAAATTGGCAACAAGACTTCTGAAGTTCACATATCCCTTCCTTTCATACAAGACCTCCTCATCCATTTGCCTTTGCTTTACTCATACAGGTCCTCTCAAACACATTAAAGCACAGCATCCTATTTTCCATTCTTTTCACAATAAAATGGTGCCCAAGCTCATCCTTTCTTCTTTCTTTCCTTCTTAATATATGGCTTCATCAAGTTCTAGGAGAAGAAAGGGAAAAGAACCAGTGGTAGCTGAACCATCAACTTATGATACAAAGAGATTTAAATCTCAGTTTCATGAATCAAGGTATCATAGGATCATGGAATCAAAGCACAACATTCCAGAGATGGGCTTTAGACTAAGGGATGGAGAGTATCCTATCATGAGAAGAATTACCAAGGAAAGGAGGTGGGAACTTTTATGTGAACCCTTAACAGACATCAGTGCAGTCATGATAAGAGAATTCTACGCAAATGCGGTGAAGGCAAGCCAGGACAACCCTCCTTATAAGAGCTATGTCAGGGGTGTTGAGGTAGATTTTAGTCCATCATCAGTCATGAGGGTCCTACAGTTGAGAGTAATAACCTATGGAGAGCTTAACTTTGAAGAAAGATTGCAGGGTGAGAATGACCCTGATGAGATACTACAAGGGTTATGCTTTGAAGACAGAGACTGGAAAAGGGACTCAGAGGGAGCTTCAAGCCATTTGAAAAGAATAGATCTCATACCAGAGGCCAAAGGGTGGTATGAAATAGTGAGGAGGTCTATACTCCCTACTGCAAACACCTCAGAAGTCACAATCCAGTGAGCTATCCTGACATATTGCATCCTAAAGGGAGGAGAAATCAACCTCTCACAGCTCATAGCAGACAACATTCAGGAAATGGCTGAGAATACAAGCAAATCAAGTAGGCTTGGTCACCCAAGCACTATTCTGAGGCTGTGCAACAGGGCTGGAGTGCTCTTTGAAGATAAAGATACAGAAAAGGTAAAAGGAGGCAGGGGAATTACAAGGCGAAGCATGGAAGGTGCTACTGATGATGACAATCAAGAGGAAAAAGGATCCCAAAGGAAGAAGAAGAAGACCACAAGTGGAGGAAGAGCAAGCTTCTAGTGCACTGGATTTGAGTCAAATGAAGAGAGCCATTGAAGAAATGTCTCAGCAATTCTTGAGAGCACAGAAGCAACATCAAGAACAATATTTGAGGCAACAGGAGCAGTATCTGAAGGATCGAGAGCAATAAGAAAACTAGCAGTGCCAAATGATGGAACAACAAGAGACATGGCAGCAACAAATGATGGCTCAACAACAAGAATTTCAAGCAAGAATTCTTGAGGGGCAAAAGGAACAATCAGCTAATGTTCAAGAATCATTTAATGGATTGTTCCTATGACAGGCCAAGTACGGAAAATACACCCAAAATCTCTATCAGTGGAAGAACATATATCATACCATTGGGGAGTATAGACACGTGGATAGAATGGAGTATGATATAGAAACCCAATCTAAGTTGGATTATGTAGTCCACAGCATGCCAGCATTGAACCCACAGATCAAGCCATTTGAGCAATACCAAGAGTTGGTAGACCATCAGAGGGCAAGAACCAAGTAACATACAGCACACATGCAGTATGGGTTGGAAGAGGCTGGACTCTCAGGTCTGATAGACCCTATTTGGGATCGAAAGTGCCCTGTTGAAGAACCTCAAGATGCAACCAAGAAGAGGAAGAAGAAGACAGGAGAGTCAGGCAGGAGCAAGGAGCACGGCAATTAGGAGGTGGTGGAGTTTCTTTCATATTTTTTTTTAATTAAATAAGGATGATGCATACCTGAAACATGATATGCCTCCAAATGCTTTATGTTTTGCACCTTCATTTTCTAAGTAGTTTTCTTACAAGTGATCTGCATTGTGCTTGTCATAACTCATTAGCTTAAATTCTGTTTTGTTCTCTTCTGCATGAATAACAGAAAAATGTTTGATATAGAAAAGTGATTGTCCAATGTTGTAGAAATTAGAATGAAATTCAGTGGTGGTACTTGTTTGATTTAATGATTTGCTCAATAATAAAAGCTGCATGATACAATGTTCCTTGAACTAAGCTGCTGCTATAAAGCCTTTTATTAATGAATACCCCTTGAGAAGGAAACAAAATAAGAAAGAAAAAGAAAAGAAAAGCCAAGAATTGGCAAAGAAACAAACAATAAGGCTAGACACCAATAGCTTGGACCCTAGGAAATATGCCTGTGGTGTTTTTGTACTAGGATATGCTTGGACAATTAGGTTCTGAGGAGTATTTTAAAACTTGGCCACTTGGATTAACTAATCTGGAATTGCCAACCAAAAGTCCATTATCAAGAGCAACCTAGTTACAAAGCATTTACTAATCCAAAGAGATGATGGGCATCAATGCTCCTAGGAAGAAAATGTGAGCCAAGTGTCTGTGGTGAAGAAGTGTTGAGCAAAAATTAAGCCAAAAGGCTGCTGCAGCACTTGCCAACAAGCTTTCATTAATAAATAAGCTTTCTAAGCAAAAGAAAGAAAGCGAAAGTTAACAGGGATCAATCAAAAAGCAAGGCATTATAGCAGCAACTCTAATGAACCATCAAAGATACATTTCGTATCAGATAACTAAGAATAAGTGAGCTACATTTGTCTGCATAAAACCCCATGAACCAAGTTCAATATCTGCTAAATAAGGACATGTATGCTTCTCTATTTCATTTCATTTCTTCTTATGTTTAACGCTTGCTTGGGGACAAGCAAGATTTAAGTTTGGTGTTGTGATGACAAGTCATCTTATGCTAGCTTTTCAAGCATTTTTCACTTGTTTCATTAGGTTTTATGCACTTTTTTGCATTATAAGTAAGTGATTTGGAGTGGATTTGCATGGTTATGTCAATTCAATCAACTATCAATTATTTGCCACAAAATTATGAGGTTTAAGCTAGAATTAGTTGGTTTTTGAATGATACAGAGATCTTGTGAATTTGGTGATGCTTTGTTTGGTTGGTTTGATTACTTGTAGGTGAAGAAGTGGTGAAGATAAGAAAGAACCATGAAAGCTTGCCTTATCAAAGCGTGTCCTAGGATATAAAAGCGTAGCACTCAAGGAACCAAGCATAGCGCTCTCTATTTGAGCAGAGCGTTCACTCTTTGAATGCTAGTTGGGAGCACCAAAGCTCCCACCAAGAAGCAAACACTCAAGCATAGCGCTACGTTGAGTGCCCAAACGGAGCGCTCAAAGGAACCAAAGAAAACAAGGGTAGCGCTCAATTGGAGAGAGCGCTCCGTTAACTCTCTTCACTTTTTCGGGCTCCCACCAAAAGAAACAAGGCGCAACACTCCCAAAATGAAGCAGCCAAGGTTCGAACCATGCACACAAAGGCGTGCTACACTACACCAAGCAAAGAAATTGTTAGTAAAAGGAAGCCAGCAAGGTTCGAAGAGTGGCACACACGCATAGAGAGGGCGCTACGTTCTCTTCACTCACTGAGCGCTACACATGATGAGAAAATTGGAAAAAGGGGATAGCCAGGGCTCGAAAGTGGAAACCAACACACAAGGCATGTAGCGCTACGTTAAAACTCTTCACTGAGCGCTACACTGGAGGCCTAGGCACAAGGCAAGGGAGCGCTACGTTTTCTTTCTTAACTGAGCGCTCCACGGGAGGTGGCCCTTGTTCCAATTTTCAATCAAAAGCCATGTTGGATCCACTTCTTCACCAACTTGAAAAGCCCAATGATAAACCCCATTTATAGGGTTTATTTTATGCTTCATTTAAGGGATTTTATCACCTTTTACCCACATTTATTCAATGAAATAGCATGGTTTTGTAAATTCTCCTTTAATTGTGCTTAAGAGTGAACACATGCTTTTTAGGACTTAGAATAGTTAAATTTAATTCACCTTGATTCTATTAGATGCCTTGATATGTTTGTTAAGTGATTTCAAATTTAGGAGGCAAGTATTGGATCAAGGGAATGAAAGAAAAGCATGTAAAAATGGAGAACTCATGAAGAAATGAAGGAATCGCAAAAGCTGTCAAGCCGACCTCTTCGCACTTAATCGACCATAACTTAAGCTACAGAGGTCTAAATGATGCGGTTTCAGTTGCGTTCGAAAGCTAACATCTGGGGTTTCAAAATGATATAAGATTTTTTATAGTTGCATCACGTTTAGGAGGCGCACACGTGGCATGTACGCATATGTGCCGATTTGCACGTGATTCATTAAAAGCAAATTAGTGGCCAGCGAATTCTAAAGCCTTGTGGGCCCAATCCAACTCATTTCTGATGTTTTTTAACCCAAGAATTGAAGATAAATGAGACATCTAGTCATTAGTTTAGTTTTATTTTAGTTTTTATCATGCTTTAGTTAGTTTCTAGAGAGAGAAGCTCTCACTTCTCTCTAGAATTAGGATTAGGTTTAGTTCAATAATCTAGATCTAGGTTTCAATTCATGCTTTCTTCTTCTTCTACCTCTCAATTCGATGTTGTTACATTCATGATTCCTCTATTATTTTGTTGTAATTTCCTTTATGTTGTTTCTATGCTTTATTGTAGATCTACTCTTGTTCCTTCTATTTTTTTCCAATTCAATTTGAGGTAATTCATAATAATTGTGTTTCCTTTGATTGTTGTTATTAATTCCTTGCAATAAGTAGTTGTTAGATTTTATTGTTGTTATCAATTTATCTTTGTCAATTTACTATGCTTTTCTTATGTGCCTTCCAAGTGTTTGATGAAATGATTTTCTCCTCTTGGCTTTGGTAGAGTAATTAGTGACGCTTGAGTTATCTAATTCCTTTGTAGATTGATAATTAGAAGTTTCTAATTGATTTGGATACCACTAAAGCTAGTCTTTCCCTTGGGAGTTGGCTAGGACTTGTGGAATCAAGTTGATTCATCCACTTGACTTTTCTCCATAGTTAGAGGTTAACTAAGTGGTAGCAATGGATAATTGTGGTCACAATTGGGAGGATAACTAGGATAGGACTTCTAATTCTCACAACCTTGCCAAGAGCTTTCTAGTTGTTAGTTTATTTTCATTGCATTTTACATTACTTGTCTCCTATCTCAAAAAAACCCCCAAAGATACTTCATAACCAATAACAAGGCACTTTATTGCAATTCCTAGGGAGAACGACCCAAGGTTTGAATACTTCGGTTTATTGATTTTAGGGGTTTGTACTTGTGACAAACAAATTTTTGTATGAAAGGATTATTGCTTGGTTTAGAAACTATACTTCGACGAGATTTCAATTGTGAATTCTAAACCACACAAAAGTCCAATCATAACCCAATCTAAATTCTGAAAACCAAAAATAGAAAGTGTATAAATAGGAGTTAATTTGATTTGTAAAAGAGAGGATTATTATCTTTAGCTCATTTTTAGTTTTACCTTTAGCTCCATTTTAGTTTTCACTTTGATTTGAATTGTTCTAAATTTGGGAATTGGGATCTGAGTTTTTCTTTCTGCATTTTCATTTCTTCTGCAACTTTTGCTACCTGTTCTTGGAATTTGAATTGAGATTGAAGAGCTTCATTGATTCTAAGTTTGAGAATCATCTTTTACCTTTCTTCTCAATTGTTCTAAGAATTGGATCTGAATTTAGCTTTCTGTTTTCATTCTATGCAACTTCTACTTTTCTGTTTTGGGTTTTTGCATTGAGATTTAAGAATTCCATTGAATCTGGATCTGAGAATTTGGATCTAAGTTTCTTTTGCTGTTTTAAATTTCATTTTCTTCTGCAATTTCTTTCTGCTTGATCAAGGGAGTAATTGAGATCTAGATCTGCTTTCTAATCTCATTACTCTCATTCGATCTTCAATTTCTCTTTAAAAATTTTATAATTGAATCAAGTTTTCTTGCTTTTTGTTTCTTCAAGCTATTTTCATTTCTGTTTTACTACTGGGTTGAATCCTTTCATCTGATAGTTTTCTGATTCGCTTTGATTTACATTTTCTTGTTAAATTCTGGATCCCAGCACCCAAATCCCTTTTACTCTTCAAGCAATTTACATTTCTCAGCAATTTAGATTCAGCAATTTACATTTCTTGCACTTTAAGTTTCTGCAATTTACTTTTCTTGCAATTTAAGTTTCATCTCATTTACTTTCTTGTTCTTTAAGTTACATGCAATTTATCTCTTCTGCACTTTATTCTTTTGCTCAATTTACCTTCTGCAACTTTATTTACTTGCAATTTAGCTTCTGTCAATCAAAATCACTCAATTCATCAACTATTTGCTTAACTAAATTCATCACCAAACTAAAATTGCTCAATCCATCAATCCCTATGGGATCGACCTCCCTCTTGTGAGTAATTATTACTTGATGCGACCCGGTTCACTTGCCGGTGAGTTTTGGTGTGGAATCTGATTTCCACCCATCAGGTCCCAACAGGAAAATGCACAGGGGATGGAGAAACAATATAAGCCTTACACTAACAAGCAAGGAGAATTAAGCTCATCACACAAAAAGAAAGCTTGTTAGGAGGAATTCAAATCTGAGGGCACTAATCTCCTCCTCTTCTTCCATGGAGTCATTTCTGCTAACCAACTGGAAGAAGAGGAAGAAAGTCAATAATCGAGTGTCAAGCTAATGACATTAAAGAAGCTCTTGTTGGGAGGCAACCCTACCATGAGTAAAGTATTTCTATTCTTATTTCTTTTGTTTATTTTTATTTGAGTTTATTTTAGTTTATTTTTAGAGATTTCCCTTGTTTTTTAATATTTGTGATCATGTGCAGTAGTCAGAACAGAGAACAGAAAGGTTCTGCAATAAAATCAGAACACTCTGGATGGAGTGTCTTGCTGGCGTTGAATGCCTGCCATGGAGCACTGGCTGGGCATTCAACCCCAAGGAAGCAGAAGACCTGGCGTTGAACGCCAGGAAGGAGTCCCTCCTGGGAATTCAATGCCACAACTGGGAGGAAAGCTGGCGTTGAACGCCAGCCATGATGTAGTAGCTAGGCATTCAACGCCCATATGGAGGGCAGAGAATTCAATTGCCCTATACTCTCAGGACCGATAGGTCCTATAGAATCTCCACCTACAAACCCTCTTCTGCTCTATTCTTCCCTATTGTTCATATTTGCTCGAGGACGAGCAAAACTCTTAAGTTTGGTGTTGTAAAAGCTTTCCCTTTTGACTTCTATCACTCCTAAGTAAGGCACCAAAGACTGGTGAAACCTTAAGAAGAGGAAGGGAAAGGCACTTGCCTCCACTTCCATCACCTCATTTGTCACCTATGAAATTCAGCTGGAATTGTCATAGAAGAGGACAAGTCCATCACTAAGAAGGATAGAGCATGTTAGAGAGCACTCACATGAGCCTGTGCAGCCGCCTCAACATGAGATCCCTGATATGCCTCAAGGGATGAATTTTCCTCCTCAAAGCTATTGGGATCAATGGCATACCTCTGTGGGAGAATTAAGCTCTAACATGAATCAGTTGAGGATGGAGCATCAAGAGCATTCCACCATCCTCAATGAAATTAGAGAAGATCAAAGGAATATGAAGGAAGAACAACAAAGACAAAGGAGTGACCTTAAAGAGATGAAGCACTACATTGGATCCTCAAGGAGGAGTACTAGCCGCCACCATTAAAGGTGGATTCATTCTCTTAATCTCCTCTCCTTTTGTCATTTTTTCTGTTTCTGTTATGTTTTATTGTCTGTTCTCTTGTTCTTATTGCATGATCATTTCTATCTATCTCTTAAAGTTATAAAATGTTCCATATGTCTCTCACCTTGCTTAAAAGAAAATTTTAATTGAAAAGAATTGAGAGATACATGAATTTCAAGTTATACAATAAGAATAGTTCAATTATTTTGATTTGGTGGTATTGCTTTTATTTTCTGAATGTATGAATAAACAGTGCATGTCTAAAAAATCCAAAAATTGATTCTTGAAGCAAGAAAAAGCAGCAAAAAGAAAAAGAAAAAGCATGTTGCAATAAAAGAAAAAAAAAAGTTATGCATATGCATGCAAAAAAAATGGCGAAAAAATATAATAAAAAGCAGAAAAGCCAATAGCTCTTTAAACCAAAAGGCAAGAGCAAAAAGCCAATAACCCTTTAAACCAAAAGGCAAGGGTAAAAGGATCCAAAGATCCTAAGAGTGTGCTTAAGAACTCTGGACACCTCTATTTGGGGATTCCAGCAAAGCTGAATCACAATCCTAAAGGGTTCACCCAGTTAAAGTGTTTGTGGCATTTATGTATCCAGTGGTAATACTGGAAAACAAAGTGCTTAGGGTCACGGCCAAGACTCTGAAAGCTGTATTCAAGAATAAAAAAGAACTAAACTAGGAGAGCCAATAATATCATTTGGATTCTAAGTTCCAAAAGAGACCAACCATTATGAGTTTCAATGGATATTGAGATGCCAAAACTATTTAGAAGCAAAAAGCTACTAAGTCCTTCTAATCTAATTGAAACTGAACTTCATTGAAAACTCAGAGATTTATTGTATCTTACTCTTTTTTTTATCCTACTGTGTTTTTAGTTACTTGGGGACAAGCAATAGTTTATGTTTGGTGTTGTGATGAGCGGATATTTTATACGCTTTTTACCATCATTTTCATATAGTTTTTAGCATGTTTTGTTTAAGTTTTATTAATTTTTCCTAGGTTTTAGTGTAACATTCACATTTTCGGATTCTACTTTGAGTTTGTGTGTTTTTATAAAATTTCAGGTATTTTCTTGCTGAAATTGAGGAGTTGGAGCAAAAGTCTGATTCAGAGACAGAGAAAGCACTACAGATGCTGTCCGGATCTGACCTCTTTGCACTCGAAAGAGCTTTTTTAGAGCTATAAAAGTCCAAATAGAGCGTTCTCAACCACTATAGAAAGATGACTTCCAGAGCTTTCCAGCAATGTATAATAGTGCATACTTTGCTTCATAATTGAAGGCCCAAAGTGGCGTCCAACGTCAGGCTCCTGCCCCAGTCTAGGTGTCCAGTGACCAAAGGAGGAGATTAGCGTCCAAACGCCCAAAGGGGACCCCTAGCCAGAGTTCAATACCCTAGAGGCCTCCTAGAACGTGGATCTCATCAAAGCTTAGCCTAAACACTCACTAAGTGGGCTCCGGAAGTAGATTTTAGCACTAAAAGACAGTTTTACCCTTTCTTATGTAATCCTTAGTCATTAGTTTAGTATTTAAAGAAATTTTACACCTCTCATTAGGAGAGATCTGCCATATTTCATTTTTCACATTGTATTTTCTATCAGTATGAGTTTCTAAACCTCCTAGGTTGAGGGGAGGAGCTCTGCTGAGTTTTATGGATTGATAAAAGTATTAATGTTTCTTTTCAATCCATATTTGATTCAGTTCTAAGATGTATCTTCATTCTTTAACTTGATGAATGGGATTATACTTCTCTTAGACTGATAATCCATGACTTCATTGGAGACTTCTTGAGACACCAGTTCAGCCGAGGTATGGGGAGATTAGAGTCTCTGTGGTAGAGGCTAGAATCCAAAGGCGCAGCATTCTCTGATCCGGAGGATTCGACCTTGTCTGTGGCATTTTGAGTAGGATCATTAAGGAGAATGGACTGCAGGAGCTTCACCCTCAATCAGAATGGATCCACTATAACCCTAGGTTCTGATCTGGGGAGCATTGGCGACCTCTCAACTGGCGACAATCACATATGGCCTGCCATAGAAGAAATCATTCACAATTGAAGAAGACAGTAATACCAGAGTTAATCCAGAAGGATAAAGCATCTCCAAGCTTTAACCATCTTTTTATCATTGTAAATAGGTCAACCTAGTTTAGATCTCATTATTCCTTTTATGCAATTAAACAACATACCAACATCTCCTACTCACTTGACTAAGATTTGCAAGATAACCATAGCTTGCTTCAAACCACAATCCTTGTGGGATCGACCCTGACTTGCTCAGGTATTACTTGGATGACCCAGTGTACTTGCTGGTACAGTTGTATGAAGTGTGGGGATTCGTGCACCACTTTTGTTGTGGGAGACCAGACCAAGCAGTGGTTAGATAATCAGCACAAGGAGAGCATAGCCACATGGGAGGACATAGTCACTAAGTTCCTAAACAAGTTGTTCCTACCTCAGAGGTTTACTAAGCTCAGAACCAATGTTCATACCTTTAGCAGCATGAGGGAGAGTCCCTCTATGAAACTTGGAAAAGGTACAAAGAGATGCTGAGAAAGTGCCCTCCGGACATGATTGCTGATAACTTCAGATTTTTTATGATGGGATTATCCCTGCCTCACAGATTTCATTGGATAATTCGGCTGGAAGCTCTTTGCATATGAAAAAGACCACTGATGAAGCATTGGAGTTAATTGAGACGGTGGCCAACAATCAATACCTCTATTCCTCCGAAAGATCAATGAAGAAAGGAGTCATGGAATAAGATGCTTTGGACACTCTTTTGGCTCAAAATAAAGTCTTGTCTCAACAAATAAATGCAATTACTCAACACCTAGGGGAAATGCAAGTCTCAACAGTGAGTTCTCAAGAGAATTCCTATAGCGTAAGTAATGGATTCTCTCAAAGTGAAGGCATGGAGTACGGGCATTCATCCCTGGAGCAAGTACACTTTATAAATAAGTCTCATAATAATCCCTTCTCCAAAACTTATAATCCTAGATGGAGAAACCACTCAAATTTTGGGTAGGGAAATCATAATCAGAAGCTTAATAATTTCAACAACAACCATTCATAAAACCACTTCCAACCTCATCAAAATTCCTTCAGTCTCTATCTCCAACAACAACCAACCCTACCTAACCATCTCAAGAATCTCAAAGGCTTAATAATCTTGAATTGGTCATGGAGAAACTCTCCCAGAGCACAATCATGCAAGAAAATAGAGACTTCATTGCGAAAACAAGAACCAACTTCAAGAATCAAGGTGTTTCAATTAGGAATTTAGAGGTGCAAGTAGGCCAAATTGCTTAACAATTGGAGAAGGTCACAAATGTTCTTCCTAGTGATACAATTCCAAATTCAAGGGAATAGTGCAAGGCTATTTATTTGAGAAATGGAAAGGTGGCGGAACAAGAGGACAAAAAGGAGGCCAGTGACAAATAAGTGAAAAAGTAATAGAGGACAACATTCATCAAGAGGAGCGCGTGACATCCACCATTCTCCATCAACCAATTCAAGTTACAAATGCTCCACCAAAAGAGAGGATTCCAATGCCTGAATACAAGCAAAAAATTTCATATCCTCAATGGTTCCACGGGGAGAACAAGGAAAAGCAGTATTCCAAATTGTTGGAGATATTCAAGACTCTGCATATCAATATTCCCTTCATAGAAGCACTTGAACAAATACCAGTATATGTTAAATTCATGAAGGAATTATTGTCCAAGAAAAGATCCTTGAAGGGAGGTCAAACAGTGGAGATGGCCAAGAAGTGTAGTGCAATTATCCAATGAAATTTGCCAACAAAGAAGAAAGATCCAGGGAGTTTTCAAATTTTCTGCACCATTGGCAATACTAACTTTGAAAGAGCATTGTGTGATTTGCAGGCAAGCATTAATTTGATGCCTTTATCTGTGATGAAGAGGTTATAAATTCAAGAGTTAAAGCCCACAAAAATAGATTTACAATTGGCAGACAAATCAATGAAGCTTGCACATGGAATAGTTGAAAATGTCTTGATCAAAGTGGTAAAATTCTTCCTTCCACTGGATTTTGTTATTCTTGACATGGAGGAAGATGAACATGCCTCCATCATCCTAGGAAGACCTTTCTTAGCCACTGGAAGAGCTCTTATTTATGTTGAAAAGGGTGAATTAATATTGAGAGTGCATAATGAGCATCAAGTATTTCATGTTTTCAAGACCATGCATCATTCAAGTGATCAAGAGAATTTCAAGAAGGTTGAGGCAAAGGACCCAAATTTGAAGGAAGCACCAAATGAATCAGTCCCAAAAGTACATTCTCCATGCTTGAGTAAAAAGAAAGATATAGAGAAGGTGCAACAAGTTGACCACTCAATTGAAATTACAAAGATCTTGCAACCAAAGCCTCCCTTTGCAATCAACAAACCTCCTGACATCAACCTTAAGTTTGGTGTTGGGTGTGCAGCAAGTAAGGAGGAAATTCTGAAGAAGAAAGTGCCAAAAGGGTGGAGGAACAAGAAAATTCCTACTAAAGACTTTTCACCCAGGGAGAAAGTGGTGTTATCTCACCACCCATTGTTGCCATATACATTGAGCAAAGTTCTTTCTCTTGAACATCTAGAGCTAAGATATGAAGAAACAGGGAGGAGATTCAAGGTGAGAGGAAAAGAGGTAAAGCACTGTCAACCTCTACCTTAGCAAGGAAAAACCGTCAAGCTAGTGACATTAAAGAAGCGCTTGTTGGGAGGCAACCCAATATTTGCCTCTGCATTACTCGATTTCTTTCACTTGATGGTCCTATTTATGCCTACATCCATCACCACTATCTCTTTTTCTTGCTGCTTGAGGACAAGTAACCATTCTAAATTTGGTGTTGGAAGCTATAAGCTACATAGCCTAAAAGATGATGATGAGAAAGGCAGTAAGAACTAAGGTTGTTTCCTTCCTTTTTAACTATATGCATTTGTTTCAATTTACTCTATCCTAGATCATGCATTTAAAACTTCTATTCGCCAAATACATGTCAGTACTTATCTATCACAACCAACAATTACAGTTATGCTTGTTCCTGAATGTAAGTAAGAAGTCATGTGCTAAGAAAGAAATAAGGAATTGATCATAGAAGGCATGAGAATGAGTTTAGAAGGCCAAACTAACTAAATTATTCAACACTTACTGAGCCAAATTGCTTGAGGCCTTAATCTAGAACACTATTTTGGGATCTTTGTCATTAAGAAAGTCTTGGAGAATCAAATATAATGAACAATAATTAACAAAAAAGGGGTTGAAAGAGAAGCCAAAGGCTCTGAGTACCTTTGACTAAGGAAATCAAAAGAAAAATAAGCTCAAAGATCCCTCATAAGTCAAGTACTTGTGGTGCTCATGTTTCAAGCAAAAGCTTGAAAATAAAGCATTTAAAGTCACAGCTAAGCTCAAAAGTGCAAAGCAGCCCCCAAATAAAGAGAAGCCAAAGGCTCTGAGCACTACTGATGGGGAATGTTGAAAGAAAAATAAGCTTCAAGAACCCCCAATCAAGTGCTTGTGGTGCTTATGGATCAAGCAAAAGCTTGAAAACAAAGCATTTAGAGTCACCACTAGGCTCAAGGTACAAAGCACCCAACAAAAAATTATAAAAAGAAAATGTGAAAAAAAAAGAGTAAATAAGCTTGCTTCAAGGTGATGATTCAAGGAAGGATTCCATAATCTAATTCAGATAGAGGTCTTGAGAGATTTTAACCATTTGTGTTGAATTGTGCATAAGTGAAACAGCTAACCAAAATCATATGAATTACTACCATTCACCCTTGCATTCTAAGCTTTAAAATTTTTTTATGATTAAGGCATGATTCTTTGCTTGCTTGAGGACAAACAAGAGCTTAAGGTTGGTATTGTGATGCATGCGCATCATGTTGTATTTTTCTATGCTTTTTTATATAAGAAATTAATACATAATGATTAATTATGGAGTGTTTTGGTGCTTAAATTGAATATTGCTTTAATTTCTTGAGTCGATGAATTTTGCAAAAAATAATGAAAAAAAGAAGCAAAAAGCACAAAACAAGCTTAAAAGAAGAAAAGAGAAAGTTTTGGAAACACTTTAAAACTGAGAACATGCTTTGGAACCTTAGGCCACGCTTTCAAAAGCGTGGCCCATGAAAAGAGGAACCCCTGGAAGTGCAAGAAAGTGGCGTTTAACACGCTAGGGAGAGTGGGCATGTAGAATGGAAACGCCTTCGATATGGGACTCGTGAGTACTCATGCGTACGTGCAACAACTAAAAAATATGGATTAATGCATATGCATACTGCATGCGTACGCACAAAAGCTGAAAAAATGAGGGTTCATGCATACGCATGTGATGAGAGAACTTTTGCGTGGTCTAGAAATTTGCGGATAAATCCTCGTTGCAAGTATAGTTTCTAAACCTTCAAAAGTCCTTTCATACAAACGTTTTTGTTGTCACAAGTAAAAAACCCCTTTGAAATTGATAACCGAGTATTCAAACCTCGGGTCATCTTCTCAAGGAATTGCAGGGAAGTATGTTCTTATTATTGGTTATGGAAATTGTAGAATTGGGGGTTTTAAGAATGAGGGACAAATATGACAGTTGATTTAAATAGCAATTAAAATGAATAAACAAATACTGTAAAGCAAACTTTTGACAAGGTATGAGAAATTGGAAGTCCAGGCTTAGTTATTCTTATCAACAACAATGAAAGTCGAATCTTAATTCCACTTAGTCAACCTTTACTAAAGCAAAGGAAAGTCAAGGGACTAATTGGCTTGATCTTCGAATCCTATTTATTTCCTAAAAAAAGGTTGGGATTATTGAAGTTCAATTCAATTAGCAAAGATAACAGTTATCAAATATGTTGAGATAAGATAACTCATGAGTTATTGCTTTCTTAACCAAAATCAAAAGAGGAAAAAGTAAAATTGCTGGAATAAAAATGCTTTCAGATGTAAAGCAATAATAACATAAATTAAAGAAACCAATCAGGAATTGAAATACCTCAAATAACATTAATAAGTGAAATTGTAATCTAACATGAAGAGTTCATAAACTAAATTGGAAGAATAAATAAAAATAAAGAACCTGGGATTGAGAGTTACTCCTAAAACTAAGAGAAGTCCTAAATCCTAAGAGAGAGAGGAGAGAACCTCTCTCAAAACTATATCTAAATCATGGAAAGTAACTAAATTGGCGAGCTCCCTCTGAATGGATGCATTTCCCCACTTTATAGCCTCTAATCTGTGTTTTCTGGGCCAAAAATTGGGTCAAAAATAGCCCAGAAATTGCCCCCTGCGATTTCTGTTACGTCCAGGTCGCGGGCAAGTGACGCGGAGGCGTCGTCCATGCGACTGCGCGGATTGCTTTCCTGCCAGGTCACGCGTCCGCGTGATCGACGCTTTCGCGTCTCCTGGTGTTGGGGCAGCTATGACAAATTATATATCAAATCGAAGCCCCGGACGTTAGCTTTCCAATGCAACTGGAACTGCGTCATTTGGACCTCTGTAGCTAAAGTTATAGCCGTTTGAGTGCGAAGAGGTCAGGCTGGACAGCTTAGCAATTTCTCCAACTTCTTGTATTCCTTCCACTTTTGCATGCTTCATTTCCATCCTCTGAGCCATTTCTGTCCTGTAATCTCTGAAAACACTTAACACACATATCAAGGCATCTAATGGTAATAAGAGAGGATTAATAATAAGCAAATATAAGATCAAAGAACCATGTTTTCAATCATAGCACAAAATCAGGAAGGAAATATAAAACCATGCAAATATTTTGAATAAGTGGGTAAAGAGTTGATGAAATCCACTCAATTGAGCACAAGATAAACCATAAAGTAGTGGTTTATCAACCTTCCCATACTTAAACACTAGCATGTCCTCATGCTAAGCTCAAGAGAAGCTATAAAGATGAAGAGGAATGGTAGAAAGTATTAGATGCAATCCTATCTATATGAATGCAACTACATGCAAAATGTTTCTACCTACTTAGTTAAAAGTAAACAAATCTTTCAAGAAGAAATATAAACTGGATTTCACTAATTCAAATCATGAAAATGAAGTACAAACAGACTTGCAAGAAGAAAATAGCTCATGAAAGCAGGGAACAAGGGATTGAGCATCGAACCCTCACTGGTAGTGTATACACTCTAATCACTCAAGTGTTTAAGGTTCGATTCTCTCAATTCTCTACTAACCTTGCTTTCTAAGGCTTGCTTTTCTTCTAACAATCAACATAAATTTAATGTACAGATACACATATCAAGAGGTCTTTTAAGGGTTGTAATGGGGTTAGGGTCAAGGTAGGATTGTATTTGGCCAAGTGGACTAAAATCTGAATCCTTAATTAACTTAAACTTTTCACCTAACTTTAGACAATCCATGTAATCAAAGTACAAAACCTAACTCTCCATTAACCATGTTTTCCACATATTCATGCATTCTAATTTCAAGTATAGTACATATGCATTACCTTCACCACTTACTTTGGGGCATTTTGTCCCCTTTTTGCTTAATTGCTTTTTTTTTCTTTTTCTTCTTTCTCTTCTTTTTCTTCTCTTTTCTCTCTCTTTTTTTTATATTATATTTTTATTTTCTTTTGTTTTTCTCAATGCATATGATTAAATTATTGAATGCATGAACATGTCCTAAACATTTCTTTCACATTTTCAGAAAATTCTAACATACTCAATTCTCAAACCAAATGTTTCCAAAGCCAATTTCTCCACACTTAAATCATAAGCACTCTCACTAGTCTAAGCTAACCAAGGATTCAAATTAAGGACATTATTGTTTTTCGCTTAGAGTTAATGATGTGCTAAAGTAAAGAACAAAAGGGGTATAATAGGCTCAAAATTGGTTTGCAAGGGATAATGAAAGGGTAAGGCCATATGGGTATGTAAGTTCAGTGAAAGAAAGGCCTCAATCATGTAAGTGTATGCATACATTAAACAATGGAATTATAGAATTAAGCAAGACAAAGATCACAATTTTAGAGAGAAAAACACACACCAAAAATAAAATATTGATTGGTAAAATGCAACCAATTCAAATAGGCTCAAAAATCTCATAGGTTTTGTGTGTTTGAGCTCTAAACCATGTTCCAGTATAATATTTCTTCAAACAAGTGTAACATTAAATTTTATTCAAATTAGTGAAATGCTCTAAAAGGTTTCTTGAAAAAGAAAATATTACTTTAACCAAGTGGTAAAATATGCAAAAAATCAAATAATCATGCAATCAAACATGCAAATGCAACAAATAACTACAAAGAAAATTTTAAACATTGGTGTTAAGACAAGAAAGTACTAACCCATGGAGATCGGTATCGACCTCCCCACACTTAAAGATTGCACCGTCCTTGGTGCATGCTAAGATGTGCAAGTGGACGGGTTGCTTCAACTGGGGCTCCTTTTGTTCATTTCCTTGCCGATGATTTGGGAGTAGCTTTCTCTTTACCCTTCTTGGTGGCCATCCTGAAAAGGGAAAAAGAAAGTGACTTTTAAAGCTAAGGGTTAGAGCAAGGAAGAGAGCGGGAAAGGTGGTAATCAATGCACAATAAAGAAGAATGACGTTAACACACGCTCATGAGTACATGTGAAAAGTCATCAATGGAAAATAGCTAGTGCATATGATGACAAGTGGATGCAAGGTGTTTATTGGCATGCTGGCAAAGGCATGAGTAGCATAGATCAAGCATTCAATGTCCAAGTTAGATTACCAAGTCTTTCAAACTAGCAACATGTTTGTAATACCAATTATATTTAATTAATAAAATATAAAAAGGGTTTTGTGAAAGACAAGCATTTATAGTAGTAGATTAAAAGAAATCTTAAAAATAGTGCACAATGCCATACGGGTGTTTTCACAAACACATAGCATGCATGGTAAATAAGCTATTTGAAAGTATTAAATTGAACATGCAAGCAATCCTTTAAAAAGTAATATATAATTGTCAAATAATTCCTCTAATAATCCACAAGTAAAATATAGAAATAATGACCCAAATAAATTTCTAACACCAATAAAAACAACGCAATGAATGAAAGTATGCAAATAAATTAAAATAAAATAAAAAGAAAAATAAGAAGAATGAGAAGGGAAAAAAAGGGAAGAAGAAGTAAGGAAGAAATAAGGAGAGAAAAGAGAAAATAGGATTTAGGGAAGAGAAAGATAAGATATTTTGGCAATTTAGGTTGAGCTGTGCGGCGCAAGCGACGCGGACGCGTAGGGCACGCGGTCGCGTGACTTGCGCTTTTAAGGTAATCGACGCGGTCGCGTCGGTCACGCGGTCGCGTGACACATTTTGTGCTACTGGCGCGAGGGCAGCTTCGCGCTCGCACAACTCTCTGTTCAAAATCTTATTTTGCCAAATTTTGGGTGACGCGATAGCGTGGATGGCCATTTTTTTGGAAAACGACGCGGCCGCGTGGGGCAAGCGTTCGCGTCGGAGGGCTTGGGCTTCCAGCACGAGTCCAGCCCAATTCCAGCTCAACTTTCGGCCATACACCCTTGTTACGTCGATTTTCATGGCACGCGGCCACGTGGGTGACGCGGTCGCGTGGGAGGCCAAAGTTCCCACATGACGCGGTCGCGTGGGGTCAAATTATGCTAAAGGCGCGCCTCCAGCCACGCTTTCGCGTGACTCTCTGTTCAACTCTTTTCTCCCCAACGCACTAGTGACGCGGACGCGTCAGCGACGCTGCCGCGTCGCGTGCGTTTTTTTTTATATGCAATATGCAGATACAAATGGAGTGCTGATATGGATGTTATGAATAATTCCAGGTTCAATAAAAATAGAATAAAATAAAATAAAAACAAATAAAACAAAATAAAATTAAAATTGAGAAAGGAATGATTATACCATGGTGGGTTGTCTCCCACCTAGCACTTTTAGTTAAAGTCCTTAAGTTGGACATTTGGTGAGCTCCCTGTTATGGTGGCTTGTGCTTGAACTCATCCAGAAATCTCCGCCAATGTTTGCATTTCCAGTAACCTCCGGGGTCCCAAACTAGGCGCAGAAATCCTTCAAGTAAGTTAAAGCAAGTTACAAGGCCCCAAGAGTGTTGATTGCCAGAATGAATTCCAGGGTCCCAAATCTTGCTTTTGCACCCGTCTTCA
>NC_029785.2:55445256-55491570 GCF_000816755.2 Arachis ipaensis
GATCCACTGTTTCCTTGAAACGATCCTTTGTCTCTTGATGCACTCGACTTTCATAAATAGGATCATAGTGCTCTTGGATTGATGGATATGGAGATGGTGAATATTGAAGTAGTGGTTCTTGCAAGTAATTGGGTTGGGAATGGGGTGGTTCTATATATGGTTCATATGGCTCATAAGGTGGTTGGTATGGTGGTTGAGGGTTAGGGTCATATGGAGGTGAATGGCGAAAAGGGGCTTGTGAGTATGGTGGTCCAAGGTCATGTTGAGGAGAGGATTCATAGGCATATGGTGGTGGTTGTGGATAGTCTATTAGAGGTGGTTGTTGCCATGAGGGTTGATCAAATCCTTGTGGATCCTCCCATCTTTGATTCTTCCAACCTTGATGCCTGTTCTCATTATAGTTTCCATTCCTAACAACAACATTGGAATCAAACTTGAAGCGAGAGGGGTGAGAACTCATAGTTAGTTAATAAAAATTTAAAAACAAAAATAAAATCAAATTTTAAATTCAAATTTTTGAATTTGAAAATTAAAATTTGAATTTTGAATTTTTAAAATTGAAATTTGAAGATTAAAATTTTGAATTTTTTTTTTAAATTTGAATTTTAAATTTTGAAAGTTGAATTTTTTTTTAAATTGAAAATTGAAAATTGATTTTTTTAATATTTACAATAACCAATAATAAAGCACACGTTTGCAATTCCCCGGCAACGGCGCCATTTTGACGTTAGGATTTTTGCCAGTAAATAATTTCATAAAAACATTCGTGTTGTAGATATAGTCTCTAAACCGACAGAAATCCCTTCGTACAAACGTTTTGGTTGTCACAAGTAACAAACCCCTTTGAAATTGATAACCGAGTATTCAAACCTTGGGTCGTCTTCTCAAGGAATTACAGGGAAGTATGTTCTTATTATTGGTTATGGAGATTGTAGAATTGGGGGTTTTAAGAATGAGGGACAAATATGACAGTTGATTTAAATAGCAATTAAAATGAATAAACAAAAGGAGAAAAGTAAATCTACTGGAATAAAAATGCCTTTAGATGGGAATAACAATAATGTAAGTAAGAGAAAGCAATATTAAATTAAAATACCTCAAATAACATTAATTAAGAAAATCATAACATGAATGTAGCATAAGCCAGATAGGCAACATAACTAATATAAGCATTAAAGTATCTGAACGTAAGAGATAAATATAAAGTAAAAGAATGTTGAACCTGGGATTGAGAGTTACTCCTAAAACTAAGAGAAGTCCTAAATCCTAAGAGAGAGAGGAGAGAACCTCTCTCAAAACTAGATCTAAATCATGGAAAGTAACTAAATTGGCGAGCTCCCTCTGAATGGATGCGTTTCCCCACTTTATAGCCTCTAATATGTGTTTTTCGGGCCGAAAACTGGGTCAAAAATAGCCTAGAAATCGCCCCGTGCGATTTCTGTTACGTCCAGGTCGCGGGCAAGTGACGCGGAGGCGTCGTCCATGCGGCCGCGCGGATTGTTTTCCTGCCAAATCACGCGTCCGCGTGATCCACGCGTTTGCGTCTCTTGGCGTCGGGGCAGCTATGGAAAATTATTTATCAAATTGAAGCCCTGGACGTTAGCTTTCCAACGCAACTGGAACCGCGTCGTTTGGACCTCTGTAGCTAAAGTTATAGCCGTTTGAGTGCGAAGAGGTCAGGCTGGACAGCTTAGCACATTTTCAAAAATTAATGATGGTCATGTCGTGGATGCATCATGTCCATCAGAGGTATACCATATGGCATGTTTGGATGAAAATAAGGGTTTACAACTGGTGAGTAAGATTATCGTTGATCTAGAATTTCACCAAAAATAGTTGCATTGAAAGTATAGTTCTGAACCAACATATAATCCTACCAATCAAATTTAGAATTATGGTTGTCACAAAGTCAACCCCAATATAAAGTAACTGAGAGTATTGGTCTCAGGTCGTCCTCAAGAGAATGGGCAAACATGTGCATTAATATTGGCTAGAATTCTGGGGTTGGGGGTCATGAGCAAGAATTTAAACTACTAAACTTAACATGCAAGAAATCTTAAAATGCAAGAAACTAAATCAAAGTAACTAAAGCCAAGTATAAGAAACTTTTAATCTAATAAGGGGACATAGAAATATACTTCTATTATAGAGCTAAGTAAACAACTAACTAACTATAACAAGAATCAAGCAAATTTTTGGATTTCAAATATGAATAATAAAAAGAACTCTTGGCTAGGCATAGGAATTGGGGTCACCATCCTTGTCTAATAACCATATCTTAACAATTATGAGGAACCAAGCTCATTAAGTCTACCTATATGCTTGAAGTATGTATAATGTCTACTTCCAAGCTTGAAGTACGTTAAATGGCTTGATCATTTGATGCGCGATATTTTGTCGGTATAGATTTTTTCAATAGAATTATGTCGTGAGTATAGTCTAAACCAACAAGCTATAACGCATCAAACTTAGAAAATGTGTCACCACAATTCAAAATCTATAACCGGGAGTAGAATCCGGGTCGTTCCCCCTAGGAGTTGCCCTAAGATGCACATCATTGGTTAGGAGTCTCTTGGTAGTTTGAAGTTGAGTACAAGAAAAGTAAGTGAAAATGAATTAAAGCAATGAGCAATTAACAATTGAACTAAGGAAAACAGGAACTTCAGCTAGCAAGTGAATGACTATCAATCAATATAAAATCCTTGGCTAGGGGTGGGAATTGGAATTCCTATCCTCATTGCCTCCAACAATTGTGACAAGAATTGGTTATTGCTCCATTTAGTTAACCTCTAACTATGAAGGAAAGTCAAGTGGAGATAATCAATTTGAGTCCACAAGTCCTAGTTAAATAATCCTAAGGAAAGAATAGATTTAGTGTGATTCAAATCAATTAGCAATTTCCAATTATCAATCAACAAAAGGCTTTGACAATTTAAGTGTCTCCAATTATCCAACCCCCAAGCCAAGAGGGAAAATCTACTCCATAGCTATAGTTGACATTTTCTCAAACACTTGGTGAACAAGAATGAAAGGCATTGTGAAATTGAGAAGAGAATGTGAATTTATGCTATCTACTACAAGCAATCAACAACAATAAAGCAATTAACAACAATAAACATGAAATTCCTCAATGCATTAATAGAAATCAATGTAAACAAGATTCAAATCCTAGATCCAAAATAACTAGAGTAAGAGCACTAAATTGAGAGTAGGAAAATCAGATCTACAAATTGAAGCAATGCAAAATTGAAATTAAATTCAGATCTAACCAAAGGATCCAAGTGAAATTGAAATTGAGAAAGCCAAAACCTAGAGAGAAGTTAGAGCTTCTCTCTCTAGAACCACAAACTCAAAAACTAGCTAGAAAATTGTCTAATGTGTGAATCCCCCTTTCCTCCTTGGTCCCTTGGGTCTTTTCCCTCCAGAATTCAGCTTAAATTGGGCTTGAAGCTCTTCAGAAATCGCTAGCCGTGATTTCACTAATGAAGTCACGTGCCGAGTGTCACGCGTATGCCTGGGTTACGCGTACGCGTCGTCTGGGTTTTTGCGAGCAACGCATACGCGTCAAGCGTGCGTACGCGTCAAGCGTGCATACGCGTCAAGCGTGCGTACGCGTCAAGCGTGCGTACGCGTCGATGAGATTTTTTCCCAGCCACGCGGATGTGTCAACTTTTGCGTGCCAATCCCAAATCCAAGCTCCCACGTGTGCGCGTCGGCCACGCGTGCGCGTCGATGCTAAAGCTCCAAAGCTCCATTTTTCATGCTCCTTCTACTTATGCATGCTTCCTTCCTCTCTTCTAGACCATTCTTGCGCCTATAAACTCTGAAATCACTTCACAAACATATCACAGCATCGAATAGTAATAAAGGGAGATAAAAATATAGCATATTTAAGGCCTAAAAAGGATGTTTTCAATCATTAAGCAATATTAGGAAGGAGACGCAAAACTATGCATTTTATATGGATAAGTGTGATAGAATATTGATAAAACACCCTAAATTCTATACAAAATAAACCCTAAAATTGGGGTTTATCAAATCTCTCCGCACTTAAATCAGGCATGTCTTCATGCTAAAAGGGATTAAAAGACTAAAGAATCATAGGAGAATGGGGATTTATTAAATGCAAATTACCTATATGGATGCAACTAATGCAAATATATCTATCTACTTGGTCAAAGGTAAATCAACTTCCAAGAATATATATGAGCACATGGGGCTAAAATGACAAAATAATTCATGACTCTACCAATTCAAACATCAAAGTGGAGTGTATATAACTTGCATGAAGAAAGCTCGTGAAAGCCGGGAGCAAGAAATTGAGCATCAAATCCTCATCGGAAGTGTTTGCACTCTATCCTCTCTAGTGTTTAGGGTTGACCACTCAATTCTCCTCTAATCATGCTTTCCCCGTGATAAGGTGGCCAACTCGCATATGGGATTAGGAACTTGATTGCCCAAAAGAAAATAGAATTAGCGTTGTAAGTATAGTCTTAACCCCACAAGTTGGCCACCGATCAAATTGGAAACTCACAAGATGTGTCACAATTCAAAACTAATTCAAAACCGAGAGTATTTGACTCCCAAGTCTTCTCCCAAGGAGTACTTTAGAACAATGAGTGTGTAAATACGGTTGTAGTGATCAAGGAGTTGTCAATGAAGAAATGAACACATAAAGCAATAAAAGAACATGAAAAATTGTAATGATTGAACTAATAAAGAAATTGTAATGAGCTCATCTCTTTTGATTCTTGATGTTTTCTTCACTTTGCATGCTCTTCTTCCGTCTTCTCCAACCCATTCCTACCTTATACACCTGGAATCACTCACAAACAGAATCAAGGCATCGAATGAAAGAAAAACGGAATAAAATAGATTAAATTAAGCATAAAAGAGAACATTTTCATAATCAAGCGCAATTTGGAAGGAAAGTTCAAAAGCATGCTATTCAAGGGAATAAGTACAAGTTTATATGATGAAAATCCATCCAATTCTAACCAAAAATCATCATCAAATATGGATTCATCACCCCAATTGTTTGTCATCTAACAATCAACAATTATTCAATGCATGCATACACCGATCATGAGGTCTTTTCATAGGTTGTAATGGGGCTAGGGTTAAGGTAAGGTTATATATAGCTAAGTGGGCTCAAGATTTGAATCTTTGATTAACATAAGCTTCCCACCCAACCTATATAACAACCTATAGAAATCTAATACAAGCCTAACTACCCATTCTTCACGTTTACACACTTATGCATTTTCTTTTCTTTATCACCTCCCATATGCATTGATTATTATTGAACCTTACTTTGGGGTGTTTTGTCCCCTTTTATTTCTTTCCTTTTTCTTTTTATTTCTTCCTTTTTTTTATATATATTTCTTTCTTTTTTTCTATTTCCCTTTGTATATTTTTTTTCTTTTTGAACTACAAATATATACAAGAGCATCAATGCATATGGCTTCACATTTAATGCAAGAATGTGTACCCAATTCCCAAGATCTTCAATGAAAATTCCAAACACCCTTTTACCTCAACCAATGTCCCAAGTTTTTCCATACTTGAATGACACATACTCACTAGCCTAAGCTAATCAAAGATCCAAATAAGGACATTTATTGTTTTTCGCTTAAAGGCTTGTAATGTGCTAAAATTAAGAATAAAGGGGTTAAAATAGGCTCAAAGTTGGCTAACAATGGTTGATGAAAGGTAGGCCATTTGGGTAAGTGAGCTAAATGAAATGATGGCCTCAATCATATAAATGCATGTATACACAAAATAATGGACATAAAGAATCAAACAAATCAAAGATTACAATCATAGAAAGAGAATAATCACATAAGAAGGAAGATAGTGGTTATAAGATGTAACTACACAATTAGGCTCAAATCTCACATGCTTGTATTCTTAGCTAAAAAACCATGTTCCAAAATAAATTCTTCAAGCAAGATTGACACAAGAATTTTTCAAATTGGTAGGGTGCCCTAAGGATGATTTCTTGGAAGATAAGTCACCACCCTAACCAAGTAGTCCTAACATGCAAAAAGTGTTCAAATACAAAAACTAACCATGCAATTTATTCTAATTAACGAAAGAAAAATCAAAATCATGGGTGTTGAAAAGAAAAGGGTACTTATGGAAGTCGGTAACCAACCTCCCCACACTTAGAAGTTTGCATGGTCCTCCGTGCCAATGGTGATACGCAAAAGGGGATTTGGGTTGTTGGTGCACGAAATCACAATCACACTATTGCAATTCCGCACAACTAACCAGCAAGTGCACTGGGTCGTCCAAGTAATACCTTACGTGAGTAAGGGTCGATCTCTCGGAGATTGTCGGCTTGAAGCAAGCTATAGTTATCTTGTAACTCTTAGTCAGGATATCAATAATTCTCAGATTTAATTAGAATGAGTGAAAGAACATGGATTAAATAATACTTGTTATGCAGTAATGGAGAACAGGTTGAGGTTTTTGGAGATGCTATGTCTTCTGAATCTCTGCTTTTCTACTGTCTTCTTCTTCATGCACGCAAGGCTCCTTCCATGGCAAGCTGTATATTGGTGGATCCCCGTTGTCAATGGCTACCATCCCTCCTCTCAGTGAAAATGGTCCGAATGCACTGTCACCGCACGGCTAATCATCTGTCAGTTCTCACTATGTTGGAATAGGATCCATTGATCCTTTTCCGTCTGTCACTACGCCCAGCACTCGCGAGTTTGAAGCTTGTCATAGTCATCCCTTCCCAGATCCTACTCGGAATACCACAGACAAGGTTTAGGCTTTTCGGATCTCAAGAATGGCCACCAATAATTCTAGCCTATACCACGAAGGTTCTAATCTTAGATTAGAAACACAAGAGATATGCACTCAAGCTATTGCAGATAGAACGAAGGTGGTTGTCAGGCACGCGTTCATAGGTGAGAATGATGATGAGTGTCATGGATCATCACATTCATCAGGTTGAAGTACGAGTGAATATCTTAGAATAGAAATAAGCGTGATTGAATGGAAAACAGTAGTAATTGCATTAATCCATCGAAACACAGCAGAGCTCCTCACCCCCAACCATGGGGTTTAGAGACTCATGCCGTAGAAAATACAAGTTCTAAGGTAAAATGTCATGAAGTACAAAATGAATCACTAAAAGTAGTTTTTATAATAAAACTAGTGATCTAGGGTTACCGAAAATGAGTAAGCTAAGGTAGTTAGTGTAAAAATCCACTTCCGGAGCCCACTTGGTGTGTGCTTGGGATGAGCATTGAAGCTTTCACATGTAGAGACTTTTCTTGGAGTTAAACGCCAGCTTTTGTGCTAGTTTGGGCGTTTAACTCTAGCTTTTATGCCAGTTCTGGCGTTTAACACCAGAATAGGGGGAAAGTTGGTGTTTAAACGCCAGTTTGCGTCATCAAAACTCGGGCAAAGTATGGACTATTATATATTGCTGGAAAGCCCAGGATGTCTACTTTCCAACGCAATTTAAAGAGCACGACAATTGGGCTTCTGTAACTCGATAAAATCCATTTTGAGTGCAAGAGGGTCATAATCCAACAGCATCTGCAGTCCTTTTTCAGCCTCTGAATCAGACTTTTGCTCAGGTCCCTTAATTTCAGCCAGAAAATACCTGAAATCATAGAAAAACACAAACTCATAGTGAAGTCCAGGAATGTGATTTTTGAATAAAAACTAATAAAAACATAATAAAAACTAACTAAAATATATTAAAAACATACTAAAAACAATGCCAAAAAGCGTATAAATTATTCGCTCATCACAACACCAAACTTAAATTGTTGCTTGTCCCCAAGCAACTGAAAAAAAAATAGGATAAAAAGAAGAGAATATACTATAAATCTCATAATATCAATGAAGCATATTTCAAATTAGATGAGCGGGGCTAGTAGCTTTTTACTTCTGAATAGTTTTGGCATCTCACTTTTTCCTTTGAAGTTCAGAATGATTGGCATCTATAGGAACTCAGAATTCAGATAGTGTTATTGATTCTCTTAGTACATTATGTTGATTCTTGAACACAGTTACTTCATGAGTCTTGGCCGTGGCCCTAAGCACTTTGTTTTCTAGGATTACCACCGGATACATAAATGCCACAGACACATAATTGGGTGAACCTTTTCAGATTGTGAATTAGCTAAAAGTCCCCAATTAGAGGTGTCCAAAGTTCTTAAGCACACTCTTTTTGCTTTGGATCACGACTTTAGCCACTCAGTCTCAAGCTTTTCACTTGGACCTTTATGCCACAAGCACATGGTTAGGGACAACTTGATTTAGCCGCTTAGGCCAGGATTTTATTCCTTTGAGCCCTCCTATCCATTAATGCTCAAAGCCTTAGATCCTTTTTACCCTTTCCTTTTGGTTTAAAGGGCTATTGGCTTTTTCTGCTTGCTTTTTCTTTTTCTTTCTTTTTCTTTTAATTTTCGCCACCCTCTCTCTTTTCTTTCTTCTTTTTCTTTTTCTTTTTTTCGCAAGCTTTGTTATTCACTGCTTTTTCTTGCTTCAAGAATCAATTTTATGATTTTTCAGATCATCAATAACATTTCTCTTTTTCCATCATTCTTTCAAGAGCCAACAATTTTAACATTCATAAACAACAATATAAAAAATATGTACTGTTCAAGCATTCATTCAGAAAAACAAAAAGTATTGCCACCACATCAAAATAATTAAACTAATTTCAGGATAAAATCTGAAATTCATGTACTTCTTATTCTTTTGTAATTAGGCATATTCTTCATTTAAGAGAGGTGAAGGATTAATGGGACATTCATAACTTTAAGGCATAGACTCTAATTTTTATTTATTATTTAATAGAAATAATATAAAATAGGCATAGAAGCAGACAAATAGTAATAAAAGAAAAGAAATTAAAGACATAAAGATAAATGACTCTAATACTAATACTCATGTACTCTTAAAATAGATAAAAGGTTATCACAGAGTTAGGACTCAACAACCTGAATTGGGGGAGGCGAGTACTCTTTCAAGTTGTGGGACGCTTGGCTCTTCAAGGGAGAGCTTTTGGCGCTTCAGCTCCTGTAGCTCACGCCCTTGCTTCTTCTGTTCCTTAAGTAGCTTGCAAAGCATGCTATTTTGATTTTGTTGTTCTTCCTTATGTTGATCCATAGCTTCTTGCAGCTTGGTGACAGATGCTTCTAGGAGGGTCCAGTAGTCAATCTGAGGGATTTCTGGGAGGAATTCCTGCGCCCTCCTTTTGATGGAGTTATCTTGCACTTGTTGTCCTTCCATTGACCTCTTGGTGATTGGGTGCTCGACTGGGATGAATTCATCTACTCCCATCTTCACTCCAGCATCTTTACACAGCAGAGAGATTAAGCTTGGGTAAGCCAATTTGGCTTCAGTGGAGTTCTTATTTGAAATTGTGTAAATTTCATAAGAAATCAGATGATGAATCTCCACTTCGTTTTCCAGCATAATATAATGAATCATCACTGCTCTTTTGACAGTGACCTCAGAGCGGTTGCTAGTGGGCAGGATAGAACGCTCAATGAAGTCCAACCAGCCCCTTGCGACTGGTTTGAGATCTCCTCTCTTGAGTTGGTTTGGGACACCTTTTGAGTTGGTTATCCATTTAGTTCCAAGGAGGCATATGTCCTCTAGAACTTGGTCCAACCCTTTATCTACTCTCACCATTCTTCTATTAAAGAATTCTGGATCATCTTGTAGTTGAGGCAGTTTGAAAACTTCTCTTATTTTGTCCAGGTGGAAGTAAATAATTCTCCTTCTAACCATAGTTCGGAAGGTATGAAAGGCAGTTCCAGTTATTTTTTGCTTATCTGTCAGCCACATATTTGAGTAGAATTCCTGAACCATGTTTCTTCCCACCTTTGTCTCAGGATTAGCTAGAATTTCCCATCCTTTGTTTCGAATTTGCTCTTGGATTTTTGGATATTCGTCTTCTTTCAGATCGAATTTGACTTCCGGAATCACAGACCTCAGACCCATTATTTTGTGGTAATGGTCTGCATGTTCTTTGGTTGAGAACCTCTCTTGATTCCAAAGACTCTTTGGAGTATTCTCTTTCTTGCCTCTTGAATTGGTTTATTTTCCCTTAGGAGCCATGATCTTAATGAGTCTTAGCTCAGTGATCACGGAAAAATACACTAAACTTAGAGGTTTGCTTGCCCTCAATCAAAAGAAAGGAAAGAAGATAGATAGGAGGAGAGCCAAATTCGAATGGTGGAAAGATGGGATGGCCGAACATGTATTTATAAGTGGAGGGGGGATTTCGAAAATTTGAAGAAGATATGATATAAAGATATGATTGGTAAAAAAGTAGAATCATGAAATGAAAAAGATGAGATTTTTAAAATGAAAAAGATATAAAGGAGTTAAATCTGAAAATTTGTTGATGCATCTAAGAATTAAAGATGATATGATGAGTTAGAAAAGATTTGGAAAGAAATTGAGAAGATAATTGAGTTTTTGAAGAAGATTTGGAAAGGATTTGAGAGAAAATTGAAAAGGAATTTAGAAAATTATTGAATTTTTGAAAATTGAAGGTGAGTGATGAAAATTTGTAACATGTTTATGCAGAAAATTATGAATCAAAACATGAAAGTTTGAAAAATTTTGAAGTGGAAAACAAAATCTTCTCCCCCTACCTTTCTGGCGTTAAATGCCCAGAATGGTATCCATTCAGGCATTTAACACCCATATAGTGGCCATTATGGGCATTTAACGCCCAGCCAGGTACCCTGGCTGGCATTAAACGCTAGAAATCTTTTGTCACTGGGCATTTTTTTGAACACCCAGGATGCTGCCATTCTGATGTTAAATGCCCAGGATGCTACAATTCTGGCATTTAACGCCCAAAATGGTATCTTTACTGGCGTTAAACGCCCATAATGGTATCCATTCTGGCGTTTAACGCCCAAAATTTCCCTTACTGGCATTTTCTTGCCAGTGAGCTCCTTTTCTCTGCTTTTTGCGCTGAATCCTTCTGTAACTCTGTGAATTCCTACAATTTGATGATTAATCTTGAAGACAATTTATATCAAACTCCTATAAATATTAATTAAAAAGCAAATAACTTGCTAATGGCTGGGTTGCCTCCCAGCAAGTACTTCTTTATTGTCTTTAGCTGGACCTTGGCTGAGCTTTATTTTAGTCTCAGTTTTGAGCATTCTTGCTCAAAAATGCTTTCAAGATAACGTTTGATTCTCTGTCCATTAACAATGAACTTTTTGTCAGAGTCAATATCCTGAAGCTCAACATATCCATATGGTGACACACTTGTAATCACATATGGTCCCCTCCACCGGGATTTTAATTTCCCTGGGAATAATCTGAGCCTAGAGTTAAACAGCAGAACCTTCTGTCCTGGCTCAAAGACTCTAGATGACAGTTTCTTGTCATGCCACCTTTTTGCTTTTTCCTTATAAATTTTTGCATTTTCAAAAGCATTGAGTTTGAATTCCTCTAGCTCATTCTGCTGGAGCAATCTTTTCTTTCCAGCTAACTTAGCATCCAGGTTTAGGAATCTGGTTGCCCAGTAGGCCTTATGTTCCAGTTCCACGGGTAGATAACAGGCCTTGCCATACACAAGCTAGTATGGAGAGGTTCCTATAGGAGTCTTGAATGATGTTCTGTATATCATCCAAACTTTTTGCCCAATCCCTTCTACGGGCAATTACAGTCTGTTCCAGGATTCTTTTTAGTTCTCTATTAGAGACTTCAGCCTGCCCATTTGTCTGTGGATGATATGGAGTTACTACTTTGTGGCTAATTCCATATCAGACCATAGCAGAGTAAAGCTGTTTATTACAGAAATGAGTGCCCCCATCACTGATTAGTACTCTGGGGACACCAAATCTGCTGAAGATATGTTTTTGGAGGAACTTCAACACTGTCTAAGTATCATTAGTGGGTGTGGCAATTGCTTCTACCCATTTAGATACGTAGTCTACTGCCACCAGAATGTAAGTGTTTGAGTATGATGGTGGGAAAGGACCCATGAAGTCAATACCCCATACATCAAACAACTCAATCTCTAAGATCCCTTGTTGAGGCATGGCATAACCATGAGGCAAGTTGCCAGCTCTTTGGCAACTATCACAGTTACGCACAAACTCTCGGGCATCTCTATAGAGAGTAGGCTAGTAGAAGCCACATTGGAGGACCTTAGTGGCTGTTCGCTCACCTCCGAAATATCCTTCATACTGTGATCCATGGCAATGGCATAGGATCTTCTGTGCCCCTTTTCTAGGTACGCATCTGTGGATCATTCCGTCTGCACATCTCTTAAAGAGATATGGTTCATCTCATAAGTAGTACTTTGCATCAGAAATTAGTTTTTTTGTTTACTGCCTGCTGTACTCCTTGGGTATGAACCTCACAGCTTTATAATTTGCAATGTTTGCAAACCATGGTGCTTCTTGAATGGTGAAGAGTTGCTCATCCAGAAAGGTCTCAGAGATCTCAGTAGGAGGGAGGGATGCCCCTGCTACTGGTTCTATCCGGGACAGATGATCAGCTACCTGGTTCTCTGTCCCTTCTCTGTCTCTTATTTCTATATCAAACTCTTGCAGCAGCAACACCCATCTTATGAGCCTGGGTTTTGAATCCTGCTTTGTGAGTAGATATTTAAGAGCAGCATGGTCAGTATACACAATCACTTTTGAACCTACTAAATAGGATCTAAACTTGTCAATGGCATAAACCACTGCAAGCAATTCTTTTTCTATGGTTGTGTAGTTTTTCTGTGCGTCATTTAGAACACGGCTGGCATAGTAAATGACGTGCAGAAGCTTTTTATGCCTCTGTCCTAATACTGCACCAATAGCATGGTCACTGGCATCAGACATTAATTCGAATGGTAATGTCCAGTCTGGTGCAGAAATAACAGGTGCTGTGACCAACTTAGCCTTCAGAGTCTCAAAGGCCTGCAAACACTCTGTGTCAAAGACAAATGGTATATCAGAAGCTAGCATATTACTCAGAGGTTTTGTGATTTTTGAAAAATATTTTATAAACCTCCTGTAGAATCCTGCGTGTCCCAGAAAGCTTCTGATTGCCTTAACATTAGCAGGTGGTGGTAACTTTTCAATTACCTCTACCTTAGCTTGATCCACCTCTATTCCCTTGTTTGAAATTTTGTGCCCAAGGACAATTCCTTCAGTCACTATAAAGTGACATTTTTCCCAGGTTAGTTTCTTGGCACCTTTTCAGAACAAGTGCGAGATGGTCAAGACAGGAGCTGAATGAGTCTCCAAATACTGAGAAGTCATCCATGAAGACTTCCAGAAATTTCTCTACCATATCAGAGAAGATAAAGAGCATGCACCTCTGAAAGGTTGCAGGTGCGTTGCACAGACCAAAAGGCATCCTTCTATAGGCAAAGACTCCAGATAGACATGTGAATGCTGTTTTCTCTTGGTCTTGAGGATCCACTGCAATTTGGTTGTAACCTGAATAGCCATCCAAAAAGTAGTAGTATTCATGACCTGCTAGTCTCTCTAGTATTTGGTCTATGAATGGTAAAGGAAAATGATCCTTTCTGGTGGCTGTATTGAGTCTTCTGTAGTCAATACACATACGCCACCCTGTAACTGTTCTTGTAGGAACCAGTTTGTTCTTCTTGTTATGAACCACTGTCATGCCTTCCTTCTTGGGGACAACTTGGACAGGGCTCACCCTGGGGATATCAGAAATAGGATAGATAATCCCAGCCTCTAGAAACTTAGTGACCTCTTTCTGCACCACCTCCTTCATGGCTGGGTTTAGCCGCCTCTGTGGTTGAACCACTGGCTTAGTATCATCCTCCAATAGGATCTTGTGCATGCATCTTGCTGGGCTAATACCCTTAAGATCACTTATGGACCACCCAAGAGCTGTCTTGTGTGTGCTCAGCACTTGAATTAGTGCTTTCTCTTCCTGTGGATTTAGAGCAGAGTTTATGATCACCGGAAAAGTGTCACCTTCTTCCAAAAATGCATATTTCAGGGATGGTGGTAGTGGTTTGAGCTTGGGTTTAGGAGGCTTATCCTCTTCCTGAGGAATTCTCAGAGATTTTTTTATTTCCTCTGGCTCCTCCTGATCAGGCTGAACATCTTTAAAGATGTCCTCTAGCTCTGATTCGAGACTCTCAGTCATATTAATCTCTTCTACTAAAGAGTCAATAATATCAGCGCTCATGCAGTCATTTGATGTGTCTGAATGCTGCATAGATTTGATAGCATTTAACTTGAACTCATCCTCATTGACTCTCGGGTCACTTCCCCTTTTTGTACATCAATAAGAGTTCGTCCAGTTGCTAGGAAATGTCTTCCTAGAATGAGAGTTGCATTCTTGTGCTCCTCCATTTCCAGCACTACAAAGTCAGTGGGAAAGGCAAATGGCCCAACCTTGACAATCATGTCCTCAATTATGCCTGATGGATATTTAATGGAGCCATCAGCAAGTTGGAGGCATATTCGGGTTGGTTTGACTTCTTCAGTCAAGCCAAGCTTTCTGATAGTTGATGCAGGTATTAGGTTGATACTTGCCCCAAGATCACATAGAGCTGTCTTGGTACAAGCACCCTCTAATGTGCATGGTATCATAAAGCTTTCGGGATCTTTAAGCTTCTCTGGTAAGCTTTTCAGAATGATTGCACTGCATTATTCAGTGAGGAAAACTTTTTTAGTTTCTCTCCAATCCTTCTTATGACTTAGGATCTCTTTCATGAACTTAGCATAAGAGGGTATTTGCTCAAGTGCCTCTACAAATGGGATCTTTATTTCAAGAGTCCTGAGGTAGTCTGCAAAGCGGGCAAATTGTTTATCCTGTTCCGCTTGGCGGAGTTTCTGAGGATATGGCATCTTGGCTTTGTATTCCTCAACCTTAGTTGCTGCAGGTTTATTTTCTACAGAGGCAGGTTGAAAAGCCTTCTTAGGAGGGTTACAATCAACACCTGTAGGTGTTTGATCCCTCACTGCCGTTTGAACACCAGGAGTAGAGGTTGGATGGGCGTTTAACGCCAAATTTCCACCCTTTTCTGGTGTTTGAACACCAGAACTAGGCAAGAAATGGGCGTTTAATGCCAACTTTTCTCCCTTGTCTGGCGTTTGAACACCAGAAGTGGGCATCCACTGGGCGTTTGACACCAATTTTTCACCCTTTTCTGGCGTTTGAACGCCAGAATTATTCCTCTCTGGGCTCTTGCTGTCCTCAGAGGGATTTTGGACAGTGGTTTAGTCATCCTCTGTCAGTTGTTCCTTTCTTGGCTTTCTGCTACTTTGAGCTGAATTATTCAATGTCTTCCCGCTCCTTAGTTGAACAGCTTGGCATTCTTCTATTATCTGTTTAGATAGCTATTGTCTTGTCTGATTCAATTGTGCTTCCATATTCTTGTTAGCATTTTTAGTGTCTTGGATCATCTCTTTGAATTCTGCTAATTGTTTTGTCATAAGGAGCAATTGCTGATTAAGTTCAATAATATGTTCTTGAGGATTAGGATCAGTAGTTACTGCCCTAGCCTCTTCTTTTATGGAGGACTCACTGCTTGAGTATAGATGTTGATTTCTAGCAACCGTATCTATGAGTTCTTGAGCCTCTTCAATTGTCTTTCTCATGTATATAGATCCACTGGCTGAGTAGTCTAGAGACATTTGAGCTTTTTCTGTAAGCCCATAGTAGAAGATGTCTAACTGTACCCACTCTGAAAACATTTCAGAGGGCATTTCTTTAGCATCCCTCTGTACCTTTCCCAGGCATTATAAAGGGATTCATGATCCTCTTGTTTAAAGCCTTGGATGTCCAGCCTTAGCTGTGTCATCCTTTTTGGAGGATAAAATTGATTCAGGAATTTGTCTGATAACTGTTTCCATATTTTTATGCTTGCTGTGGGTTGGTTATTTAACCACCTCTTAGCTTGATCTTTTATAGCAAATGGAAATAGTAATAATCTGTAGACATCCTGATCCACTTTTTTATCACGTACTGTGTCAGCAATTTGTAAGAACTGTGCTAGAAACTCAGTAGGTTCTTCCTGTGGAAGACCGGAATACTGGTAATTTTGTTGCACCATGATAATGAGTTGAGGATTTAGCTCAAAACTGCTTGCTTTGATGGGAGGTATACAGATGCTACTCCCATATGCAGCTGTAATGGGGTTAGCATATGACCCTAGAGTCCTTCTAGACTGTTCATTTCCACTTATGTCCATGATGGAGAAAAGGGAATTGATATGAATTGTAAATAAATTATATTTTTATTTTTATTTTATTTAATTAAAAGTAAACAAATAAAATAAAACAAAATAAATGGAAAATAAAATAAAAGTTTTGAAAACTAAAATAATTGATTAATTAAGAAAATTTGAAAAACCTTGGATATGATTTTTGAAAAAGATTTGAATTTTGAAATTCCAAACTAAGATAAGATAAAATAAGAAGTTTTTAAAATGAAAATCTGAAATTTTAAAGGTAGAATTCGAAAATTAATTAAAATAAGAGAGAAGATATTTTTGAATTTAATGAGGAAAGAGAAAAACAATAAAATGACACCA
Source organism: Arachis ipaensis (assembly GCF_000816755.2). Classification (NCBI taxonomy): domain Eukaryota; kingdom Viridiplantae; phylum Streptophyta; class Magnoliopsida; order Fabales; family Fabaceae; genus Arachis; species Arachis ipaensis. The sequence continues at coordinate 55,461,782 of NC_029785.2, forward strand.
AACTTAGAATTTTTAGATCAAAACAAAGAAAACAAACAAAGGACACTTTGAAGTGTCAAGATTAACACCAAGAATAAATTTTGAAATTTTTAAGGAAATAAGGACATAAAGGACACCAAACTTAAAAATTTTTATACTTTGGACACTAATAATTCGAAAATGCACAAGAAAAATAAGGAAAGACACAAAACAAGAAAAACTAAAGATCAAATAAAGAAAATAAATAAGAACAACTTGAAGATCAAGAAAGAACTAAGACAAGTAAAATTGAAAAATTGAAGGAAAATAAAAGCATGCAATTGACACCAAACTTAAAATATAAAACTAAACTCAAATAAAAGACTCAAATTTAGTGACTCTAAACCAACAAAAATAAATTATTCCTAATCTAAGCAACAAAATAAACCGTCAGTTGTCCAAACTCGAACATTCCCCGACAACGGCGCCAAAAACTTGGTGCACGAAATCACAATCACACTTTTGCAATTCCGCACAAATAACCAGCAAGTGCACTGGGTCGTCCAAGTAATACCTTACGTGAGTAAGGGTCGATCCCATGGAGATTGTCGGCTTGAAGCAAGCTATGGTTATCTTGTAACTCTTAGTCAGGATATCAATAATTCTCAGATTTAATTAGAATGAGTGAAAGAACATGGATTAAATAATACTTGTTATGCAGTAATGGAGAACAGGTTGAGGTTTTTGGAGATGCTCTATCTTCTGAATCTCTGTTTTCCTACTGTCTTCTTCTTCATGCACGCAAGGCTCCTTCCATGGCAAGCTGTATGTTGGTGGATCACCGTTGTCAATGGCTACCATCCGTCCTCTCAGTGAAAATAGTCCAAATGCGCTGTGACCGCACGGCTAATCATCTGTCGGTTCTCACTCATGTTGGAATAGGATCCATTGATCCTTTTACTTCTGTCACTACGCCCAGCACTCGCGAGTTTGAAGCTCGTCACAGTCATCCCTTCCCAGATCCTACTCGGAATACCACAGACAAGGTTTAGACTTTCTGGATCTCAAGAATGGCCGCCAATAATTCTAGCCTATACCACGAGGGTTCTAATCTTAGATTAGAAACCCAAGAGTTATGCACTCAAGCTATTGCAGATAGAACAGAGGTGGTTGTTAGGCACGCGTTCATAGGAGAGAATGATGATGAGTGTCACGGATCATCACATTCATCAGATTGAAGTGCGAGTGAATATCTTAGAATAGAAATAAGCGTGATTGAATGGAAAACAGTAGTAATTGCATTAATCCATCGAAACACAGCAGAGCTCCTCACCCCCAACCATAGGGTTTAGAGACTCATGCCGTAGAAAATACAAGTTCTAATGTAAAATGTCATGAGGCACAAAATGAATCACTAAAAGTAGTTTTTATAATAAAACTAGTGACCTAGGGTTATAGAAAATGAGTAAGCTAAGGTAGTTAGTGTAAAAATCCATTTCCATGGCCCACTTGGTGTGTGCTTGGGCTGAGCATTGAAGCTTTCACATGTAGAGACTTTTCTTGGAGTTAAACGCCAGCTTTTGTGCCAGTTTGGGCGTTTAACTCCAGCTTTTATGCCAGTTCTGGCGTTTAACGCCAGAATAGGGGGAAAAGTTGGCGTTTAAACGCCAGTTTGCGTCTTCAAAACGCAGGCAAAGTATGAACTATTATATATTGCTGGAAAGCCCAGAATGTCTACTTTCCAACGCAATTGAGAGCGTGCCAATTGGGCTTCTGTAACTCGAGAAAATCCATTTCGAGTGCAGGAGGGTCAGAATCCAACAGCATCTGCAGTCCTTTTTCAGCGTCTGAATCAGATTTTTGCTCAGGTCCCTTAATTTCAGCCAAAAAATACCTGAAATCACAGAAAAACACACAAACTCATAGTGGAGTCCAGGAATGTGATTTTTGAATAAAAACTAATAAAAACATAATAAAAACTAACTAAAATATATTAAAAACATACTAAAAACAATGCCAAAAAACGTATAAATTATCCGCTCATCAGTCGTCACTTCCACCATCGATGCCTTGAGTGCTTGCTTCACTGTGGTCCGAAGCGGATGTGGAAATGTCTGGCTCTTCCATAGGCGGGTTGACACAACCCCAAAGCTTCTTCATGTAAGCAAATCGGCATTTGTTCTGCCGCTCATATCGATCTATCTTCTCATGGAGCTCCACAAGCAGTTGATGGGTTGACTTTGGTGGTGTGGATGAAGTGGTAGGAATGGCGGAGGAAGGGGCTTTGTCTAGGCTTGTGGTGTCCGTAGGAGGCTGAAGATATATCCCGCTCGGGACGATAGCGCTATTTGCCAGAATTAGTGCTGTCATGTCCTTAGCCTCGCGGGGGACACCAGCAGCAACAACCAAATCGGATACCAAGACGGGAAATGGGAGATTACCGTTGGCATAGACCGGGCTCATTGCTTGTCGGATGAGGAGAGGGATGTTGACTGGCCTCTCCATGAGTATGCACCAGACAAGGAGGGCTAGGTCCGCCGTGATGGATGACTTATGGGTGCTTGGAAGCACGTAGTAAGATAAGATCTGGGCCCACGCTCTAGCCTCCACAGTAAGGGAGCGTACGTCAATGCACTTGGGCCGGAGTCTGAGTCTCCCTTGGGTCCAAAATGTCTCTGGTTGGGCAATAACTGGAAGGATCGAGTCCCAATTAAACTGAAATTCATTCCGCTGCCGTAGGACCTCTTGGTAACCATCCATCACCTCTGGTACCGGTAAAACATTAAGCACCCGCCGAATAGCTTCCTCCAAAACTAGAACTTGCTTCCGGCGCACATAAACTGACTGAAGAGAAGGGGAGTGGTAATTGGAGTAGAACTCAACCACCCAAGAAAGGTTGGCCTCTTGTGGTCTCCGTATTAGAAATCCCATTGCCGTCGCTTAATGTGAGGCATCACATACTGAACAATGTGGTCCGGAGGGGCGAGTAGATGCTCAGAATTATAATTCCACTCAACTATGGGGAACATGAGCTCACAGAGGCAGTTGGGAAACCTTGTGGGGTCCCCTGCAGGTTCTCTTGTTCATCAATTTGAACGATCGTCTTCACCTTCTTGGAGAGGGGCTTAGCTCCTAGTGTATGGTGCACCCTGGCAGTTGATCTTTGGGGTGCCCTTTTTATGGCCGGCTTTTTTGACGCTTTCTCCTTGCCTTTTCTGGTGGCCATCCTAAAAAAGGAAGGAAAAGAGGAAACATTAAACCCAAAGAGTCAACACATGGAGAATAACATGCAAGTGAGAAGTAATGCCCAAAAAGGGAAACACATCTTGAGGACACGACAGCTGCAACATGTGACAAGACAATAATATAATCATGGGGCATATCACTAGCATGAGATGTAAGAGTATGAGAAGCATGCAAGTATAAGGCATGAGAAGAATGAACCCAAGCATCAAGAATCATACAAAGTAGCACATGCAAGGAAGATAATGAGCACAAGAGAATCAAGCACCGAGTCTGTTCCAAGACAACGAAGCATGGAATGGGAGAAGTTAGAGTTAGAGAGGGTGGACTCACAAATTTTTGCAATATGGTATAAGGAAGCAAGTCAAGGGTAATGATCATAAAAATAGTAAACATGAAGCATAGTAGGCTCATTGCACATAAAGGAAAGGAAAGTGTATGAGAAAGAGGCACCAAGTTGAGAGCATAAAGGCAAATTGAACCAAAATGGTATAGGTACATTTCAACAAACACTTGGTGTGCAATATTCAAACATTGAGCAAGTAGAAAAAATTCAAACATGTAAAACCCCAAATGGAATACCAAATAACAAAACAACACCACATAGTCACAAAGGAATCAAGAGAGATTAAAATGATCCATCAAAGCAAGAGAAAACTCAAAGTTCAACACCCATGAAAAATATGAAATGAAAGAAAGCAAACAAGCAATAATTAATTAATAAAAATGCAACTAAGAAAAAGAAAAAGAAAAAAAAGAACAATAATGCAACTAATAAGAGAAAAATTTAGAATAAGTGACAAAAAGGAAGAAGGAGTAGGAGTAGAACCTTGAGAAGAAGAAGAAGAAAGCAAGGTGGAGTGTAGGTGGAAAATAGGAGAGGAGAGGGAAAGGAAAGATAGGAGAGAGAGAAAAAGTGGGAACGCCAGAGGTGGTGGTCACCAGTGGAGTGGCTGGAGATAAGGTGGTGGAAGATGGGAGAGGAAGGGAAGAAGTAAGGGAAGAAGAAAGGAAAGGAAACAAATCAAAACAAGGCGCGTTGCACTTCAGGTGCGTCTGGGACGCGACGTGTGCGCGCGCTCCATGTGTACGCGTGGATGGATGGAAAAGAGAAGTGACGCGTAGGCGTCCCCCACACATACGCGTGGGTTGCAGAAAAGAGAGAGGACGCGTACGGGTCAGGTGACACGCAGGCATGGACAGAGTTATACCTTGGGCAGAAAGTTAGCACAAAGTAGGCACAACTCTCTGGTTTTTGTACCAGGAGTTTGGGTGCAGCACAAGTGACGCGTGCGTGTCCTTCACGCACACACGTGGATGGTGGCATTGGCGACCGACGCGTAAGCGTCGCCCACGCTTACACGTGGGTCGCAGTTGTGCCGCTGGCATAATTCTCGCATAAAGTGGGCACAACTCTCTGGTCTTTGTATCAAAGATTCCAAAATTCGCAACCGACGCATACGCGTCGCTGACGCTTGCGCGTTGGTGTGTGAAATGACAAGGGACACGTAAGCGTCACTGACGCTTACGCGTGGGTCGCAGTTGTGCCGCTGGCACAACTCGCGCACAAAGTAGGCACAACTCTCTGGTTTTAGTACCAGGAGTTATGAAAACGCGTCGACGCATATGCGTGGAGCACGCTTGCGCGTCGATAAAGCAATGGCACCATTTTGATTCCCGGAATTTTGTCGGTATAGAATTTTCCAATAGAATTATGTCGGGAGTATAGTCTAAACCAACAAGCTATAACACATCAGACATAGAAAATGTGTCACCACAATTCAAAATCTATAACCGGGAGTAGAATCCCGGGTCGTTCTCCCTATGAGTTGCTCTAAGATGCACATCATTGGTTATGAGTCTCTTGGTAGTTTGAAGTTGAGTACAAGAAAAGTAAGTGAAAATGAATTAAAGCAATGAGCAATTAACAATTGAACTAAGGAAAACAAGAACTTAAGCTAGCAAGTGAATAACTATCAATCAATATAAAATCCGTGGCTAGGGGTAGGAATTGGAATTCCTATCCTCATTGCCTCCAACAATTGTGATAAGAATTGGTTATTACTCCACTTAATTAACCTCTAACTATTTAGAAAAGTCAAGTGGAGATAATCAATTTGAGTCCACAAGTCCTAGTCAAATCCGAAGGAAAGACTAGATTTAGTGTCATTCAAATCAATTAGCAATTTCCAATTATCAATTAATTAAAGGCTTTGACAATTCAAGTGTCTCCAATTATCCAACCTCCAAGCCAAGAGGAAAAATCTACTCCATAGCTATAGTTGACGTTTTCTCAAACACTTGGTGAACAAGAATGAAAGGCATTGTGAAATTGAGAAGAGAATGTGAATTTATGCTATCTACTAGAGAGAAGTTAGAGTTTCTCTCTCAAGAACCACAAACTCAAAAACTAGCTAGAAAATTGTCTAATGTGTGAATTCCCCTTTACTCCTTGGTCCCTTGGGTCTTTTCCCTCTAGAATTCAGCTCAAATTGGGCCTGAAGCTCTTCAGAAATCGCCAGCCACGATTTCACTAATGAAGTCACGTGCCGAGCGTCACGTGTATACGTGGGTCACGCGTACACTTCGTCTGGGTTTTTGTGAGCCACGCGTATGCGTCAAACGTGCGTACGCATCGATGAGATTTCTGCCAAGCCACGCGGATGCATCAACTTTTGCGTGCCTAACGAGCGGATAATTTATACGCTTTTTGGCATTGTTTTTACATAGTTTTTAGTATGATTTGGTTAGTTTTTAGTATATTTTTATTAGTTTTTAATTAAAAATTACATTTCTGGACTTTACTATGAGTTTCTGTGTTTTTTTGTGATTTCAGGTATTTTCTGGCTGAAATTGAGGGACCTGAGCGAAAATCAGATTCAGAGGTTGAAGAAGGACTGCAGATGCTGTTGGATTCTGACCTCCCTGAACTCAAAGTGGATTTTCTGGAGCTACAGAACTCCAAATGGTGCGCTTCTAATTGCGTTGGAAAGTAGACATCCAGGGCTTTGCAGCAATATATAATAGTCCATACTTTGCCTGAGGTTTTACTATTGTAATTTACATCTTCGGATCATCTTTGATTAGTTTTCTGCTATCTTAGACTTTCATGGGGGCTGGCCATTCGGCCATGCCTGAACGATTATCACTTATGTATTTTCAACGGTAGAGTTTCTACACTCCATAGATTAAGGTGTGGAGCTCTGCTGTTCCTCATGAATTAATACAAAGTACTACTGTTTTTCTATTCAATTCAAGCTTATTCCTATTCTAAGATATCCATTCGCACCCAAGAACATGATGAATGTGATGATTATGTGACGCTCATCATCATTCTCACCTATGAACGCGTGCCTGACAAACACTTCCGTTCTCCATGCAAACAAGCTAGAATGAGTATCTCTTGGATATCTAATACAGAGGACCGAGTCTGAGATATTAGAATCTTTGTGGTATAAGTTAGAACCCATGGATGGCCATTCCTGAGATCCGAAAAGTCTAAACCTTGCCTGTGGTATTCCGAGTAGGATCTGGGAAGGGATGGCTGTGACGAACTTCAAACTCGCGAGTACTGGGCGTACTGACAGACGCAAAAGGAGGGTGAATCCTATTCCAGTATGATCGAGAACCTCCAGATGATTAGCCATGCAGTGACAGCGCATCAGACCATTTTCACAGAGAGGATGGGAAGTAGCCATTGACAACGGTGATGCCCTACACAAAGCTTGCCACGGAAGGGAGTAGGAAGGATTGGATGAAGACAGCAGGAAAGTAGAGGTCCAGAGGAACGAAAGCATCTCTATACACTTATCTGAAATTCTCACTAATGAATTACATAAGTATCTCTATCTTTATTTTTTGTTTAATTATTATTATTATTCGAAAACTCCATAACTATTTAATATCTGCCTGACTGAGATTTACAAGGTGACCATAGCTTGCTTCATACCAACAATCTCCGTGGGATCGACCCTTACTCACGTAAGGTTTATTACTTGGACGACCCAGTGTACTTGCTGGTTAGTTGTATGAAGTTGTGAAATAGAATTAAGATCATGAAAATGCGTATTGAGTTTTTAGCGCCGTTACCAAGGAAGCAATGATCACGATTTCGCACACCAAGTTTTTGGCGCCGTTGCCGGGGGTTGTTGCTCAGATTAGGTAACTTTATTTTAATTTTAAGTTTTTGTTTTTATTCTTCTAATTTTCAAAAAAAATTTTAATTAAATGTTTTCAAAAATATATTTTTCTTCAGAATTTTTAATAATGAATTCTAGTGTTTCATGATGATTTGTTGAATTCTGGCTGGCTGTAAAGCCATGTCTAATTCATTTGGACTGAGACTTCAACTAATCACTTCAATGCATGTAATGCCCTGCTGAAGCTTGGCTGGCCATTGGCCATGTCTAGTGTTTTGGACCGGAGCTTTCACTGAAAGCTTGGCAGGCTAGTGAGCCATGTCTAATTCCTGGACTGAAGCTTTAGACTAAGAGTGCAAGATTTCTGGAATTCTTATTAAAAATTTTGAAATCCTGATTTTTCTTTTTCAAATAATTTTCGAAAAATACCAAAAAAAAAAAATTAAAAAAAATCATAAAATAAAAAAAATTATTTTTATGTTTCTTGTTTGAGTTTTGAGTCAATTTTTAAGTGTGGTGTCAATTGCATGTTTTTATTCTTCTTGCATTTTTTCAAAAGTGTGTTCATATGTTCTTCATGATCTTCAAGTTGATCTTGGTAAGACTTCTTGTTTGATCTTCAAAATTTCTTGTTTAGTGTCTTTTGTTGTTTTTCTTATGCATTTTCAATTTGTTAGTGTCTATACATGAAAAATTTTTAAGTTTGGTGTCTTGCATGTTTTTCTTTGCTTAAAAATTTTCAAAGATAAGTTCTTGGTGTTCATCTTGACATTCAAAGTGTTCTTGGTGTTCATCTTGAAACTCATAGTGTTCTTGCATGCATCATTTGTTTTGATCCAAAATTTTCATGCATTGAGTCTTTTTGATGTTTTTCTCTTTCTTCATTAAAAATTCAAAAAAAATATCTTTCCCTTATTTCACTCATAATTTTCGAAATTTTGATTTGATTTAGTCAAAAGTTTTTAAAATTTAGTTGTTTCTTATGAATCAAATCAAATTTTCAATTTGAAAATCTTATCTTTTTCAAAATCTTTTTCAAAAATCAAATCTTTTTCATTTTTCTTATTTATTTTCGAAAATTTTAAAAATAGTTTTCAAAAATCTTTTTCTTAATTTTATCTCATAATTTTCAAAAATATTATCAACAATTAATGTTTTGATTCAAAAATTCCAAGTTTGTTACTTGCTTGTTAAGAAAGATTCAAACTTTAAGTTCTAGAATCATATCTTGTGATTACTTGTGAGTCAATTCATTAATTTTGATTTTAAAATTTCAAATCTTTTTCAAACAAATCTCTTTCAATCATATATTTTCAAAATTTGATTCCAAAATCTTTTTCTAACTTCTTATCTTTTCAAATTTAATTTTCAAATCTTCTTAATATCTTTTCAATCATATCTTTTTAATCATATCTATTTTCAAAATAAATTTCTATCATATCTTTTTAAATCTTATCTTTTTCAAAAAAATTTTATTTTAAAATATCTCTTCTAACTTCTTATCTTCTTATCTTTTCAAAAATTGATTTTCAAATCTTTTTCAACTAACTAATTGACTTTTTGTTTGTTTCTTATCTTTTTCAAAACTACCTAATTAAATCTATCTCTCTAATTTTCGAAAATCCCTTCCTTCTTTTTCAAATTTTCTTTTTAATTAACTAATTGTTTTAATTTTAATTTAATTTAATTTCAAACTTAATTTTCGAAATTTAACTTTAAATTTTATTTTTTATTTTAATTAATTTTCGAATTCTTCTCTCATCTCTAATCTCCTTCTATTTATTTATTCATCTACTAACACTTCCCCTCACCCAAAATTCGAACCCCTTCTTCTCCTCTGAGTTCGAATTCTTCTCTTCTTCATTCTTATTCTTCTTTTCTTCTACTCACACAAGGGAACCTCTATACTGTGGTAAAAAGGATCCCTATTATTATTTTCTGTTCCCTCCTTTTTCATATGAGCAGGAGCAAGGACAAGAACATTCTTGTTGAAGCAGACCCTGAACCTGAAAGGACTCGAAAAAGGAAACTAAGAGAAGCTAAAATACAACAATCCAGAGACAACTTTACAGAAATTTTTGAACAGGAAGAGGAGATGGCAGCCAAAAATAATAATAATGCAAGAAGGATACTTGGTGATTATACTACACCTACTTCCAAGTTTGATGGAAGAAGCATCTCAATCCCCACCATTGGAGCAAACAATTTTGAGCTGAAACCTCAATTAGTTGCTCTAATGCAACAGAACTGCAAATTCCATGGACTTCCATCAGAAGATCCCTATCAGTTTTTAACTGAGTTCCTACAGATCTGTGAGACTGTTAAGACTAATGGAGTAGATCCTGAAGTCTACAGGCTCATGCTTTTCCCTTTTGCTGTAAGAGACAGAGCTAGAACATGGTTGGACTCACAACCTAAAGATAGCCTGAACTCTTGGGATAAGCTGGTCACGGCCTTCTTGGCTAAGTTCTTTCCTCCTCAAAAGCTGAGCAAGCTTAGAGTGGATGTTTAGACCTTCAAGTAAAAAGATGGTGAATCCCTCTATGAAGCTTGGGAAAGATACAAGCAGATGACCAAAAGGTGTCCTCCTGACATGCTTTTAGAATGGACCATTCTGGATATATTCTATTATGGTCTATCTGAGTTCTCCAAGATGTCACTGGACCATTCTGCAGGTGGATCCATTCACCTAAAGAAAATTCCTGCAGAAGCTCAAGAACTTATTGACATGGTTGTAAATAATCAATTCATGTATACTTCTGAGAGAAATTCCGTAAATAATGGGACGCCTCAGAAGAAGGGAGTTCTTGAAATTGATACTCTGAATGCCATATTGGCTCAAAATAAAATATTGACTCAGCAAGTCAATATGATCTCTCAGAGTCTGAATGGATTGAAGGAATCATCCAACAGTACTCAAGAAGCATCTTCTAAGGAAGAAGCTTATGATCCCGAGAACCTTACAATAGCAGAGGTGAATTACATGGGTGAACCTTATGGAAACACCTATAATCCCTCATGGAGAAATCATCCAAAATAATGGTGGAAGAAACAGGTTTAGCAATAGCAAGCCTTTTCCACCATCTTCTCAGCAACAGATAGAGAACACTGAACAAAATACCTCTAATTTAGCAAACTTAGTCTCTGATCTGTCCAAGGCTACTCTAAGTTTCAAGAGTGAAACAAGGTCCTCCATAAGAAATTTGGAGACACAAGTGGGCCAACTGAGTAAGAAAATCACTGAAACACCTCCTAGTACTCTCCCAAGCAATACAGAAGAGAATCCAAAGAGAGAGTGCAAGGCCATTGATATATCAATCATGGCCGAACCCACAAAAGAGGAAGAGGACGTGAATCCCAGTGAGGAAGACCTCCTGGGACGTCCAGTGATCAACAAGGAGTTTCCCTCTGAGGAACCAAAGGAATCTGAGGCTCATCTAGAGACCATAGGGATTCCAATGAACCTCCCTATGCCCTTCATGAGCTCTGATGAGTATTCTTCTTATGAAGAGAAGGAGGATGTTACTGAAGAGCAAGTTGCCAAGTACCTTGGTGCAATCATGAAGCTGAATGCCAAATTATTTGGCAATGAGACTTGGGAAGATGAACCTCCCTTGCTCATCAATGAACTGAATGATCTGGATCAATTGACATTACCTCAGAAGAAACAGGATCCTGGAAAGTTCTTAATACCTTGTACCATAGGCACCATGACCTTTGAGAAGGCTCTATGTGACCTTGGGTCAGGGATAAATCTCATGCCACTCTCTGTAATGGAGAAACTAGAAATCCTTGAGGTACAGGCTGCCAATTTCTCATTAGAGATGGCGGACAAATCTATGACAATGGCTTATGGACTAGTAGAGGACGTGCTAGTAAAGGTTGAAGGCCTTTACATCCCTGCTGATTTTATAATCCTAGACACTGGAAAGGATGAGGATGAATCCATCATCCTTGGAAGACCCTTCCTAGCCACAGCAAGACCTGTGATTGATGTAGACAGAGGAGAGTTGGTCCTTCAACTGAATGAGGACAACCTTATGTTTAAAACTCAAGGATCTCCTCTTCTGTAACCATGGAGAGAAAGCATGAGAAGCTTCTCTCAGTACAGAGTCAACTAAAGCCCCCACAGTCAAACTCTAAGCTTGGTGTTGGGAGGCCTCAGCCAAACTCTAAGTTTGGTGTTGAACTCCCATATCCAAACAATAAGTTTGGTGTTGGGAGTCTATTAAATTGACCTGATCACCTGTGTGGCTCCGTGAGAGCCCACTGTCAAGCTAGTGACATTAAAGAAGCGCTTGTTGGGAGGCAACCTAATTTTTATTTATCTAATTTTATTTTTATTTTTATTGTTCTTTTATATTTTATTAGGTTCATGATCATGTGGAGTCACAAAATAAATACAAAAATTAAAAACAGAATAAAAAATAGCAGAAGAAAAATCACACCCTGGAGGAAGGACTTACTGGCGTTTAAACGCCAGTAAGGAGCATCTGGCTGGCGTTCAACGCCAGAACAGAGCATGGATCTGGCGTTGAATGCCAGAAACAAGCAACATCCTGGCGTTCAAACGTCAGGAATGCACCCTGAGAAGAGCTGGCGCTGAACGCCAGAAACAAGCATAGAATTGGCGTTCAACGCCAGAAACATGCTGCATCTGGGTGTTGAACGCCCAGAACAAGCATCAATTCAGCGTTTAAATGCCAGAATTGCATGCAAAGGCATTTTACATGCCTAATTGGTGCAGGGATGCAAATCTTTGACACCTCAGGATCTGTGGACCCCACAGGATCCCCACCTACCTCCACTCATATTCTTCCCTCTTCTCAACATTCATCCTCTCTTCCCAATAAACACCCTTCCCCAAAACCCTTCACCAATCACCTCAATCTCTCTTCCCTATTACCACCTACCACCACTCACATCCATCCACTCTTCCCCATAAACCCCACCTACCTTCAAAATTCAAAATCACTTTCCCACCCAAACCCACCCAATATGGCCGAACCTACTCCCTCCCCCCTTACTATATAAACCCCTCTATCCATCCTTCATTTTCACACAACACAACCCTACCTTCTATACCTTGGCCGAATACATCCCCCTCACTCTCCTCCATATTTTCTCTTCTTTTACTTCTTTTCTTTCTTCTCTTGCTCGAGGGCAAGTAATATTCTAAGTTTGGTGTGGTAAAAGTATAAGTTTTTTGTTTTTCCATTACCATTGATGGCACCTAAGACCGGAGAAACCTCTAGAAAAGGGAAAGGGAAGACAAAAGCTTCCACCTCCGAGTCATGGAAGATGGAGAGATTCATCTCCAAAGCCCATCAAGACCACTTCTATGATGTTGTGCCCAAGAAGAAGGTGATCACCGAGGTCCCTTTCAAACTCAAGAAAAATTAGTATCAGGAGATCCGACATGAGATCCAAAGAAGAGGTTGGGAAATCCTAACCAACCCCATTCAACAAGTCGGAATCCTAATGGTTCAAGAGTTCTATGCAAACGCATGGATCACTAGGAACCATGATCAAAGTGTGAACCCGAATCCAAAGCCTTGGCTCACCATGGTTCGGGGGAACTACTTAGATTTCAGTCCGGAAAATGTAAGGCTGGCGTTCAACTTGCTAATCATGGAAGAGAACGCACGCCCCTACACAAGAAGAGTCAACTTTGATCAAAGGTTGGACCAAGTCCTCATGGACATATGTGTGGAAGGAGCTCAATGGAAGATTGACTCAAAAGGCAAACCGGTTCAACTGAGAAGACTGGTCCTTAAGCCTGTAGCTAGAGGATGGTTGGAGTTCATTCAACGCTCAATCATTCCCACTAGCAACCGGTCTGACATTACTGTAGACCGGGCTATCATGATCCACAGTATCATGATTGGGGAGGAAGTGGAGGTTCATGAGATTATACCTCAAGAACTCTACAAGGTGGCTGACAAGTCCTCCACTATGGCAAGGTTAGCATTTCCTCACCTCATCTGCCATCTATGCAATTCGGCTGGGATTGACATAGAGGGAGATATCCTCATTGATGAGGACAAGCCCATCACTAAGAGAGCCTATTCATGGATCTCAAGGGACGCATGAAGAAGCTCATCACCAAGAAATCCTTGAGATGCCTCAAGGGATGCACCTTCCTGCACATAATTTTTGGGAGCAAATCAACACCTCCCTAGGAGAATTAAGTTCCAACATGGGATAACTAAGGGTGGAACATCAAGAGCACTCCATCATCCTTCATGAAATTAGAGAAGATCAAAGAGCAATGAGGGAGGAGCAACAAAGACAAGGAAGAGACATAGGAGAGCTCAAGGACATCATTGGTTCCTCAAGAAGGAAACACCACCATCACTAAGGTAGACTCATTCCTTGTTCTTAAAATTTTCTGTTTTTCGTTTTTTATGTTAAATGTTTATCTATGTTTGTGTCTTATTACATGATCATTAGTATTTAAGTGTCTATGCCTTAAAGTTATGAATATGAATCCATCACCTCTCTTGAATGAAAAATATTTTAATTACAAAAGAACAAGAAGTACATGGTTTCGAATTCATCCTTGAAACTAGTTTAATTATTTTGATGTGGTGACAATACTTTTTGTTTTCTGAATGAATGCTTGAACAGTGCATATGTCTTTTGAAATTGATGTTTAAGAATGTTAAATATGTTGGCTCTTGAAAGAATGATGACAAGGAGACATGTTATTTGATAATCTTAAAAATCATAAAAATGATTCTTGAAGCAAGAAAAAGTAGTGAATACAAAAGCTTGTAGAAAAAAAAAAGAAAAAAAAAGAGAGAAAAAGAAAGAAAAAGCAAGCAGAAAAAGCCAATAGCCCTTAAAACCAAAATGCAAGGGTAATAAAAAGGATCCAAGGCTTTGAGCATCAGTGGATAGGAGGGCCTAAAGGAATAAAATCCTGGCCTAAGCGGCTAAACCAAGCTGTCCCTAACCATGTGCTTGTGGCGTGAAAGTGTCAAGTGAAAACTTGAGACTGAGCGGTTAAAGTCAAGGTCCAAAGCAAAAATAAGAGTGTGCTTAAGAACCCTGGACACCTCTAATTGGGGACTTTAGCAAAGCTGAGTCACAATCTGAAAAGGTTCACCCAGTTATGTGTCTGTCGCATTTATGTATCCGGTGGTAATACTGGAAAACAAAGTGCTTAGGGCCACGGCCAAGACTCATAAAGTAGCTGTGTTCAAGAATCAACATACTGAACTAGGAGAATCATTAACACTATCTGAACTCCGAGTTCCTATAGATGCCAATCATTCCGAACTTCAATGGATAAAGTGAGATACCAAAACTATTCAAGAGGCAAAAAGCTACAAGTCCCGCTCATCTGATTGGAGCTAAGTTTCATTGATAGTTTGGAATTTATAGTATATTCTCTTCTTTTTATTCTATTTAATTCTCAGTTGCTTGGGGAGAAGCAACAATTTAAGTTTAGTGTTGTGATGAGCGGATAATTTATACGCTTTTTGGCATTGTTTTTACATAGTTTTTAGTATGATTTGGTTAGTTTTTAGTATATTTTTATTAGTTTTTAATTAAAAATCACATTTCTGGACTTTACTATGAGTTTGTGTGTTTTTCTGTGATTTTAGATATTTTCTGGCTGAAATTGAGGGACCTGAGCAAAAATCAGATTCAGAGGTTGAAGAAGGACTGCAGATGCTGTTGGATTCTGACCTCCCTACACTCAAAGTTGAATTTCTGGAGCGACAGAACTCCAAATGGCGCGCTTCTAATTGCGTTGGAAAGTAGACATCCAGGGACTTCCAGCAATATATAATAGTCTATACTTTGCCCGAGTTTAGATGACACAAACTGGCATTGAACGCCAGTTCCATGTTGCAGTCTGGCGTTCAGCACCAGAAACAAGTTGCAAAGTGGAGTTCAACGCCAGAAACACGTTACAAACTGGCGTTCAACTCCAAAATTGACCTCTCCATGTGAAAGCTTTATGCTCAGCCCAAGCACACACCAAGTGGGCCCCGGAAGTGGATTTCTACATCAATTACTTACTTCTGTAAACCCTAGTAGCTAGTCTAGTATAAATAGGACTTTTTACTATTGTATTTTACATCTTCGGATCATCTTTGATTAGTTTTATGCTATCTTAGACTTTCTTGGGGGCTGGCCATTCGGCCATGCCTGAACGATTATCACTTATGTATTTTCAACGGTAGAGTTTCTACACTCCATAGATTAAGGTGTGGAGCTCTGCTGTTCCTCATGAATTAATACAAAGTACTACTGTTTTTCTATTCAATTCAAGCTTATTCCTATTCTAAGATATCCATTCGCACCCAAGAACATGATGAATGTGATGATTATGTGACGCTCATCATCATTCTAACCTATGAACGCGTGCCTGACAAACACTTCCGTTCTCCATGCAAACAAGCTAGAATGAGTATCTCTTGGATATCTAATACAGAGGACCGAGTCCGAGATATTAGAATCTTTGTGGTATAAGTTAGAACCCATGGATGGCCATTCCTGAGATCCGAAAAGTCTAAACCTTGTATTGACAACGGTGATGCCCTACACAAAGCTTGCCATGGAAGGGAGTAGGAAGGATTGGATGAAGACAGCAGGAAAGCAGAGGTTCAGAGGAACGAAAGCATCTCTATACACTTATCTGAAATTCTCACTAATGAATTACATAAGTATCTCTATCTTTATTTTTTGTTTAATTATTATTATTATTCGAAAACTCCATAACCATTTAATATCCTCCTGACTGAGATTTACAAGGTGACCATAGCTTGCTTCATACCAACAATCTCCGTGGGATCGACCCTTACTCACGTAAGATTTATTACTTGGACGACCCAGTGCACTTGCTGGTTAGTTGTACGAAGTTGTAAAATAGAATTAAGATCATGAACGTGCGTATTGAGTTTTTAGCGCCGTTACCAAGGAAGCAATGATCACGATTTCGCACACCAGCGCCAATCCCAAATCCAAGCTCCCATGCGTGCGTGTCGATGCTAATGCTCCAAAGTTCCATTTTTCATGCTCATTCCACTTATGAATGCTTCCTTCCTCTCTTCTAGACCATTTTTTCCCCTATAAACTCTGAAATCACTTCACAGACATATCACGGCATCGAATGGTAATAGAGGGAGATAAAAATATAGCATATTTAAGGGCTAAAAAGCATGTTTTCAATCATCAAGCAAAATTTGGAAGGAGACACAAAACTATGCATTTTATATGGATAAGTATGATAGAATATTGATAAAACTCCCCAAATTCTATACAAAATAAACCCTAAAATAAGGGTTTATCATCAATTTCAACTCATAAGTCCCAATCCAACTACTAATTGACTTAGTAGTAGATTGGTGTCAATGGGTATCAATTTGACCACTTGTGTTCTCAAATCACCAAATCAATTAGACCCAATGACTCAAGTTTATCCAATTCCCTTAGCCTAGGCCAAGAGTAAGGAAAACTACTCTATAATCAAACACATATTCAAATTGTAAATTAATTGAGAATTACAAGTACCCACTAACAATTATCAATGGAAAACAACTTAAACAACATTATTAATTATAGAAAATATCAATGTAATAATAGAAATTCAAGATCCAAAAAGTCCATAAAATGAGAAGAAAGAGGGAAAATAACAAGAAAATACAAATGCAAAACAAGATCTAAACAAAATTATAACTAAAGAACTCAAATTAAGTAATTGAAAGTAAAATTAACAAGATCTAATTTAGAATTTCAACAAGGGAAGATCAAATCAAACTAGATCTAGAGAGAAGTAAAGGTTTCTCTCTCTAGAATAACAAGAACAAAAAACTAGCTAAAATTGTGTGTAAAGTGTGTATGATTGATCCCCCTTTTCCCCTTTCAATTCCTGGGTCTTTTAAATGCAGAATCAAGTTGGAATTGGGCCTGGAGCCTCTCAGAAATCGCCAGCCATGAGTACATTAATGATGTCACATGCCGAGCGTCACGCGTGCGCGTCAGCCACGCGTGTGCGTCATCTGAATTTTGCGAGCCACGCATACGCGTCAGGCACGCGTACGCGTCAGTGAGATTTTTGCCCAGCCACGCGAATGCGTCAACTTTTGCGCGCAGGTCCCAGCTGCATGTATCCACGCATGTGCATCGGCCACGCGTGCACGTCGCTACCAATTCTCCAAAGCTCCATTCTTCATGTTCCTTCCACTTGTGCATGCTTCCTTTCCATCTTCTAGGCACCCCTTGCCCTGTAGATCCTGAATCAACTTAACAAACACATCACGGCATCGAATGGTAATAGAAGAGGATTAAAATATAGCATTTTTAAGGTCAAAAGAGCATGTTTTCAACCATGAAGCAAAATTAGGAAGGAGACACAAAACCATGCAATTTATGTGAATAAGTACGGAAAATATTGATAAAACTAACCCTCCAAATTCTACACAAGATAAACCATAAAATTAGGGTTTATCAACAACAGGTACTCAAAGGATCTTGCATTCTTTACATACATCCGGGTTTAGGGCTCAGACGATAGAATCTCGATGTTCCTATTTAGGTCCTCAAATACATGCTCCTTTGGCATATCTACAAATGTCTCTAGTAGTTGCAATCAAGTTGGGGTCCTCCATCTGTGGGAAAAACATAGAGGAAAAAGGGGTAAGAACTTATATGGTTTCCAACAATGTACTTGTGCAAAAATGCACCTCTTTAGTGATTTCTGGGATACTGGGATCTAACGTCATAAATTATGGTTCTAGTTCCATTGGAGTATAAGCTCTTTCTCTTCAGATAATCTTTTAACATGCTTCTAGTCCTGTTGGAGCCTAGCTCTTCCTCACCAGATAATCTTTTATCATAGTTCTGGTTCTGTTAGAGTCTAACTCCTCGTTACCAAATATTTTTTAACATGGTTTTGGTTCCATTGGAGTCTAAATCCTCCTCATCAAATAATCTCTTGGCATGCTTCTGGTTCTGTTAGAGCATATCTCCTCCTTACCAGATAATATCTTTACCCGGCCAGTACATTTTTCCTGGGGACATCTCACTGCCTGGTTAGTACATTTTTCCTAGCGGCATCTCTCTGCCCGGCCAGTACATTTTCTCTGGTGGGGTTTTAAAGCATCTTAGGGCTTAAGTTTATCTCTTCCTATCTCTTTTTCTTCTTATTTTCCATTATCTTGGTTCTATAGTCTTTTAGACTATGTCTTTTATCTTAGATATTCCATGGTACTTTCGTTTCTTACAGAATTACTTATTCATATCTCTCATAAGAGGATTTATCTTCAATCTCTTTGAGCTCAAGCTCTTGCATTCAACTAGTAAAATTATTATTCCTACTTAGTTAGGTTTGGTTACTATAGAGGCAAGCCCGTCGTCTCAGTTTTGCCCCTACTTTAGAGATACTAAACAAATTCGTAATCGCGCAAATTTTATGTCCACGCGATCGTGTTGGACTAAATTTTCTAACAAGCTGTGGGTCATCCTCATCCAATTACTATAGCTTCATAAATTATAGGAAAATAGTGAATTTACTAAAGTTCCAACCTCAAGGAACCTTGATTCCTTACAAGGTCGATATACATCGCGACATGTCTCTATACTAGCTATCTTTCTACATAAAGGTAATCTAGGGACATAAAACTATGTTTTGGCTTTAGTCCTTGTGCAATTGGATTAAAAATAAAATTTATATAAAATTTTCAAGTTACTCCTTGATTTTAGGAAGAACCAAATAAAGCAGCATGCAACAACAATTTTTCAAAAATCACTACAAATCCAATTTTATCCAATGCTCCTCAAATTTGGTATGACTCAACTAGACTCTTATAAGTTTCACTTGCTTCAAGTTTCAGAATAATATCATTTTAAATGAAGGAGTTATTCAGATTTGAAAATGGTTTTATTTAAAGTAGTTCCGCTTTACCAAAACAGTGAGCTCATCTCATTTCAAGTTATATAACTTATTCTCTAAAATGTGGATTGATATGAAATTTGAACTTACCATTCAAGACATCGCAATATTGCATTTGACATAAGTTTCAAGTAAAAAATAATCCAGAATTAAAAGATATACAAATTAGAAGTTACTATTATAAAATTTGAAAAACTGGTTTTCTGCAGAAAACGGCTAAACTTTCAAAAATCATATCTTCCAATTTACAATTCTAATAATTCTAAAATTTAATGGCAATGAGATAGAATTATCAAATTTTTATAAAAAATAATAAGTTTTACTTAAATTGGATGTCTAGAATGAGAGCAATAGTTCAATGAATTTATTGACTTTGTTGCCTAAATTCTGCAGGTTTTGGTTTTGGCTCTACAATACTCAGTTTCTAGAATCAGTGACCTTAGCTCTTTCTAAGTTGCATACTTTATTTTCAATAACTCTATTTAACTTAAAAATTACACTGAATATATACTAGACACCTTAAGCTTTTATTTACCACTTATTTGAATTCCAAACTCATCCAAAATTGGAAATTATGCACATTGGAAGTTGGTACTGTTCTATAGAATTTTGTTCTGGTAGAACAACGAGCAGTACTCTTTTCAAGTTTCATAACTCTCTCTGTAAAGCTTGGATTATCTTGAAATTCATACCGGTTATACTATACATCTCTATCTTTTGTTTTCCACTGGTTTCATCCTAAAATTCATTCAGAACTAAGACTTATACATATGGGAAGTTACTGGTTTTGAAAAACAAATATGATTTTTTTGTATAAAAGTGTTCAGTTTCAAAAATTCTTATCTCTCATTAAAGTTTTATCATTGAAATTTTAAGGGATCAAACTGGACTCATTAAAGTTTTATCTAAAATTGGTTAGATGTCATTTACACTCCTAGATTAAGAGAAGAAATTCTTCAAAATTATTGATTTTTCTGCATAATTCCGCAAAATCTATTTTATCAATTTTCTTGCAACTCCCTTAATCTCTCATGTTTTAATTCCCTTTATACATCATCTATTAATTCTTTCACTTTCTTAATCTTTCTTAACACTTCATGAGCATCTCTTTTTTACTTCTTTCTTTTATTACTTACCATAGATAACTTACATCCTAGTCTTAAGAGCTTAAGCATGTTTTAGTCATCATCATGATTCATGTTCATCATCATTTATTCATATCCATTATAAACATATTCATAAAATATTCCAGCCCCGACATCATGCATCATCATTCAAAAATAGTAATAACATCATCATCATCAAGGTACCATCAAGCCATCTCATTCAATTAGCAAACATATATAGTCTTAACCCTTACTTTGGCTTGTTAGCTCTCTAAAAAAATTATCCTTATCTTTCTCTCTCTCTCTTGGCCGAGTTTCCTCCTTAAGCTTGGATCTTTGGTTAGCTTGATGATGTTAAAGGAGTTGTTAGTGATGGATTAAACTAGAAGAAAATAAAATAAAATGAGACATCAAGAAAGCTCCATATGATTGAATAAAGAAGAAGCATGGTGAGGATGTTCCTCACTTATTTGCTAAAATTTGAGAAGCTCTAAAGGAAGATGACGAAGAAGACTGATGAGCGGATAATTTATACGCTTTTTGGCATTGTTTTTACATAGTTTTTAGTATGATTTAGTTAGTTTTTAGTATATTTTATTAGTTTTTAAATAAAAATCACATTTCTTGACTTTACTATGAGTTTGTGTGTTTTTCTGTAATTTCAGGTATTTTTTGGCTGAAATTGAGGGACTTGAGCAAAAATCAGATTCAGAGGTTGAAGAAGGACTGCAGATGCTGTTGGATTCTGACCTCCCTGCACTCAAAGTGGATTTTCTGGAGCTATAGAACTCCAAATGTTGCGATCTCAATTGCATTGGAAAGTAGACATCTAGGGCTTTCCAGCAATATATAATAGTCCATACTTTGAATAAGGATAGATGATGTAAACTGGCATTCAACACCAGTTCCATGCTGCATTCTGGAGTCAAACGCCAGAAACAGGTTGCAAAGTGGAGTTCAACGCCAGAAATAGGCAACAAACTGGCGTTCAACTCCAAGAGAAGCCTCTACACGTGTAAAGCTTAATGCTCAGCCCAAGCACACACCAAGTGGGTCCCAGAAGTGGATTTCTTCATCATTTACTTATTTCTGTAACCCTAGTAACTAGTTTAGTATAAATAGGACTTTTTACTATTATCTTGAGATCTTTGATCAGTTTTATGCTATCTTAGACTTTTGTGAGGGCTAGCCATTCGGCCATGCTTGAACATTTATCACTTGTGTATTTTCAACGGTAGAGTTTCTACACACCATAGATTAAGGTGTGGAGCTCTGCTGTTCCTCAAAGATTAATGCAAAGTACTACTGTTTTTCTATTCAATTCAACTTATTCTACTTCTAAGATTTTCATTCGCACCTCAATATGATGGATGTGATGATCGTGACAGTCATCATCATTCTCAACTTATGAACGCGTGCCTGACAACCACTTCCGTTCTACCTTAGATTGAATGGATATCTCTTGGATATCTAATACAGGGGACCGAGTCCGAGTTATTAGAAGGATTGGATGAAGACAGCAGGAAAGCAGAGGTTCAGAGGGACGAAAGCATCTCTATACGCTTATCAGAAATTCTCACCAATGAATTACATAAGTACCACTATCCTATTTTTATATTTTATTTATCTTTTACTCATCAATTCATAAAATCAGTTGAATCCGCCTGACTGAGATTTACAAGGTGACCATAGCTTGCTTCAAGCCGACAATCTCCGTGGGATCGACCGTTACTCACGTAAGGTTTATTACTTGGACGACCCAGTGCACTTGCTGGTTAGTTGTACGAAGTTGTGAAATAGAATTAAGATCATGAACATGCGTATTGAGTTTTTAGCGCCGTTACCAAGGAAGCAATGATCACGATTTCGCACACCAAGTTTTTGGCGCCGTTGCCGGGGATTGTTCGAGTTTGGACAACTGACGGTTCATCTTGTTGCTCAGATTAGGTAATTTTATTTTAATTTTAAGCTTTTTATTTCTTATTTTCGAAAAAAATACAAAAAAAATTTTCATCTTTTTCGTTTTTCCCAATTAATTTTTCAAAAAAAATACAAAAAAAAAATTTAATAAAATCATAAAAACCAAAAATTTGATGTTTCTTGTCTAGAGTCAAGTTTTAAGTTTGGTGTCAATTGCATCTTTTTAATTTTTAAAAAAATTATTTTCGAAAATCTCATGCATTGCATTCTTCATGATCTTCAAGTTGTTCTTGGCCAGTCTTCTTGTTTGATCTTCATATTTTCTTGTTTTGTGTCTTTTCTTGTTTTTCATATGCATTCTTGAATTCCTAGTGTCTAAAAATTAAAAATCTTTAAGTTTGGTGTCTTGCATGATTTCTTTTCTTGAAAATTTTTCAAAAATAAGTTCTTGGTGTTCATCTTGACATTCAAAGTGTTCTTGGTGTTCATCTTAACATTCATAGTGTTCTTGCATGCATTAGTTGTTTTGATTCATAATTTTTATGTTTTGTGTCAATTTTATGTTTTTCTCTCTTTCCTTATTAAAATTCAAAAAATCAAAAAAAATATCTGTCCCTTTTTCTTCTCATCAAATTCGAAAATTTGAGTTGACTTTTTCAAAAATTTTTAAAATCTAGTTGTTTTTATGAGTCAAATCAAATTTTCAATTTAAAAATCTTATCTTTTTCAAAATCAAATCTTTTTCAATTTTTTTTTCATATTTTCGAATTTATTTTTAAAATTTTTCAAAACCTTTTTTATTTTTTTCGAAAATATTCAAATTAATTTTCAAAATCTTTTTCTTATTTTATTTCTTAATCTTCAAAAATTTTATTAGCATTTAATGTTTTGATTCAAAATTTTTCAAAGTTGTTACTTGCCTATTAAGAAAGGTTCAATCTTTAAACTCTAGAATCATATCTTTTTAGTTTCTTGTTAGCCAAGTAATCAACTTTAATTTTCAAAATCAAATCTTTTTCAAAATAATTTTTAACATATCTTTTTCAAAATCAATTTCAAAATCTTTTCTTACTTCTTTTCTAACTTTCTATCTTTTTAAAATTGATTTTCAAATCTTTTTCAATCAATCTTATCTTTTTATTTCAATCATATCTTTTTCAATTTCAATCATATCCTTTTCAAAAAAACAAATTTCAAATCTTTTTCAATCAATCATATCTTTTTGTTTCAATCTTATCTTTTTCAAAACTTCCCAACTAATTCTCTACCTTTAATTTTCGAAAATCCCTTCCATCTTTTTCAAAATTTCTTTTTAATTAACTAATTGTTTTAAATTTTAATTTTTAATTTAATTTCAAACTTTAATTTTCGAAATTTAACTTTAAATTTTAATTTTTATTTTAATTAATTTTCGAAATTCTCTCACCTCTCATCTCCTTCTATTTATTTATTCATCTACTAACACTTCTCTTCCACCCAAAAATTTGAACCCCATTCTCCTCTCTATGTTCGAGTTTTTCCTCTTCTCTTCCTTACATTACATTCTTCTCTTCTTCTACTCACATAAAGGAATCTCTATACTGTGACATAGAGGATTTCATATTTTCTTTTCTGTTCTCTTCTTTTTCATATGAGCAAGAACAAGGATAAGAACATTCTTGTTGAAGCTAATCCTGAACCTGGAAGGACTCTGAAGAGGAAGCTAAGGGAAGCTAAAGCACAACTCTCTGGAGAAAATCTGACAAAAATTTTCGAAAAATAAGAAGTAATGGCCGAAAATAATGCAAGGAGGATGCTTGGTGACTTCACTGCACCTAATTCCAATTTACATGGAAGAAGCATCTCAATCCCTGCCATTGGAGCAAACAATTTTGAGCTTAAACCTCAATTAGTTTCTCTGATGCAACAGAACTGCAAGTTTCATGGACTTCCATCCGAAGATCCTTTTCAGTTCTTAACTGAATTCTTGCAGATCTGTGATACTGTTAAGACCAATGAGGTTGATCCCGAAGTCTACAGGCTTATGCTTCTCCAGTTTGCTGTAAGAGACAGAGCTAGAGTATGGTTGGACTCTCAACCTAAAGATAGCCTGAACTCTTGGGATAAGCTGGTCACGGCTTTCTTAGCTAAGTTCTTTCCTCCTCAAAAGCTTAGTAAGCTTAGAGTGGATGTTCAAACCTTCAAACAGAAGGAAGGTGAATCCCTCTATGAAGCTTGGGAGAGATACAAGGAACTGACCAAAAAGTGTCCTTCTGACATGCTTTCAGAATGGACCATCCTGGATATATTCTATGATGGTCTGTCTGAGCTATCAAAGATGTCACTGGACCATTCTGCAGGTGGATCCATTCACCTAAAGAAAACGCCTGCAGAAGCTCAGGAACTCATCGACATGGTTGCTAATAACCAGTTCATGTACACTTCTGAAAGGAATCCAGTGAATAATGGGATGCCTATGAAGAAGGGAGTTCTTGAAATTGATACTCTGAATGCCATATTGGCTCAGAATAAAATATTGACTCAGCAAGTCAATATGATTTTTCAGAGTCTGAATGGAATGCAAGCTGCATCCAACAGTACTCAAGAGGCATCTTTTGAAGAAGAAGCTTATGATCCTGAGAACCCTGCAATAGCAGAGGTGAATTACATGGGTGAACCCTATGGAAACACCTATAATCCCTCATGGAGAAATCACCCAAATCTCTCATGGAAGGATCAAAAGCCTCAGCAAGGCTTTAATAATGGTGGAAGAAACAGGTTTAGCAATAGCAAACCTTTTCCATCATCCACTTAGCAACAGACAGAGAATTCTGAGCAGAATCCATCTAGCTTAGCAAATATAGTCTCTGATCTATCTAAGGCCACTATGAGTTTCATGAATAAAACAAGGTCCTCCATTAGAAATTTGGAGGCACAAGTGGGCCAGCTGAGTAAAAGAGTCACTGAAACTCCTCCTAGTACTCTCCCAAGCAATACAGAAGAGAATCCAAAGAGAGAGTGCAAGGCCATTGATTTAACCATCATGGCCGAACCTACAAGGGAGGGAGAGGACATGAATCTCAGTGAGGAAGACCTCCAGGGACGTCCAGTGATCAACAAGGAGTTTCCCTCTGAGGAACCAAAGGAATCTGAGGCTCATCTAGAGACCATAGAGATTCCATTGAACCTCTTTATGCCATTCATGAGCTCTGATGAGTATTCTTCTTCTGAAGAGAATGAAGATGTTACTGAAGAGCAAGTTGCCAAGTACCTTGGTACAATCATGAAGCTGAATGCCAAGTTATTTGGTAATGAGACTTGGGAAGATGAACCTCCCTTGTTCATCAATGAACTAAGTGATCTGGATCAACTGAGATTGCCTCAGAAGAAATAGGATCCTGGAATGTTCTTAATACCTTGTACCATAGGCACCATGACCTTTGAGAAGGTTCTATGTGACCTTGGATCAGGGATAAACCTCATGCCACTCTCTGTAATGGAGAAACTGGGAATCTTTGAGGTGCAAGCTGCCAGAATCTCATTAGAGATGGCAAACAACTCCAGAAAACAGGCTTATGGACAAGTAGAGGACGTGCTAGTAAAGGTTGAAGGCCTTTACATCCCTGCTAATTTCATAATTTTGGATACTAGGAAGGATAAGGACGAATCCATCATCCTTGGAAGATCCTTCCTAGCCACAGCAAGAACTGTGATTGATATGGACAGAGGAAAATTAGTCCTTCAACTGAATGAGAATGACCTTGTGTTTCAAACTCAAGGATCTCCCTCTGTAACCTTGGAGAGGAAGCATGAAAATCTTCTCTCACTGCAGAGCCAACAAAAGCCCCCACAGTCAAACTCTAAGTTTGGTGTTGGGAGGCCACAACCAAACTCTAAGTTTGGTGTTGAACCCCCACAACCAAACTCTAAGTTTGGTGTTGGGAGGTCCCAACCTTGCTCTGATTATCTGTGAGGCTCCATGAGAGCTCATTGTCAAGCTATTGACATTAAAGAAGCGCTTGTTGGGAGGCAACCCAATATTATTTAATCATTTTTATTTTATTTTCTCTTTGTTATTTCATGTCTTATTAGGTTGATGATCATGTGGAGTCACAAAAACTACTGAAAAATCAAAAATAGAATGAAAAACAGCATTGAAAACAGCACATCCTGGAGGAAGGGCTTACTGGCGTTTAAATGCCAGTAAGGAGCACCTGGTTGGCGTTTAACGCTAGAACAGAGCATGAAACTGGCGTTAAACGCCAGAAACAAGCAGCAGTCTGCCGTTTAAATGCCAGGATTGCACCCAGAGGAAAGTTGGCGTTAAACGCCAGAAACAAGCATCAGACTGGCGTTTAACGCCAGAAACATGCACCATACTGGCGTTCAACGCCAGAAACATGCTATAGACTGGCGTTGAACGCCCAAAACAAGCAAGGAAGTGGCGTTTAACGCCAGAAACATGCTGCAGTCTGGCGTTAATGGCCAGGATTGCATATATAGGGCGTTTTACACGTCTAAAGGGTACAGGGATAAAAAAAAATCCTTGACACCTCAGGATCTATGGATCCCACAGGATCCCCACCTAACCCTATTCTCTCCTCTTCACACCTTTTCATAACTCTCTTCCCCAAATGCCCTTCACCAATCACTTCAAACCCTCTTTCCCATCACCCCCGCACCATTCACATCCATCTTCTCTTTCCCATAAACCCCACCTACCTTCAAATTCAAAATATTTTCCCTTCCAAACCCAACCCTAAATGGCCGAACCCTAAACCCCTCCCCACTTCTATATAAACCCCTCATTCCTTCTTCTATTTCACACAACACAACCCTCTCTTCTTCCACTTGGCCGAAACCTACTCTCTCTCCCTCTCCTCCATTTCTCTTCTTTTTCTACTTCTTTCTTTCTTCTTTTTCTCAGGGACGAGTAAACATTTTAATTTTGGTGTGGTAAAAGCATTGCTTTTTGTTTTTCCATAACCATTTATGGCACCTAAGGCCAGAGAAACCTCTAGAAAGAGGAAAGGGAAGGCAATTGCTTCCACCTCTGAGTCATGGGAGATGGAGAGATTCATCTCTAAGGTCCATCAAGTCAACTTCTATGAAGTTGTGGCCAAGAAGAAAGTGATCCCTGAGGTTCCTTTCAAACTCAAAAAGAATGAGTATCCGGAGATCCATCTTGAAATCTAAAGAAGAGGTTGGGAAGTTCTCACCAACCCCATTCAACAAGTCGGGATCTTAATGGTTCAAGAGTTCTATGCAAATGCATGGATCACAAGGAACCATGATCAAAATGTGAACCCAAATCCAAAGCATTGGCTTACTATGGTTCGGGAAAAATACTTAGATTGCAGTCCGGAAAATGTAAGGCTGGCGTTCAACTTGCCAATGATGGAAGAGAACGCACGCCCCTACACAAGAAGGGTCAACTTTGATCAAAGGTTGGTCCAAGTCTTCATGGACATATGTGTGGAAGGAGCTCAATGGAAAATTGACTCAAAAGGCAAGCCGGTTCAACTAAGAAGGCTTGACCTCAAAACAGTAGCTAGAGGATGGTTGGAGTTCATTCAATGCTCAATCATTCCTACTAGCAACCGGTCTGAAGTTACTGTAGACCGGGCCATCATGATCCATAGTATCATAATTGGGGAGGAAGTGGAAGTTCATGAGATCATACCTCAAGAACTCTACAAGGTGGCTGACAAGTCCTCTATTTGGCAAGGTTAGCCTTTCCTCACCTCATTTGCCACCTCTGCAATTCGGCTGGAATTGACATAGAGGGAGACATCCTCATTGAAGAGGATAAGCCCATCACTAAGAAAAGGATGGAGCAAACAAGAGATCATGGACCTTAACATGAGCATGAGGAGATTCCTCACCATGAAATCCCTAAGATGCCTCAGGGGATGCACTTTCCTCCACAGAATTATTGGGAGCAAATCAACACTTCCCTAGGAGAAATAAGTTCCAACATGGGACAACTAAGGGTGGAGCACCAAGAGCACTCCATCATCCTCCATGAAATTAGAGAAGATCAAAGAGCTGTGAGGGAGGAGCAAGAAAGACAAGGAAGAGACATAGAGGAGCTCAAGAGCACCATTGGTTCTTCAAGAAGAGGAAGACGCCACCCTCACTAAGGTGGACTCATTTCTTAATCTCCTTGTTTATTTATTTTCCTATTTTTCGATTTCTGAGCTTTATGTTTATTTATATTTGTGTCTTATTACATGATCATTAGTGTCTAAGTGTCTATGCCTTAAAGTTATGAATATGAATCCATCACCTCTCTTGAATGAAAAATGTTTTAATTAGAAAAGAACAAGAAGTACAGGGTTTCAAATTCATCCTTGAAACTAGTTTAATTATTTTGATGTGTTGACAATACTTTTTGTTTTCTGAATGAATGCTTGAACAGTGCATATGTCTTTTGAAGTTGATGTTTATGAATGTTAAATATGTTGGCTCTTGAAGAATAAGGAAAAATGAGACATGTTATTCGATAATCTGAAAAATCATAAAAATGATTCTTGAAGCAAGAAAAAGCAGTGAATACAAAAGCTTGCAAAAAAAAATTATGCGAAAAAAAAAAAGAAAAAGAAAAAGCAAGCAGAAAAAGCCAAAAGCTCTTTAAACCAAAAGGCAAGAGCAAAAAGCCAATAGCCCTTAAAAACAAAAGGCAAATGTAAATAAAAAGTATCCAAGGCTTTGAGCATCAGTGATAGGAGGGCCTAAAGGAATAAAATCCTGGACTAAGCGGCTAAACCAAGTTGTCCCGAACCATGTGCTTGTGGCGTGAAGGTGTTAAGTGAAAACTTGAGACTGATCGGTTAAAGTCAAGGTCCAAAGCAAAAAGAAGAGTGTGCTTAAGAACCCTGGACACCTCTAATTGGGGACTCTAGCAAAGCTGAGTCACAATCTGAAAAGGTTCACCTAATTATGTGTCTGTCGCATTTATGTATCCGGTGGTAATACTGAAAAACAAAGTGCTTAGAGCCACGGCCAAGACTCATAAAGTAGTTGTGATCAAGAATCAACATACTGAACTAGGAAAATCAATAACACTATCTGAATTCTAAGTTCCTATAGATGCCAATCATTCTGAACTTCAATGGATAAAGTGAGATGCCAAAACTATTTAAGAGGCAAAAAGCTACAAGTCCCGCTCATCTGATTGGAGCTAAGTTTCATTGATATTTTGGAATTTATAGTATATTCTCTTCTTTTTATCCTATTTTATTTTCAGTTGCTTGGGGACAAGCAACAATTTAAGTTTGGTGTTGTGATGAGCGGATAATTTATACGCTTTTTGGCATTGTTTTTACATAGTTTTTAGTATGATTTAGTTAGTTTTTAGTATATTTTTATTAGTTTTTAAATAAAAATCACATTTCTAGACTTTAATATGAGTTTGTGTATTTTCTTGTGATTTCAGGTATTTTTTGGCTGAAATTGAGGGACTTGAACAAAAATCAGATTCAGAGCTTGAAGAAGGACTTCAGATACTGTTGGATTCTGACCTCCCTGCACTCA
>NC_029785.2:55492746-55521577 GCF_000816755.2 Arachis ipaensis
AAGAGGCAAAAAGCTACAAGTCCCGCTCATCTGATTGGAGCTAAGTTTCATTGATATTTTGGAATTTATAGTATATTCTCTTCTTTTTATCCTATTTTATTTTCAGTTGCTTGGGGACAAGCAACAATTTAAGTTTGGTGTTGTGATGAGCGGATAATTTATACGCTTTTTGGCATTGTTTTTACATAGTTTTTAGTATGATTTAGTTAGTTTTTAGTATATTTTTATTAGTTTTTAAATAAAAATCACATTTCTAGACTTTAATATGAGTTTGTGTATTTTCTTGTGATTTCAGGTATTTTTTGGCTGAAATTGAGGGACTTGAGCAAAAATCAGATTCAGAGGTTGAAGAAGGACTGCAGATGCTGTTGGATTCTGACCTCCCTACAGTCAATGTGGATTTTCGGGAGCTATAGAATACAAAATGGTGCGCTCTCAATTGCGTTGGAAAGTATACATCCAGGGCTTTCCAGAAATATATAATAGTTCATACTTTGAATAATTATGGACGACGTAAACTGGCATTCAACCCCAGTTCCATGCTGCATTCTGGAGTCAAACGCCAGAAACAGGTTGCAAAGTGGAGTTCAACGCCAGAAACAGGCAACAAACTAGCGTTCAACTCCAAGAGAAGCCTCTACGCGTGTAAAGCTCAATGCTCAGCCCAATCACACACCAAGTGGGCCCCAGAAGTGGATTTCTGCATCATTTACTTATTTCTGTAACCCTAGTAACTAGTTTAGTATAAATAGGACTTTTTACTATTATCTTAAGATCTTTGATCAGTTTTATGCTATCTTAGACTTTTGTGAGGGCTGGCCATTCGGCCATGCCTGAACATTTATCACTTGTGTATTTTCAACGGTAGAGTTTCTACACACCATAGATTAAGGTGTGGAGCTCTGCTGTTCCTCAAAGATTAATGCAAAGTACTACTATTTTTCTATTCAATTCAACTTATTCTGCTTCTAAGATATTCATTCGCACCTCAATATGATAGATGTGATGATCGTGACAGTCATCATCATTCTCAACTTATGAACACGTGCCTGACAACCACTTCCGTTCTACCTTAGATTGAATGGATATCTCTTAGATATCTAATACAGGGGACCGAGTCCGAGTTATTAGTGTCTTCGTGGTATAAGTTAGAACCCATGGACGGCCATTCTTGAGAATCCGGAAAGTCTAAACCTTGTCTGTGGTATTCCGAGTAGGATTCAGGGATTGAATGACTGTGACGAGCTTCAAACTCGCGAGTGCTGGGTGTAGTGGCAGACGCAAAAGGATCAATGAATCCTATTCCAGTATGATCGAGAACCGACAGATGATTAGCCATGTAGTGACAGCGCATTGGACCATTTTCACTGAGAGGACAGGTGGCCATTGACAACGGTGATGCCTAACATACAGCTTGCCATAGAAAGGAGTAGGAAGGATTGGATGGAGACAGCAGGAAAGCAGAGGTTCAGAGGGACGAAAGCATCTCTATACGCTTATCTGAAATTCTCACCA
Source organism: Arachis ipaensis (assembly GCF_000816755.2). Classification (NCBI taxonomy): domain Eukaryota; kingdom Viridiplantae; phylum Streptophyta; class Magnoliopsida; order Fabales; family Fabaceae; genus Arachis; species Arachis ipaensis. The sequence continues at coordinate 55,494,262 of NC_029785.2, forward strand.
ATGAATTACATAAGTACCACTATCCTATTTTATATTTTATTTATCTTTTACTCATCAATTCATAAAATCAGTTGAATCTACCTGACTGAGATTTACAAGGTGACCATAGCTTGCTTCAAGCTGACAATCTCCGTGGGATCGACCCTTACTCACGTAAGGTTTATTACTTGGACGACCTAGCGCACTTGCTGGTTAGTTGTACGAAGTTGTGAAATAGAATTAAGATCATGAACGTTCGTATTGAGTTTTTAGCACCATTACCAAGGAAGCAATGATCACGATTTCGCACACCAAAGACCATGCTCATTGAACTCCAATGAATATGATGGTGTGGAATCAAATTTTGGTAGTGGATAAGCTGATGGAAGAGTGGAGGATTCACACTCCTTCATGCTTACACTCTCGGCTCTCTCACTATCCTTCTTGAGCTCTCACTTTCTCAGACTCTCTTCTCCCTCTCTTGTTGTTTCTATTATATTTGCATAACATTTAACTATTGCTAAGAAGGGTTATATGAAGGATGATAAATGAAAAAGAGAAGGGTAACGTTGCAAGCTTTAAAGGAATTACACTTGCCATAATGCATGTTTTCCAAGTTTTCATTTCCTTTAATGCTTGTCATTAGCTTTAATCAACACTTGTATAGTTTGGAAGGGGAATGGGGCGCTTTTGTCATGAGGGAGGGAGAGAGGAAAAACTAAACCAATTTCTGGAGAGAAAGGGTGAGAAAACTAGTTTGTTTTAAAGGAGAGTGGGGTTGGTTTGGTTTGGTTTAAGCTTGGTTAGATTTTAACTAAGCTAGTTACTTCGGTTCTTTATTTTTCTCTAGATAATCTTCCTAGTAGCTTCATGATTTTTGCTAATATGTGAAGGAGAGTTCCTTGGTGGTTTGGCCAAATTACTAAGGAGAATGAAAATGATATCAGTTTATCCACTAAACTGTGACATCACCGTTTCAAATCGTGTCAGTTTAAATAACTAGAAAAACCGACATATGAGATATAGGTAGCAGAGAGTATCTCAGCTCCAAAATATATTTGGAATATTTTACTAAAGCTAGACCGTTCAAGAATTGCTAGTAGGAAAGTTTTCATAGATGAATTTTGTAACACCCCAATTACCCTAAGCATTACCTCTAGTCGTAAGGCAAAGGTTAATCAGAGGTTACGATAGTCCTAAGGCTTATCCATATTTATATATATAGAAGGAAATAATATAATCTAGAAGCCTGATGAAGGATATAGCTCAAAGACAGAATTTCAGAAGCGCGAAACGTTCACACGAGGCTAATGCATAAAATACAAGATATAGATGCAAAAGAATGATATATATAAATATAGATGTAACAGTATAATAATCATAGGGGACTAGTCGCAACTTGTGGAGTTTAAGCCGACTAGTATATATTCAGACATACAGAGTTTGGAGTTAATAACAACTTATACAACTATTCTCACAAATAAGTCTCTAAGGCCATAAAGATAAAATACAACAAGATGTGAGAGTAACTATAACAAAGTAAAATAAATTAAACCAAGGAGGAACCATACTCCGCTCTGTCACCATATCCGCAATCTCACCGAGGTAGACTACGACCTGTATCTGAAAAACAACAACAAAGTATAGAATGAGAACCGGAGGTTCTCAGTATGGTAACAGTGCCCAATAATGTAAGATGTAAGGCCCCGAGACGCCGAAGGCAATCCTAGAACTTCACACCAAACCGATATTTAAGCTTGACATAAATAAATAAACAAATAAAGAACTTAAACCATAACCGGGTTATCTAAACTTAGGGGATTTCTAATTAGAACTAGTCACACCGCTGTATCCCACAGCCTTCGCCACCCTAACCTCCGTGCGATCCCATCGCCACCACCTACCTAACCTCCTCAGCACCAGACAAACACAATTAATGCAAATAAGTAATACACAGGTAATAATCATATAACACAATTAATTCAAGAAGCAAGTAAGCATATTATACAATTAAGCAAACCCAAGTAATCAAAGCAAACAAGCACATAAGAGATGCATATGATAAATGTCTATCCTATTGGCTCATGATATCACTTGTCGGTCCGTAAATGCCAACCCGACACATCCTCCCGGATGTAGCCTTTTCTGCCACACCAGGGATATAGTGCCCTGCACACTCATGCAGCAGCTCTTCTGCTATGCCAGGGATATAGTGCCCTACACGCTCATGTAGTAGGGAGTCTAGTACGCTGGGGATATAGGCCTCGCACACTTCTTACATTCGAGAAAGAACCAATCACAACAAATCATGCAGCAGAACAATCTGCCACGCCAGGGATATAGGCCCCGCACACTCTCAACATTACTAGTCATGCAACAGAATCATCTGCCACGCCAGAGATATAGGCTCCGCACACTTTCAACAACAACTGGTCATGTAGCAGAACAATCTGCCACGCCAGAGATATAGGCTCCGCACACTATCAATAATCCAATAACTTCATCCTCAAATCATCACCAGACATCACCATTTCTCATCTCAAATCACTTTCAACGACATCTACTCATGCAGCAGAGAAACCTGCTACGCCAGGGATATAGGCCCTACACACTTTCCTTCCATACTCATCAAGTTCATAATAACCATCATCACTTATTAATTTCCATCCCAAACTCATCAGTTCATCAGTATCTCAAATTCACTGTTAGCAATCACCATATTCACCACACTCCCTTCTCTCTCAACCAACTCATCCTCAGTACACCAGAAACCTAAACCTCCCTTTGCTAACTTTTCAAAGTAAAACCCAAATGAAACCTCCTAGGACCTCTCCCTTATTCTGATACCTAAAAACAAGTCCAAGAGTCTTAAAATGGTGTTATAGAAGCTTACAACCTTGTTGGGAAGGTAGAATAGTTGAAAAACAAGTAAAATTTGAGAAACAGGGCGTGTGCGACCGCACAGGGGAGTGTGCGTGCGCACGCCCAGGAGGTTTTAAAATGGGTGCGTACGCACAGGGGTGTGCGTACACACAGGTGGCAAAATTTATAAAATCTATTCACTCGCACAACCTGTGCCAGCGCCCCTAATAGACTGGCCTTCCCAACGTGTGCGTCCGCACAGGTTGAAATTCTTCCTTTGATATGCGCGCGGACAAGCTATGCTAGCACTGCAAACAGGTGTGTGTGTTCGCACAGGTCAAAATTTTTGCAGGGTGTGCGTCTGGACGAGGGTGTGCGCTCGCACATATTAGAAATCATGAAATTCTGCAACTTAGCAGAATTTCAGATTTTCAACACCAACTTTGAATGATCATAACTTCTTCTACAAAATTTTAATTTTCACAAACTTTATATCGATTTAAAAGGTTTTCAAAGATCTTTAATTCTAAACCAATTTCATTCAATTTGGAAAACCGAGGCAAAAGTTATGATCAAGAAAAGTTCACCAAAAATCCATTTTTCACCACAAACCTCAAAATCTCAATTTCACCAAGTCTCACAACTCAAAACCAAACTAACCATAATCCATATAATACCGAAACAACATCAAAACCCATACCATTTCTCTCCCATTACAACCATGTATAATATCCCAATTTTATTACTCAACACCATCAAAACCCTTAGTCACCAACATCCAAAAACCATCATATTCGTTCACAATCATCATCAATCATTCAACAACATCAATCACTACAATTCCTCATATTAATCTCATAAAACTCACATCTTCAGACAATAGCCATCAAAATCAACATCCATATTACCAACATCAACATACACACTCACCTACATCAATCAACATCATAATACATCATTAATACCAATACTTCTCAACAATCACCATCACCCACAAAATCCAAATATAACCAACAATTACATCAATTCACATATAATCATTCATACACCAACAAGATTCAATCCTATATTAGGGTCAACTAGCCTAAGTGTCCATGAGCATTACATATTACATAAAGAAAACTGAAACCATACGTTGGCGAATTCCCAAACGCACCAAACACCAAAACGAAGCCACCAAGCTTGATCCAAGACCTCAACCAACTCCAACAAACACCAAACCTTAAACTAACAACACATATATATACCAACATCAAAACCTAATATACACAAAACAACTAAACACAAGGATTTAGTAAAACCGTACCTTACCCAACATGATTAGGGGTAATATCTAATATTTACCCGCTACTAGAGATCACCCAAACAACCAAAACCACAACATATACTCAAAACCATGATCTCAAAAATGCAGAAATCTAGGGCACGAAACTGGGAGGAGAGACGCGATTTCTTACCAGGTTTCTTTAGATAGAAATGTAGAGCTCGACAAGAGCTTCGCGTGGCTACAAACGGCTCGTCAATCGGAGCTCCGGATCAAAAGTTATGGAGCTTTGAAGGAGGAGATGAATAGTGTTAATGATTTCCTTCTCCTCTCTTCTCCCTATCCGAGTTCTCTCTCTCTCTCTCTCTCTCTTGGTGTTAAAATGAGCTTCTTTGGCTCATTTATTGCTTTATATGAGTTGAGCTTGGGCCCAACTTGGGACCGGTCCAACCATGAATCGTTTTTAGCCCGTTTGGCTCACTTTGGGCCAAAACCTTTAAGATTAGTGCCCGGTTTTCAATTCTAAATTATTTTTCTCCTTTCAAAACAATAAATCAATTTTCCAAAATATTATTTTTGTGAAAACACAATACCGGGTAGGCTTAAACCGGTTCGATCGGTTCAGTTGTCGGTTCTCGGTCTTTCGCAGAAAATACATTTTCCAACTCTGAAAAATTCATTGAAACCAAATTTCACCTTTTTACTTTCAAATTAAAACTTCTAAATTTTGAATCCATCTCGGGCACTTAAAATTATTATTTTTTATTAAAACGGTTTTGCGTGGAAAACCCGGTTCTTACATCCTCCCCTCCTTAAAAAGATTTTTGCCCTCGAAAATCCGAGTTACGCGACGTGTCCCTATCAAAGCGCTCCACCGTGTCGATGTTTCCTTTCGCCTTCCACTGCGTCACTCTGATTATTGTCATTGCGCACCCGAAGTTTTCCTTAAAACGAATACCGATTTTGTAATACTTTTCAAAACCTTCAAAACAAATTCAATCTAAACATATTCCTTGTTAACGCTTTTTCAAAGGAGTCAAAATCATTTGTTCGTAAGTCAAATACTTGAAATCACGATTTTCTCGGATAAAACTTTTCAATTTAAATCCGCATTCTATAAGATAATTTAGAAACCAAGTTCACAAATTGATAAATTCATAGAACTCACTTTTTCTTTTTAAACAATATCCTTCAATCCTCCAAAATAAAATCAATCTCAAACCTTTTTCAAAATACTCAAAAATCATTTATTCTTAAATCAATTACTTTGAAACACAATTTCTTAAATTCATTTAAAATCCTTAAATCATTATTTCAAGTTGAATCCCTTTTTGATAAGATAAAATATTAAACCCAAAATCACAAATCAAGAAAGTCTTAAAACTCACCTCTTCTGTAAACCATATTATTTAAACCAAGAGTTTCGATTTAGTTTCTAAAGCAAAACATTTAAACTCAAATCTTCAAACCAAATTTGAAGATCATGTTAACCTTTAAAACCCTTTTCAACATGGTTCAAGATAATATCAGTTAGAAATTGAAAATCAAAAGTAAAAACTGCAAAAGAAACAGTCGGCACTTCTCTTGCCACCAGTGTTGAGCCTCACCCATCAACTGATATGCCGCAATACCACGAACATACTTTTCTGGAACATGCTGAGCTCGTCACGCATAGGCTAGGTTATCCATCCTTACTACCTCTCCGTTAACGTGATCGACCTCATCCGTGAGTTGCCATTCGAGTTTCCTTTCCACACCAAACAGTCGATATCAAGGTGATAAGTCTAAATATCAAAAGTCTAGTGCTTCAATTATCCCAAAAAGGCACTCACAAACAAGCATGCTATGGAATATCAAGTAGATAACCTAAATAGCATGAAGGAAAAATGACCTAGAGTGTGCAACGAAGCAAAATCGGTCCATCCCTCAGGCTCACAAGGACGAACCTAGCTCTGATAGCACTAAATGTAACACCCCAATTACCCTAAGCCTTACCTCTAGTCGTAAGGCAAAGGTTAATCAGAGGTTACGACAGTCCTAAGGCTTATACATATTTATATATAGAAGGAAATAATATAATCTAGAAGCCTGATGAAGGATATAGCTCAAAGACAGAATTTCAGAAGCGCGAAACGTTCACACGAGGCTAACGCATAAGATACAAGATATAGATGCAAAAAAATGAAATATATATATATATAGATGTAATAGTATAATAATCATAGGGGACTAGTCGTGACTTGCGGGGTTTAACCCGACTAGTATATATTCAGACATACAGAGTTTGGAGATAATAACAGCTTATACAACAATTCTCTCAAATAAGCCTCTAAGGCCATAAAGATAAAACACAACAAAATGTGAGAGTAACTATAACAAAGTAAAATAAATTAAACCAAGGAGGAACCATACTCCGCTCTGTCACCATATCTGCAATCTCACCGAGGTAGACTCCGACCTGTATCTAAAAAACAACAACAAAGTATGGAATGAGAATCGGAGGTTCTCAGTATGGTAACAGTGCCCAATAATATAAGATATAAGGCCCCGGGACGCCAAAGGCAATCCTAGAACTTCACACCAAACCGATATTTAAGCTTAACATAAATAAATAAATAAATAAAGAACTTAAACCATAACCGGGTTATCCAAAACTTAGGGGATTTCTAACTAGAACTAGTCACACCGCTGTATCCCACAGCCTTCGCTACCCTAACCTCCGTGCGATCCCATCGCCACCACCTACCTAACCTCCTCAGCACTAGATAAACACAATTAATGCAAACAAGTAATACACAGGTAATAATCATATATCACAATTAATTCGAGAAGAAAGTAAGCATATTATACAATTAAGCAAACCCAAGTAATCAAAGCAAACTAGCACATAAGAGATGCATATGATGAATGTCTATCCTATTGGCTCGTGATATCACTTGTCGGTCCGTAAATGTCAACCGGACACATCCTTCTGGATGTAGCCTTTTCTGCCACGCCAGGGATATAGTGCCCTTCACACTCATATAGTAGCTCTTCTGCTACGCCAGGGATATAGTGCCCTGCATGCTCATGTAGTAGGGAGTCTACTACGTCGGGGATATAGGCCCCGCACACTTCCTACAGCAGAAAAAGAACCAATCACAACAAATCATGCAGTAGAACAATCTGTCACGCCAGTGATATAGGCCCCGCACACTCTCAACATTACTAGTCATGCAACAGAATCATCTGCCACGCCAGAGATATAGGCTTCGCACACTTTCAACAACAACTGGTCATGCAGCAGAACAATCTGGCACGCCGGAGATATAGGCTCCGCACACTATCAATAATCCAATAACTTCATCCTTAAATCATCACCAGACATCACCATTTCTCATCTCAAATCACTTTCAATAACATCTACTCATGCAGTAGAGAAACCTGCTACGCTAGGGATATAGGCCCTGCACACTTTGCTTCCATACTCATCAAGATCATAATAACCATCATCACTTATTAATTTCCATCCCAAACTCATCAGTTCATCAGTATCTCAAATTCACTGTTAGCAATCACCATATTCACCACTTTCCCTTCTCTCTCAACCAACTCATCCTCAGTACACCAGAAACCTAAACTTCTGTTTAATAACTTTTCAAAGTAAAACCCAAATGAAACCTCCTAGGAGCTATCCCTTATTCTGATACCAAAAACAATCCCAAGAGTCTTAAAATGGTGTTATAGAAGCTTACAACCTTGTTGGGAAGGTAGAATAGTTGAACAAAAAGTAAAATTTGAGAAACATGGCGTGTGCGGCCGCACAGGGGTGTATACGTGTGCACGCCCAGGAGGTTTTAAAATGTGTGCGTACGCACAGGTGGAAAAATTTATAAAATCTATTCACTCGCACAACCTTTGCCAGCGCCCCTAACAGACTGGCCTTCCCAACGAGTGCGTCCGCAAAGGTTGAAATTCTTCCTTAGATATGCGCGCGCACAAGCTGTGCTAGCGCTACAAACAGAATGCATCTCCCTGCCTGTGCGTGCACACAGGTGTGTGCATCCGCACAGGTCAAAATTTTTGCAGGTTGTATGTCCGCACGAGGGTGTGCGCTCGCACATATCAGAAATCATGAAATTCTGCAACTTAGCAGAATTTCAGATTTTCAACACCAACTTTGAATGATCATAACTTCCTTTACAAAATTCCAATTTTTACAAACTTTATATCGATTTAAAGGGTTTTCAAAGGTCTTTAATTCTAAACCAATTTCATTCAATTTGGAAAAACGAGGCAAAATTTATGATCAAGAAAAGTTCACCAAAAATCTATTTTTCACCACAAGCCTCAAAATCTCAATTTCACCGAGTCTCACAACTCAACCAAACTAACCATAACCCATATAATAGCAAAACAACATCAAAGCCCATACTATTTCTCTCCCATTACAACCATCTTTAATATCCCAATTTCATTACTCAACACCATCAAAACCCTTAGTCACGAACATCCAAAAACTATCATATTCGTTCACAATCATCATCAATCATTCAACAACATCAACCACTACAATTCCTCATATTAATCACATAAAACTCACATCTTCAGACAATAGCCATGAAAATCAACATCCATATTACCAACATCAACATACACACTCACCCACATCAATCAACATCATAATACATCATTAATACCAATACTTCTCAACAATCACCATCACCCACAAAATCCAAATATAACCAACAATTACATCAATTCACATATAATCATTCATACACCAACAACATTCAATCCGATCTTAGGGTCAACTAGTCTAAGTGTCCATGAACATTACATATTACATAAAGGAAACTGAAACCATACCTTGGCCTATTTTCAAACGCACCAAACACCAAAATGAAGCCACCAAGCTTGATCCAAGGCCTCAACCAACTCCATCAAACACCAAAGCTCAAACTAACAACACATATATATACCAACATCAAATCCTAATATACACAAAATAACTAAACACAAGGGTTTAGTGAAACCTTATCTTATCCAACATGATTAGGGGTAAAATCCAACATTTACTCGCTACTAGAGATCACCTAAACAACTAAAACCACAAAATCTACTCAAAACCATGACCTCAAAAATGCAAAAATCTAGGGCACGAAACTGGGAGGAGGGACGCAATTTCATACCAGGTTTCTTTAGATAGAAATGTAGAGCTCAACAAGAGCTTCGCTTGGCTGCAAACGGCTCGTCAATCGGAGCTCCGGATCAAAAGTTATGGAGCTTTGAAGGAGGAGATGAATAGTATTAATGACTTCCTTCTCCTCTCTTCTCCCTATCCGAGTTCTCTCTCTCTCTCTCTCTCTCTCTCTTGGTGTTAAAATGAGCTTCTTTGGCTCATTTATTGTTTTATATGAGTTGGGCTTGGGCCCAACTTAGGCCTGGTCCAACCATGAAGCGTTTTTAGCCCGTTTGGCTCACTTTGGGCCAAAACCTTTAAGATTAGTGCCCGGTTTTCAGTTCTAAATTATTTTTCTCCTTTCAAAACAATAAATCAATTTTCCAAAATATTATTTTTGTCAAAACACAATACCGGGCAGGCTTAAACCGGTTCGACCGGTTCGGCTGTCGGTTCTCGGTCTTTCGCAGAAAATATATTTTTCAACTCAGAAAATACCATTCGATGCCGTGATCTGTGCGTTAAGTATTTTCAGTCTTTATAGGGCAGGAATGGCTTAAATGATGGAAAGGAAGCTTGCAAAAATAGATGGAAAACAAGAAACTAAGGAGCTGACCAGCGAGGAACGACGTGCGCGCGTACCTGACTCGTGCGTGCGTGACTGACGCGTACGCGTGACACGCGCCACGTGCAGAAAACACAGAAGACTCTGGGGGAAATTTTGGGCTGAATTTGGACCCAGTTTTCGACCCAAAAACACAGACTAGAGCCCGGGGATAAGCAGAGACTCAATACACATTCTCATTCGCATAGTTTTTAGTTTTTAGTTTTGAATCTTAGAGAGAGAATACTACTTCCTCTAGGTTTCCTTCGCTTTCATAGTTTTAGGATTTTATGCTTTTGATTTGGATATTAAGAAGAGATACTACCTCTGTTGAAGTTTCTACGATTCTAGTTTGTTTCCTTATTCCCTTACTCTTTTAATCACTCATTAACCCTGTTCAGATAAGGATGTTTATGGTTTTGGAATTTATTAATGCAAAGAACTATTTTTATCTTTACTTAATTTTCTGTTATTATTTTATTTGAATTTCCATGTCTTCTTTTCCTTTCCTTTCATCCTTTATGAAAATGGCATTCATGTTAATGGAGTAGACTCCCAACTTGACTTGGGAGTTGATTAAAAGGAGACCCTTGAGTTAGAATGCTCAAGTGTTGATTTTAATTGGAAATTTTTGGCCAATTCTCTAGTCACTAACGCTAGTCCTTCCACAGGAGAGGATTAGGACTTATGAATAAGAATTAGCTCAATTACTTGACTTTCCTCTATTCGGTAAGGGTTAACTAAGTAAAAACAACAACCTGTTACTATCATACTTGAGAAATTCCAACAAGGATAGAACTTCTGATTAATCTTCTCCCGGTCAAGACTTTTATTTTAATCATATAAATTCTCTCGTTAATTTTCATTGCTTTAATTCATAATTATTTTAATTTCCCGTTCTCCAACTCTAAAATTTCTCGGAAAAATTTATGACTAATAAAATAGCACTCTTTTGTCAACTCGTTGGCAGACGACCTGGGAATTCTACTCTCAGTATTTTTATTCTAAAATTGTGGCAACCCTTTCTAAATTGATAAGCGGAATTTTCATCGGTTAAGAACTGTACTTGCATTGCTGTTCTTATTCTAAATTCTTAATTGGCAATTTTACGCACGTCAATTTTTGGTGCCATTGTCGGGGAGTTGCAATAGTGTGCTAAATTATTGGTTGGTGTAAATATTTTTACTTTTACATATTTGCATTTTTTATTTTATTTTATTACCATGAGTTATATGTTTCTTTCATTGAATGACGCGTTCACTACCTGATCCGAGCTTAGCCGCGTTTGATCCTGAAATTAAAAGAATTATTTCATGTATTAGGCGAGCTCAGCGTCGGTTAGCCTCTGAGGGTGGTGAAGTGGTTACTACCAATTCACCAGTCTTATCTGAGAGCGAATCTGAAGCGCTATTTGAGGAAGAAACAATCTCCTCTTCTACTGATTCTGTTGATTTACGTGCAGGTAATATGGCAGAGCCCAGAAGGATTACTCTCTAGGAAGCAGGATCTCCGAACTTTACACTGCAACCGTATCAAGCGCGTCACCCAAATCTGACTGCAGATTTTGAACTGAAGACTACGCTAATCAACTTACTGCCCAAGTTTCATGGCTTACCTGCTCAAGAGCCTATGAAGCACCTTCGAGATTTTCAGACAGCCTGCTCAACTACTAGGCGTCATGGTGCCGATGAGACTACTATTTGGCTATATGTCTTCCCATTTTCTCTTGAGGGAAAGGCAAGGGAGTGGTTCTTCACTCAACCTGAAGAAGTTGTTACTAATTGGGCTCTGCTCAGAAGGGAATTCCTGGACAAATACTTCCCAGCTAAAGTTACAGACAGACTGATGAAAGAAATTTCCTGCATTATTCGAGGCGAATCAGAGACCCACCCTTTATAAGTTTTGGGAGCGCTTGAGGAATCTCCTAGACTCATGTCCCCACCACAAGATTGACCAGTTGGTGTTGATTAGCTACTTCACACAAGGCATGAAGCCTCAAGACAAGACTACACTAGATGCTGCAATTAATGGCTCTCTGAAGAAGTACAAGACGGTGATAGAAGCGTGACAACTGATCACCGATCTAGCTGAATCTACCCAGAATGTCAGGCACAAGAACAACCATCCCAAGGCTATTGCGGAGGTTTCCTCTTGTAGTTAGACTGCTGCTCTCACACAGACACTGGGAGAGATGACCAACATACTCAAGCAGCTACAGCTGAATCAACAACAATCTTAGCCTCCCCCACAACAACAGTGTCAACAGTTGGTTCCTCAGAGAGTGTGCGGAATATGTGCCTGCTATACTCATTACACTGATGAGTGTACGCAGATCCAACAAGAAGACAACACCTTGGCAGCTACTCATAATTTCTATGACCGCCCGAATCAAGGATACTATCAACAAGGCGGTAATTATAAACAAGGTGGGAACTACAATCAAGGTTGGCAAGATAACTCCAACCAAGGCTGGAGAGACAGTTTCAACTAGGGGTGGAGAGATAATTCCAACAAAGGATGGAGGGACAACTATAACCGAGGAGGAAGAGACAACAGTGGGAATCAGAGATGGAACAACAACAACAGACAGCAGAACCCTCCTTAACAACAGCAAAACCAAAACCAGCCTTACAGAGCACCTCACCAAAGGCAGTCCCAAGCACCTCAGAACAACCAACAGCAAGCTCCTCAAATCACTTACCCCCCTCTTCTTCTAAAGATGAGATGCTTCGCACTATTACGCAAGGACAACAAGACATTCAGAATATAATTAACTCTTTCATAAATGGCCTTAGCTCCACCATACAAGCTCTTATCTCCCGGATGGATTCACTAATTACCCCCAATAATCAACCTTCAAGCTCCAGTGCACTTCATTCTCAACCCTTACCTAACCCAAAGGGTGGAATCAATACCATTACTTTGAGGTCTGGAACCACACTGCAAGAGTTGAGTCATGATGAGCCAAGATCAAAGGAATACATTCAAGTTGAAGACATTGTTGAGGTAGAAGATGTTGAAGAAGAGGAGGAAGCACAAGACATGGTTGAAGAAGAAGTAGCTCAACCAAGGAATGGAGTACCAAAAGAAGATGAAGCTACAAGAGAAGCCATTCCCATTCCATTTCCACACCTTGCTAGGAAATCCAGAAAGCAGATGGAGCTAGACCCCAAGATGGTGGAGATCTTCAAAAAGGTTGAGATAACCATCCCTCTTTTTGATGCCATTTGCCAGGTACCTAATAAAACCCAATTTTGTTGTTTATATTGTCTAGAATTTGGGGGGTTTTGTCAATATTTTCCACACTTATTCACATAAATTGCATGGTTTTATGTTATCTTCCTAATATTGCTTCATGATGGAAAACATGCTTCTTTTGCCTTAAAATTGCCATATTTTGATCCTCTTTTATTACCATTCGATGTCATGATATGTTTGTTGAGTGATTTTAGAGTTTATAGGGCAAGAATGACCTAAAAGAGAGAAAGAAAGCATACACAAGTGGAAGGAACATGAAGAATTGGATTTTGGGAAATTAACTGTGATGCGCACACGCACCTTACGCACACGTGTGGGTGCAGGAAGCTGGGTATGGCGCGCGAAGAGTGGCACATCCTTGTGGATTGGCTAAATCTCCATCGACGCGCACGCATGCATGACGCGTATGCATGACGAGCAGCACGTGACCTCATTAAAGAAATCGTGCCTGGCGATTTCTGAGGCTCAGCAGGCCCAAATTCAAGCTGATTCTGCATGGAAAAGACCCAGGAACTCAAGGGGGAATGAGGGGGATCATCCATTACACACTTAGACACAATTTTTGCTAGTTTTTGGTTCTTGTTCTTCTAGAGAGAGAAACCCTTACTCTCCTCTAGATCTAGTTTGATTTTGATCTCCCATTGCTAGAATTCTAAATTGGGTTTTGTTGATTTCTAGTTTTAATTATTTAATTTGAATTCTCTAGTATAATTTTGTTGAGATATTGTGTTAGATTTATGTTTTCTTGTTATTTCCCATTTTCTATTCATCTTGTGAACCTTGTGGGTTTTGAATTGTTAATGATACATTAATGTTTTTCATGGTTGATAGTGTTAATTGAATAGTTTTCTATTGATAATTATTAGTGGGTACTTTCAATTCTCCATTTAGTTGCAATTTGAATATGTCTTTTATTAGTGCATACCATGTGTTTGATGAAATGTTTTCTTTGACTATGGAGTAGTTTTCTTTACTCTTGGTCTAAGCTATGGGAATTGGGTAAACTTGAGTCATTGGGTCAAATGAATTTGGTGACTTGAGAACCCTTAGTGGTCAATTTGATAACCATTGACACTAGCCTACTACTAAGTTAATTAGTAGCGACGTTAGGGCTTATGGATCGATGTTGATCAAGCCATTTGATATACTTCAAGTATAGAAGTAAACTTAATGAGCTTGGTTCCTTACAATTGTCAAGATATGGTTATTAGACAAGGATAGTGATCCCAATTCCTATGCCTAGCCAAGAGTTGCTTTTATTATTCATATTTAAAATCCAAAAATCTCAATTGCTTAATCCTAGTTATAGTTACTTGTTTGGTTTTAGAGTAGAATCATATTGGATGTTCTCTTATTAGTTGAAATGGCACAAGCCTTGCTTTAGTTACTTGATTTAGTTTCTTGCACTTTAAGATTTCTTACTTGTTAAGTCTATTAGTTAATTTCTTGATCATGACTTCCAACCTCAGAATTCTAACCAATGTTGATGCACATGTTTGCCCATTCCTTGTGAGACGACCCGAGGTTTGAATACTTCGGTTACTTTTATTGGGGTTGAACTTTGTAACAACCAATTCCTTAAAATTTGATTTGAGGATTATTTGTCGGTTGAGAGCTATACTTGCAACGTGAATATTTTGTGAAATTCTTTACCGACGATAGTCCACCTATCAGTACCTAAGTATGCTAAGTTTCTAAAAGACTTATGCATGAATAAAGATAAATTACATGATTTAGAAACTATTCCTCTAGGTAGCTCTATTTCTGCTTTAATGGGTGATATACTGGAAAAATGTAGTGATCCAGGTCCATGCATGCTTACTATTACTATAGAAGGTGTAAAATTTTCTGGCTGCATGTGTGATTCAGACGCGTGTGTGAGTATTATGCCATTATCTGTATATGATTCCTTGAGGCTCCCTCTCTTAAAAAGGTCGGCAGCACATTTTGTTTTGGCAGATAAAAGTATAATCTCGATGGTATGAATTGCTGAGGACGTGCTAGGGAGCATTAAGGGGCTCACATTCCCTATTGATTTTTATATCTTGGAAATGCCCCCTAATGACTCAGGAAGACCATCATCTATCCTACTTGGAAGGCCATTTTTGAAGACTTCAAAGTTCAAATTGGATTCCTTCTCAGGAACTTACTCCTTTGAGATAGATGGCAGAGCAGTGAGCTTCAACCTGGATGAAGCTATGAAGCACCCTCCAGAAGATCATTCCGTCTTTCAGTGCGACATCATTGATGAAACTGTAGCTGCAGTTTACCAAGAAGAGGTACAAGAGATACACATGGAGCAAGGTGCAAGTGTGGGGAAACCCTCTGAGCTTACTGAAGACACCTTGCCACCATCACTAGCTTTGGATGATCATGTGCCGAGCCATGAGCAGAAAATGGAGTTGAAGCCCCTTCCACCCCACCTCAAGTATGCTTACCTTGAGGATAATCAGAAGCTCCCAGTTATTATTGTAAGGGAACTCACTTCCCAACAGGAGGAGCAGCTGCTTAGTGTGCTGAGAAAACACAAGAAAGCGACTGGGTAGAGCTTGGCGGATATAGTAGGCATAAGCCCTCAAGTTTGTGAGCACCGGATATTTTTAGAAGAGGGAGCAAGGCATGTTCGTCAGCCTCAGAGGAGACTGAACCCCACCATCTTAGAAGTTGTCAAGAAGGAAGTGACCAGACTGCTTGAAGCTGATATCATCTACCCTATCTCAGATAGCGAATGGGTCAGCATGGTACAAGTGGTGCCCAAGAAGTCTGGAGTTACAACAGTGAAGAATAAGCATGGAGAGCTCCTGACAACTAGAGTGCAGAATTTCTGGAGGGTAAGCATTGATTACAGGTGCTTCAACCAGGCTACCCGCAAGGATCACTACCCCCTGCCCTTCATTGATCTAATGCTTGATCGCCTGTCAGGTAAATCACACTACTACTTTTTATATGGTTACACTGGCTATTTTCAAATTCATATAGCTCCTGAGGATTAGAAGAAAACTACTTTTACATGTCCCTTTGGAACGTATACATACAAGAAGATGCCTTTCGGCTTATGTAATGCACCGGCTACTTTCTAAAGATGCATGATGAGTATTTTCTCAGATCTTATTGAGAGCTGTATGGAAGTTTTCATGGATGACTTTAGTGTGTATGGTGATTCTTTCAACCTTTGCTTGGATAGTTTAGCTAGAGTATTAGACAGATGTGTTAGTTCAAACTTTGTATTAAAATTTGAAAAATGTCACTTTATGGTAAAACAAGGTATTGTTCTAGGACATGTTGTTTCTAATACTGGTATTTCTGTAGATCCAGTAAAGGTAGATGTGATTTCTAGTTTACCTTACCCCTCCTCCGTGAGGGAAGTCCGTTCGTTCCTTGGTCATGCAGGTTTTTACCAGAGATTCATCAAGGACTTCAGTAAGGTAGCATTGCCTTTATCCATACTGTTGCAGAAGGATGTTGAGTTCGAGCTGAGTGAGGACTGCATGGAAGCGTTTGATAAGCTGAAGATCACCTTGACTCAAGCTCCGATTGTGAGAGGACCAGACTGGAGCCAGCCTTTTGAGATTATGTGTGATGCCTCCAACCATGCAGTAGGAGCGGCGCTGGCTCAGCGTGAAGGTAAGGACCCTTTTATAATTGCTTATGCTTCTAAGACCTTAGACGCTGCTTAGTCTAATTATACTACCACTGAGAAAGAGCTTCTGGCTATTGTTTTTGCTCTGAATAAATTCTGGGCCTACTTACTTGGTACTAAGGTGGTAGTATACTCAGACCATGCAGCTTTAAAATATTTATTAGCTGAAAAAGAGTCCAAACCAAGGTTAATACGTTGGATATTGTTGCTGCAAGAATTTGATTTAGAAATCAAAGATAGGAGTGGCTCCCAAAATTTAGTGGCAGACCACTTGAGTCGCCTAGAGCACATTAAGAGTGACTCCACTCCTATCAATGATGCGTTTCCATTTGATAGCTTGCACGCAATATTTGAGGTAGTTCCTTGGTATGCACTTATAGCTAATTATCTAGTTAGTCATACCTTCCCTCCTAATTTTACTAAGCACTAAAGGGACAAGCTGAAAAGCGAGTCCAAATATTATATATGGGATGAACCATATTTATGGAGGTATGGTGCTGACCAGATAATTAGAAGGTGTGTGCCTCAATCAGAATTCCAGTCAATTTTAGAGGCCTGCCACTCTTCTGAGAGTGGTGGACATTTTGGCCCTCAAAGAACAGTTAGAAAAATTTTAGACTGTGGATTCTGGTGGCCCACTCTTTTTAAGGATGCTACTGCCTTTTGTAAATCTTGCTCCCCATGCCAAAGGTTTGGGAATATATTCAAGAGGGATGAGATGCCCCAACAGCTTATGCTATTCTGTGAAATTTTTGATGTTTGGGGCATTGACTTCATGGGTCCATTTCCAAACTCTAGTGGTTTCTTATATATATTGTTAGCTGTAGATTATGTTTCTAAATGGGTGGAAGCAATTTCTACCCATACTGATGATGCTAACATTGTTGTCTCCTTTGTTAGAAATCATATTATCTGTCACTTTGGATCATCACGAGCAATCGTGAGTGATCAAGGCACTCATTTCTGTAACAGGAGATTAACAGGTCTACTGAAGAGACATGGCATTGTGCACAAGGTAGCAACAGCTTATCATCCTCAGACCAATGGGCAAGCCGAGGTGTCTAACAGAGAGATCAAGCATATATTAGAGAAGATAGTCAAGCCTCATAGGAAGGACTGGAGCACCAGACTTGTAGACGCGCTTTGGGCTTATCGGACAGCGTACAAGACACCCATCGGGATGAGTCCCTTCCGCCTAGTATACGGAAAGGCTTGTCACCTCCCAGTGGAGGTGGAACACAAGGCTTTCTGGGCTGTAAGAGAATGCAACATGGGATTGGAGAAAGCCGGTGCTGAAAGGAAGCTGCAACTAGCAGAGCTGGAGAACCTTCGACTTGAAGCATATGACAACTCCAGAATATATAAAGAGAAGGTGAAGGCTGTGCATGACAAGCATATCAAGAGAAGAGAGTTCAGACCTAGGGAGCTAGTTCTCCTTTACAACTCAAGGCTGAGGCTCATGCCAGGCAAGCTGCGTTCAAGATGGGAAGGTCCTTATAGAGTAGAGAAGGCAGAGCCATACGGAGTCTTTCACCTGAGTCATCCTTCAAGTTCCAAATTCATCAAGGTCAATTCATATCGCTTAAAGCTGTATCATGGTGAGAAGATGAAGGACAATAAAGAGATAGAGGTCTTCCTTTTGGAGGATCCACCAACAGAAGCAAACTGAGCTTGTGGACTGTCCAACTTAAGGACGTAAAAGCAAAGTGCTAGGTGGGAGACAACCCACCATGGTATGATCATCCCTTTTTATCCCTAGTTTTATTTTATTTTGTTTTTTACCGGAATTCTTCATAATTTCTGCATAATCATCTGCATTCTGCATTCTGCATAAAAAAAAGGGGTGTGCGACACGCAAGCGTCCCTGACACGTGCGCGTCATGTGTGAGCTCACACCACCAAGGAATTGACTCGAGAGTTGGGACGGAGTGGTGCTAGAAGCGTGCCTTACACACAAGCAAGGCCACGCATACGTGTCCCTCACGCGTGTGCGTCGCTTGCGCCTTTGCCAGGCCACGCATACGCGTGACCTTGGAAATCGGCGTAAATGGGTGTTTAGCCAAAGAATTGTGTTGGTGTGGGGTTGGAACTGTGCTGGAAGCACAAACCCCATCACGCGTACGCGTCCCTGATGCGTGCGCGTCCTTTTCCCTTAATGGCCATCCACGCGTGCGCGTACCTGACGCGCACGCGTCATATGTAATTATGGCCCCAACCCAAAATGCACCTGAGAGTTGTGTGCATGCGGGGCTGCCTTCGCTCAATTGGCACAATTCCATGTCACGCGTACGCGTGCCAGACGCCTACGCGTCACTCTCAAATTTGTGCGACCCACGCGTACGCGTGCCGTACGTGTACGCGTTGCATGCGACGTACAATTAAACCAGTACGCCACCTGATTTCAATTCTTCCTTCCCCCAATCCTAATTCCTTTTCAATCCTTATTCTTTCTTCTTCCTTCTTTCTTCCTTATGCCTTCTTACTATCTACTACTTTCTTCTTCCCTTTTTCATCTTCTACTTCAGGTTTCTTTCTTTCCTCATATACCCTTGGATTCATTATTTTCATTCCTATTTTCACATTGCACACCAAGTGTTTGTGAAAAAGCTCTTATGGCATTTTGCATCCTATTTTTACTCTTACACTTTAATGCCTCTTTTTCACAACACTTGTAATCTACATATATTTGGGATTATCATTCACAATTGTCATCATACCCGTGCTCTTTAATTTGGCACATTTATTAATTGATACTTGAGTTATGCTTCTCATGCCTAGTACTTGCATGCATTTACCCTCTTGCATCTAATTCATATGAATTGCTTTTTTACTCTTAATTGAGGTCTTACCTACATGTTGTAGCTACCATGTATTTAAGCTATTATCTTTTCTTTGGCATTCATTATCACTTGGAATTTCTTTCTTTCGGTTCTTTCGTAATATATATTTAACAATCTTCCTCTTTCTTTCTTCCTTAGGCATGGGTACCAAGAAAGAAAAAGAGAAGGCTACTGATAAGACACCAGCAAGGAGAGGAACCAAGAGAGCACCGGCTAAGGCGCTTCCATCTACCAGTGTCAAGCCGCCAACAAAGCGGGTGAAGAGGATCATTAAAGTTGATGAATCAGAGAAAGCCTTCCCCGCACGAGACTCCACACGGTTCACTAACCGTTACTGCGAACAGATGTTCCCCATCCTAGCCGAGAGGAACTACAACAATGAGCATCAACTCATTGATCCAACCCACTTTGTTGATTTTGTGGAGCCCCGCATAGAGAGGAGACAGTGAGGATTTTTGAGGAGGTAGTCGTGGGAGGCCAACTTATCATGGGTAGTTGAATTCTACTCCAACTTCTACTCGCCTACACTGCAGACTATCTGTGTTCGTCAGCGACAAGTCCCTGTCTCCGAGAGTGCCATACAGCGCGCACTGGATCTTCCACCTACTCCAGAGCGTTTGGATGCATATCAAGAAGCTTCTCTTAAGGGCCAGATGTATCAGTTCGACTGGGATGGCGTCCTTGGAGTTATAGCCCAACCTGGCAGCACCTGGATCTATGGGCTGCATCGGTCAAAACCCAAGAGCATCTCAGCCCAGTCACTTACCTTAGAGGCTCGCGTGTGGGCACAGATTATGTCCCACTGTATCTTTTCGAGCACTCATGAGTCGACCTTCACAGTAGACATGGCTGCTCTCATCTGGTGCATCCTGACAGAGCAACCTCTCAACCTGCCCCGACACATCCGGCAAGCCATGGGACAAGTGCAGATAGCGGGCAACCTGTCTTTCCCCGCATTGGTTTCAGATTTAGTCAGTGCAGCAGATGTGTCCTATCAGGCAGGAGACACGAAGGTCATGATCCCTAGGGCCGACTAGTATGTCCCACATAGGAAAGAACATCAGGCCACCAGTTCCTTCTGCGAGCCGGCCTGCAGGCCCATCTTTGGATACTCCTCCTTTTTCTACTCCACCATCATCCACATCACAAGCACCATCCACCCATCAGATGTTCTTTCAGATCCTTGAGAGGTTCGACCGACAAGACTGGCAGATGGAGCAAATGGAGCACCGTAACAAGCGCTGATACAACTACCTGAAGGAACTCATTGTTGCTACTCACCCACCTCCAGAACAGAAGGACACCCCGGACTCCCCTTAATCCAGTAGCACAGGAAGCCAGGGCGAACCAGACAGCGGAGGCGATGCTTCCAGCCCTTGCTCCTTACTGATGGCACGGAGGACCGTGCCAAGCCTTAAGTGTGAGGTGGTTAGTCCTTGGCTTCCGAAGGTAATCTCTCTCTTTTAACACCAAAATTTTAGTTTTTCTTTTGTTAGATAGGATAGATTGCATGTATGTTTTGCTTGGTTGAAGTAATAAATTTCTTTTCAAGACCCTATTTTATAATATTTCACTAATTTAAATTGAAAATTTGTGTTAAATTTGTTTGAAGATTGTAATTTGGAACATGAATTATGGCTAAGAACATGCAACCTGTGAGATTTGAGCTTAATTATATGGTTACATTATTTAACCATAATATTTTATTCTTGTGTGTTTTCTTCTCTATGATTGCAATCTTTTTTTTGTTCCATTCTATATGTCCATTGTTTAGTGTATTTGCCTGCATACATATGATTGAGGCCATCATTTATTACTAACTCACCTATCCCAAATAGCCTACCACTTCAATTACCTTTGTTCGCCACTTTGAGTCTTTTAATCCCCATTTGTTCTGTATTTTACCACATCACTAGCTTTAAGCGGAAAAACAATTAACTACCCCAATTGAATCTTTGGTTAGCTTAAGATAGAGATTATGCATCAATTAAGTGTGGGAAATTGTGGAAACTTGGGTTGATGAGAAAGTGTTGAGTATTATTGACAAGATATTGGGAATTTGGGTGCCTACTCATGTGAAAGCAGAAAAAAAAACTATATGCATTGAAATGTTATGTTTGCTTTCATGTTCATAATAAAAAAAAGAGAAAAAAAATTTATTATTATAATATAAATAAATAAATAAATAGGGGACAAAATTACCCCAATGATAAGTTTAATAAAAGATCAATGTGTATGTGGTGAAATTAAAAAAAAATTGATACATGAGTATGTGAAATATACAAAAGTGAAATTATGGGTAGCTAGGCATGATTTTAGAATTACATAGAGTGTGTGTGTGTATTAGGTAAGAGCTTAGGTTAGTCAAAGATTCATATTATAGCTCACTTGGCCATACATATATCCTCACCCTTACCTTAGCCCTATTACAACATTGAAAAGACCTCATGATGTTTGCATTTGTACATTAAGTATTTGTTGATTGGTTAGATGAAGAACAAAGTTTTAGAAAGCATGACTAGAGAAGAGTAGAGTGATTAACCCTAGACACTTGAGAGATTAGAGTGTATATACACTACCAGTACGGGTTCAATGCTTGATTCCATGTTCTCTGCTTTCATGAGCTATCTTCTTACAAGTTTACCTGTCTTTTACTGTGTAATTTGAATTCGTGGAATCTGATTTATGTTTGTCTTGGAGAACTTGTTTACTTTTAACCAAGTAGATAGAAACATCTTAGCATATAGTTGCATTCATATATAGGTTGCATTTCATGAGTCTTACTTTTCCCCATTTATTCTTTTGTCTCCTTGAGCTTAGCATGAGGACATGCTAATGTTTAAGTGTGGGGAGATTGATAAACCACTATTTTATGGTTTATCTTGTGCTAATCTGAGTGGTTTTTATCAAGTTCTTGCACACTTATTCATATAATTTGCATGATTTTACAATTCCTTCCCAATTTTATCCTATGGTTGAAAACTTGCTTCCTAAGCCTTTAAATTGTGTATTTTACTTCCCCTTTATAGCATTCGATGATGTGATCTATGCGTTAAGTGTTTTCAGGCTTTATAGGACTGGAATGGCTTAAAGGATGGAAAGGAAGCTTGCAAAAATGGAAGGTACACAAGAAACTAAGGAGCTGACCAATGAGGAACGACGCGCGTGTGTACCTGACGCGTGCGCGTGAAAAGCGAATTTACATGGCGATGCGTGTGCGCGTACCTGACGCGTACACGTGACCGATGCGTACGCGTGACATGCGCCACGTGCAGAAAATGCAGAAGGTGCTGGGGCGATTTTGGGCTGAGTTTGGACCCAGTTTTTGGCCCAGAAACACAGACTAGAGCCAGGGGACAAGCAGAGACTCAACACACATTCTCATTCCCAGAATTTTTAGTTTTTTGTTTTGAATCTTAGAGAGAGAATACTACTTCCTCTAGGTTTCCTTCACATTTATAGTTTTAGGATTTTATGCTTTTGATTTGGATATTGAGAAGAGCTACAACCTCCGTTGAAGTTTCTACAATTCTAGTTTGTTTCCTTATTCCCTTTCTCTTTTAATCACTCATTAACCCTGTTCAGATAAGGATGTTTATGGTTTTGGAATTTATTAATGCAAAGAACTATTTTTATCTTTAATTAATTTTCTGTTATTATTTTATTTAAATTTTCATGTCTTTTTTTCCTTTCCTTTCATCGTTCATGAAAATGGCGATCATGTTAATGGAGTAGATGATGACTTGCATCATTTACCCTTTTTTTTGCATAAAAAGGACCATAAAAGACTATAATCTCATTTGATCATTGCAATTCATGAACTAATTGATGAACATTTTGGTACATTGCTTTGAAATGAGTTTGTCCTGATTTTCAGGTGAAAAAGAGCAATAAAAAGGGAAGAAAACAACAAAACAAGCTGGGCGTGTGAAATTGGCGTGCCACTTGGAACAAACGCCACAAAAATATATGGGCGTGGCATGCCAGGAGCTGAGCGTGGCACGACAGTACTAAATTCCATAAAAGATTCTCAAGCTCTCTATACGGGCGTGGCACGCCAGTTATGATTTCCAGAGGAGCATGATTGAAGAAATTGTATGGGCGTGGCACGCCAGGAGCTGGGCGTGGCACGCCAACCCAGTTTTCTAGAAAGGACTCCCAAAACCTTTACAAGGGCATGGCATGCTAAGAGCTGGGCATGGCATGCCAGTGTAAGTTTCTAGAGAGCAAGGATGAAGGCCACAAAAGGGGCGTGCCACTTGGTATCAAAGGCATGGCATGCCAGCTTCAAATTGTAACTTTGGCGTGCCAATTGAAGAGCCAGGCGTGGCACGCCAAGCTGAAAAGAATCACACTAAAGTGGCGTGCCACTTGAGCATCAAGGTGTGGCATGCCAGTACAAATTTCTAGAGAGCAATATTGAAGACCCAAAAGGCTGGGCGTGCCACTTGTTATCGAAGGCATGGCACGCCAGCTTCGAATCATCACTTTGGCGTGCCATATGAAGAGCCAGGCGTGGCACGCCAAGTTGAAAAGAGCCACATTGAAATGGGCGTGCCACTTGAGCATCAAGGCGTGGCACGCGAGTACAAGTTTCCAGAAAAGAAGCTGAAAGCCAAAAGGCTGGGCGTGCCACTTGGTATCGAAGGCGTGCACGCCAGCTCTCAATTGTCAATTGGGCATGCCACTTGAAGACCCAGGCGTGGCACGAATCAAAGAGACCAAAGCAAAGCTGGGCGTGCCACTTGGTGTCGAAGGCGTGGCACGCCAAGCTCTCATCCTCACTTAAGCGTGCTACTTGAGCATCCAGGCGTGGCACGCCAATGATAAAAGGGCCAAAGCAAAGGCTGGGCATGCCACTTGGTGTCGAAAGCGTGGCACGCTAGCTCCAGATCCTCACTTAGGCGTGCCACTTGAGGACTCAGGCGTGGCACGCCAGCTACTGGATCAAAGAAGAATGCTGGGCGTGCCACGCTAGTTCAATTGGCCAGAGAGAAAGATCAAGCACCCACAATGGGCGTGGCACGCCAGAACCTGGGCGTGCCACGCTAGTTCAAATCTCCAGAAAAGAAAGGAGGAAGGAAAAGCCTGGGTGTGCCACTTGGGTTCGAGGGCGTGGTTCGCCAGGCCAACACCCACACTTAAGAAGACCATCGGCGTGCCACTTGGGCTCGAAGGTGTGGCACGCCAAGGACATCAACACATGGGGCGTGCCACTTGAAGAGCTTGGCGTGGCGTGCCAAGCCAAATTGGAGGCTAGGCGTGGCACGCCACTTGAACGCCAGCTAAATGCCAGCCTGGAAGGTCACGTTTATTAAGTTTCTTTTCTCTCCAAATTGTTTTTTCTTTTCTCTTTTTTATTTTCTTTATTCTAGTGTTAGGAGTAGTATAAATAACCCCTGAAAGTACTGAGAAAGGGGTTAAGGAGTTGAGCTATTAGTTGTAGTTAGATTTACTTTTCACTTTATCATCTCTTCCATCTCTTGTACTTTTCTCTGAGCTTTGAGTAGCTAAATTCCCTCTCATTGAGAGAGGGAGCTCTGTTGTACTTGATGGATTAATGATAATTAATTTCTTCTTCTCTTCATCTTCTCTTTGATTTTCTAGAAGGAATTTCATTTTAATGTTAGTGTTCAATCATCTTAGAAAAGAGGTTGATGCAAAATGGATTTCATGGGAACCTTGGAAAAGGAAACATGAAACCATGCTAGAAATCCCTTCTCACACTTGAGTAGGATCTGGGTTTTGGTGTTTGGATATGGTGACATATAATCCTCCCTCTACTTGGACCTATGATGATGTGTGGTATAATTAGGGACCAAGCATATCTCTCTTCATGAGCAATTAAACCAAGGAATTGGCTATTGATCAAGATCTGAGAGATTGAGTCACCAAGGGATTGGGGCTCAATCAATCATGATTGCCAAGAAGTCAATGAGTTGCATGATTGAAGATGGGATGAACTGGATTTAATCCAAAGAGAACAACATCTCCTGATCTCAATGAATTCTCCCTATTCTTATCTTCCACTCTCTTTATAGCTTTCTTTATATTCTGTAAATTCCCATTCCCATTTACTTTTGAGTCATTTATGTTTCTACACTTTACATTATTGTCATTTCCGTTTCTGCACTTTACTGCTTATCTTTACTTTTGAGCCATTTATGTTTCCGCCCTTTTACAATTCTGCAATCATAATTTATTTTTCTTAGCTTAACTAATTCACCAATTAATTAAAGTTGCTCAAATCTACCAATCTCTGTAGATACGATCCCACTCCACTGTGGGTTATTACTTGACGATAATTTTGGTGCGCTTGCCAAAAGAACGGATTCATCATTTTTTATATGGGGTGTGAATTCGGCTCATCAGTAGACTCCCAACTTGACTTGGGAGTTAATTAAAAGGAGACCCTTGAGTTGGAATGCTCAAGTGTTGATTTTAATTGGAAATTGTTGGCCAATCTAGTCACTAACACTAGTCCTTCCATAGGAGAGGATTAGGACTTGTGAATAAGAGTTAGCTCAATTACTTAACTTTCCTTTATTCGGTAAGGGTTAACTAAGTAAAAACAACAACCTCTTACTATCATACTTGAGAAATTCCAACAAGGATAGAACTTCCGATTAATCTTCTCCCGGTTAAGACTTTTATTTTAATCATATAAATTCTCTCGTTAATTTTCATTGCTTTAATTCATAATTATTTTAATTTCCCGTTCTCCAACTCTAAAATTTCTCGGAAAAATTCCTGACTAATAAAATAGCACTCTTTTGTCAACTCGTTGGGAGACGACCTAGGAATTCTACTCCAAATATTTTTATTCTAAAATTGTGACAACCCTTTCTAAATTGATAAGTGAAATTTTCGTCGGTTAAGAACCGTACTTGCAACGCTGTTCCTATTCCAAATTCTTAATCGGCAATTTTACGCACGTCAGGCTGCTAGGCACCTCATGTTGAACACCACTTTCCCCACGTTGCACGCGAACTGGGAGTTATGCCTACGCATGATTCCCCTTATGGCATTAGTCATGCGTTTGCATGAGGGATGCATACGCATGACATCTTTTTTGCTCCTTTTATTTCCCAACGTGGCTTAGAATGATGATTTGCACTCTTGTTGGAAAGCTCTGAAAGTTAGCTTTCTAATATCACTAGAATCACCTCATTTGAATTTTTTTTAGCTCAAATTATTCTTGTTGGAGTATGAAGAAGTAAGGATTGTAAATTCTTTTTGAACTTCTTTTGGGCTTGTTTCCAAATTTTGCCACCTTCGTTGCTTTTCCAAAAGCCTCTTTGATTGTCCATCTCCTCGTTTGTTTTTGCCTAACATCTTTCAATAATTTTCTATAATAATTAAAGTACAAAACAACTCCAAGAAGTATTGACTAAATACTAAAGCATCTCAATTAGAACAAAAAAATTACTAACTTTATTCAAAAAAAGAAACTTCAAGAAATATTGATTAAAAGCATGCAAATCATAATAAAAACAATAAATCACTACCTTTATTTAAAGAAATCACTACCTTTCTATCACTAGGCCTAGCTACTTCTTGTTATATATTACACTTTCTTTTAAATATATTATATAACCATATATTATATTTTTTAATAATATATATAATCTAAAATATTCAATTAAATATCTTTTTTTATTTATTTAATTTTTATTTTTATTTTATATTTACTATTTTTTAAATAAAC
>NC_029785.2:55521589-55563516 GCF_000816755.2 Arachis ipaensis
TGTATAAAATAATTAAAATAAACATTAAATTTTACTAAACATCTCTAAATTTAAAAGTAAATATTTTATGATTAATAAAAGTATTTTTGTTTATTTTTAATGTTTGGAGATTAATAAAAGTAAATTTTTTTAGTCGATAAGCACACGATAAATATACTCAAGACGAGGTGAATTAAGTATTAATGACCAATTAAAAGCTTTGCGGAATATAGATAAAAACTTAAATTGCAAAAATATAAACTTGAAAATAAAACCAACGTACTTCAAGCGTTTAAACCATATACTTAATATTTTTCGTACCACTTGTATAAATTAAATGAAAGCTTAAATACAAGCGGTTTCATACAAAAATGTTTCCAAGGGTTGAACAAGTTTTCAAGCACTTACAATAAGAAAACTTTATGCAACACTTTAGAAATATAAATTTCAAGAAATATAAGGAGTTTAAGGATTAAGAAGATGTGCAAGCATATATAATATATTATGGTTTGGTGTAACCTCTTTAGCTACATCCAGTCTTCCCTGTCACAGTACGGAGATTTTTACCATATCACCAAGCTAGCTTATACGGTGCTTGATAAACTACTATAAGATAAAGCACTTGACGAACACCTCATGATATGTAATCACCACATCGATTAAGTCACTCTACTTAGAGACTCCTTCAAGTAATTCCAACTTAAAGTATTTTTCCTTGAATGCTTAATAATCTTAGGTATCTTCGGCAACTATAGCATTTAGCAATTCCCATTATTTAGAGAAAATAACCTTTAAGCCTCTCAACAATCAATAAGATCTATAAAACTCTTATTTTGCAATATGTGATAGTGAACTTTAGAAATAACGAGCTCTCTCAAAAGAGTGTATGGTTACAAATGAAGCACTAGAGTAATCTCAAGCTATCTCTCAAATATGGTTAAAAACAACTTTAAAATTTTATGAAATTTGATCAAAATAAAAACTTATAGCAGAAGAGAATGTTATCCTTTGAAACAAAGGATCAAGACCTCTTTTTATCGGCCTCCATGCTTCCATATACATTAGGAGTAAGTGGAGAGAGCAAATGATTCTAAAACACACACTTTTGATAGGGTCTTGTGTCCCTATGACGTATAGGATCGATCCTCAAAGTTAGGGATCTATTGCTTAGTTCAAATTTACACAAAATTTGCCTCAACATCTTTTGAGGATCGATCCTCCCATTAAATATAGGGATCGATTCTATAGACTTAGTTTTTAACAAATTTGAATTTCAAATTTTGGGATCTTGTGCATGATTAGGTTGGGTCCTACTTCCTATAATCCATTATAAACAAACTAGGATCATCATGACATGACCCATACTCTCCCTCAATCATGGACTTTTAAAATCATTAGTTAAAAATTATTTTACTGTGATTAAAACATAATTTTAACTTGAGATATAAACTTGATATATTGTTGACAAGTAAAAACTAAAATCCTACAACAATACCTTGTTTCTATGGCTTTTCTTTGTCATATCATCCTCATGGTATGCATGATTGATTCCTTGATGAGCTTGTGCATTGTGCTTGAGTTTGATGTAAGAATTCTCTTGTAAAAATTGATTTCTATCCCTATAAAATGGTAAATTTTTTTTACATTGAATTTTTGTCAAAACTTCGTTTCCTTCAAAATCGTCCATCAAACTTGATGTTATATCATACAATATAAGTCATGCAATTTTATTTCCATTTACCATATAGTCAATAAAGAGATTACCATAAAGTTGAGTAAAAGATTAAGTTTGTTACTTTTCAAAACACTAGTTATCTCATGAATGAAAATTACATGTTGTCATTCATCAAAACGCATAAGCATGCATATAATTATAAGAATAAAAACATGAATTCAACTAGAGTAGCGATTTTCTAACAATTTTTTCCTTTTTGATATTGACAATCATGTTATGTTTTGAAAACCCTAAAATATAGCAAATAACAAAGTAAACATGATATGCTTAAATTTTTCGAAAAAACTACAAGATTTTACCTTAAAACTAAGGATATGGGTTTGCAAAAGCTTTTGCATGCAGAATCTTTGAATATTTGGTCTCTATGAGGCTTAGCAAGTATAACACGTGAATTCTCACGTATAACACATAAATTCTCACGTATAATTCAAGAATTCATACAAGCCACTGGAGGTGTTCCAAGCTGATGAGCGGATAATTTATACGCTTTTTGGCATTGTTTTTAGTATGTTTTTAGTAGGATCTAGTAATTTTTAGGGATGTTTTCATTAGTTTTTATGTTAAATTCACATTTCTGGACTTTACTATGAGTTTGTGTGTTTTTCTGTGATTTCAGGTATTTTCTGGCTGAAATTGAGGGACTTGAGCAGAAATCAGATTCAGAGGTTGAAAAAGGACTGCTGATGCTGTTGGATTCTGACCTCCCTGCACTCAAAGTAGATTTTCTGGAGCTACAGAACTTGAAATGGTGCGCTTCCAATTGCGTTGGAAAGTAGACATCCAGGGCTTTCCAGCAATATATAATAGTCCATACTTTGGCCAAGAATAGACGACGTAAACTGGCGTTCAATGCCAGCCTTCTGCCCAAATCTGGCGTCCAGCGCCAGAAAAGGATCCAAAACCAGAGTTGAACGCTGCATGGGCTTTGTTTGGTGATACACAAAAATTTGTCTCTCAACAAATTTCCACCGGCAAGTGCACCGGATTGTTGTCAAGTAAAAACTCACAATAGAGTGAGGTCGAATCCCACAGGGATTGATTAGTTGAGCAATTTTAATTGAAGGAGTGTTTTAGTTAAACTGAATCAAAATTGAATGATTGCAAAATGTAAATTGGCAGAAAACTTAAAGAGCAAGAAATATAAATGAGCAGAGTATAAATAAACATAAACTAAATGACAAAAATTAAATTGCAAGTAATTAAAGTGCAGAAGCTTAAATTGCAAAAAATTAAATGGAATGGGATTGAACATCAATTTAAACAGCAGAATGTAAAAGAATGAGAGAGATCAGAATGGGGGTTCATTGGGCTTTAAGAGATATTGAATTCTCCGGATCAAATCGTTATCATCTCTTCCTCAATCAATGCATTCATTGATTTTTCTTGGCAATCTTAGGTGATTGGATACCAATGTCTTGGTTCACCAATCTCTCTAAGCTTGAACAATTGCCCAATGTCTTGATTTAATTGCCAAAAGTATTGGTAGGATTACATGTCACGATATCCATCCAACCCCAATCTAATCCAATGTGAGAAAGTATTTCTAGCATGATTTCCTCATCCCTCTCTCACGGATCAGAGGAAATCCAATTATGAATAGCTTCTCTGTCAAGACAACTATTCAATTGAATTAAGATCGAAAGCTTTCTAACAAAATCAAGAGAAAAGATAGAAGAAGAAGATGAAAACTATTATTAATCCTTTTGAATTACAACTATTGTTCTGAAAACCGAACCGGACCGGGCATTGGATCATTTTCCCAAGGGTTATGAATTAAGATCAGAGCACCAAGCTTTGGGGCCATTACCAGGATTTGTTCGAGCCTGGAGATCACAATTTCGTGCACCAAGTTTTTGGCGCCGTTGCCGGGGATTGTTTGTGTATGGACAACTGACGGTTCATCTTGTTGCTCAGATTAGGTAATTTTCTTTTTATTTTATTTTCAAAAATCTTTCAAAAATATTTTCAAAAATTCTTCTTTGTTTTCGAAAAAATAAAAAAAAGTTTTCAAAAAAAAAAAATGTTTTCAAAAATAAATTATTCTATGGCTTCAAAATTTTTAAGAATGAATTCTAGTGTTTCATGAAGTATGTTGAAGCCTATCTGGCTGAAAAGTCATACCCAAACTGCTTTGGGATTGGCTAATCACCTCAGTGGAGTCATGCCGCAATCCTTTTGGATAGAGCATGTTAGGCTTGTCATGTCTGAATTACACTCATATTTTGATTAAAGCTTGGCTGGCTATTAAGCCATGCCTGACCCTTTGATTGGAGCTTTAAGACTAACATGGCAAGATTCCTGGAATTCATATTAAAAATTTTGGAATCCGTATTTTCTTTTTCAAAAGAATTTTTTTTCGAAAAATATAAAATAAAAATCCAAAAAAATTAGAAAACCATAAAAATCAAAAATATTTTGTGTTTGAGTTTGAGTCTTGAGTCACATTATAAGTTTGGTGTCACATGCATATGCATCTAGCATTTTTCGAAAATTTCATGCATTCATAGTGTTCTTCATGATCTTCAAGTTGTTCTTGGTAAGTCGTCTTGTTTGATCTTGATGATTTTTTGTTTTGTGTCTTTTCATGTTTATCATATGCATTTTTCGTTTCTTAGAGTCTAAACATGAAAGATTTCTAAGTTTGGTGTCTTGCATGTTTTCTTTGCATTAAAAATTTTTCAAAAATATGTTCTTGATGTTCATCATGTTCTTCAAAGTGTTCTTGGTGTTCATCTTGACATTCATAGCATTCTTGCATGCATTCATTGTTTTGATCTAAAAATTTCATGCATTGCATAATTTTCATGTTTTTCATAAAAATTTCAAAAATAAAAAAAAATATCTTTCCCTTTTTCTCTTTTCGAAAATTCCAAAAATATTTTTCAAAAATCTTTTTCTTATTTTTATCACAAATTTTCGAAAATAACATAATCAATTAATATTTTGATTCAAAAATTTGAAGTTTGTTACTTGCTTGTTAAGAAAGATTCAAACTTTAAGTTCTAGAATCATATCTTGTGATTTCTTATGAATCAAGTCATTAATTGTGATTTTAAAAATCAAATCTTTTTCAAAACTAATTTCAATCATATCTTTTTCAAAAAAAATATCTTCTTATCTTATCTTTTTCAAAAATATCTTTTCAAAATATCTTTCCTAACCTCCTAACTTCTTATCTTTTCAAAATTTGTTTCAACTAACTAACTAACTTTTTGTTTGTTTCTTAACTTTTTCAAAATTACTTTCTAAAATATCTTCTTATCTTATCTTTTTCAAAAATATCTTTTCAAAATATCTTTTCTAACTTCCTAACTTCTTATCTTTTCAAAATTTGTTTCAACTAACTAACTAACTTTTTGTTTGTTTCTTAACTTTTTCAAAACTACCTAACTAACTCTCTCTCTCTAATTTTCGAAAATATCTCCCTCTTTTTCAAAAATTTCTTTTTAATTAACTAATTATTTTTATTTTCTATTTTTGATTTCAAAAATTTTCGAAAATTACTAAACATTTTTCGAAAACCATTTTCAAAAATCACTAACTCTTTTTCAAAATAATTTTCGAAAATTATCCCTCCCCCATCCTATTCTATTTATTCATTCATATCCTAACATCTCATCTCACATCTCTTCCAATCCTCACAGTTGTGTTTCTTCCTTTACATCACATTCTTTGTCTCCCCGTTTTTCTTTCACTCACAAAGGGATCCCTATACTGTGGTATAAAGGATCTCTATTATTATCATTATTTTCCTGGCCATTCTTCCTTGTCATATGAGCAGGAGCAAGGATAAGAACATTCTTGTGGAAGTAGATCCAGAACCTGAAAGGACTCTGAAGAGAAAATTAAGANAGCTCAAGAACTCATTGACATGGTTGCTAATAACCAGTTCATGTACACTTCTGAAAGGAATCCTGTGAATAATGGGACGCCAATGAAGAAGGGAGTTCTTGAGGTTGATACTCTGAATGCCATATTGGCTCAGAATAAAATATTGATTCAGCAAGTCAATATGATCTCTCAGAGTCTGTCTGAAATGCATGGCGCGCTTCCAATTGCGTTGGAAAGTAGACATCCAGGGCTTTCCAGCAATATATAATAGTCCATACTTTGGCTAATAATAGATTCTCGCTCAATTTATGCTCGCTGGAGTGTGAAGAGGTCAGGTTTTAGCATATATACACCAAATGCCATGCGTATAATGCATGGGCTTTGTTTGGTGATACACAAAAATTTGTCTCTCAACAAATTTCCACCGGCAAGTGCACCGGATTGTTGTCAAGTAAAAGCTCACAATAGAGTGAGGTCGAATCCCACAAGGATTGATTAGTTGAGCAATTTTAATTGAAGGAGTGTTTTAGTTAAACTGAATCAAAATTGAATGATTGCAAAATGTAAATTGGCAGAAAACTTAAAGAGCAAGAAATATAAATGAGCAGAGTATAAATAAACATAAACTAAATGACAAAAATTAAATTGCAAGTAATTAAAGTGCAGAAGCTTAAATTGCAAAAAATTAAATGGAATGGGATTGAACATCAATTTAAATAGCAGAATGTAAAAGAATGAGAGAGATCAGAATGGGGGTTCATTGGGCTTTAAGAGATATTGAATTCTCCGGATCAAATCGTTATCATCTCTTCCTCAATCAATGCATTCATTGATTTTTCTTGGCAATCTTAGGTGATTGGATACCAATGTCTTGGTTCACCAATCTCTCTAAGCTTTAACAATTGCCCAATGTCTTGATTTAATTGCCAAAAGTATTGGTAGGATTACATGTCACGATATCCATCTAACCCCAATCTAATCCAATGTGAGAAAGTATTTCTAGCATGATTTCCTCATCCCTCTCTCACGGATCAGAGGAAATCCAATTATGAATAGCTTCTCTGTCAAGACAACTATTCAATTGAATTAAGATCGAAAGCTTTCTAACAAAATCAAGAGAAAAGATAGAAGAAGAAGATGAAAACTATTATTAATCCTTTTGAATTACAACTATTGTTCTGAAAACCGAACCGGACCGGCCGGTTCGATCGGGTTAACCGGGAACCGGTCTTCTAGCCGGTTCGGTTGATGTTTAAAACCGCTTGGCAAAAAACCGGTATAAAAACCGGTCAAACCGGCGGTAAACCGGCGAACCGGTAGAATCGACCGGTTTTTTAACGGTTTTTAGAATTAAAAAAAAAAGAAAATGGATAATATAAATAGTATACTGCTTGCAGCCCTAACCCCCAAAAATCCCTAACTTCTACGGTGCTACTCCTCTCACTCTCTCAGCCAGTAGCCCCTCTCTCTCTCAGCCAGCGGCAACAGCAGTCACCGCCTCCCCGTCACCGAACTCTTCTAGTCAGCCAGAGGGTGCCTCGCCGCCGGCAGTGACAGATAGAGGGTGCTTCGAGCTCTTGGCCGTCCATCCTCGTCTCTTCCACGTCGCCGCCTTTGGCTGTCCATCCTCATTTTTTCTTCATCGTCTTCGTCTTCGTCGTGTGGACTTGCAGATCGAAGTGCGGTCGGCTGGCTTCCTCCATTGTTGGTCAGTTTGCTCGATCCCGTCTGTCTCGCCATTCCTCCCTTGCTGCCTGTTTCGTTCCTCCATGACGTCAGTTTGGTTCCTCTGTCGATAGCTTTGCTTTAGTTTTTTTTTTCTTTTGTTAATTTCTATGATTTTGAATTTCTATTTTTTAAAGATTCCACTCTGTTTGCTTCAATTTATGGTTCTGTATTTTGTTAATTTTATTGAGTTACTGAAATCTGAGATCTGATTCTTGAGTTGCTATTTCTGTTTCTATTTGTTGTGTTCTGAATCTGAATTGGGGTGAGTTGATATTTTTTTCTGTTGCTGTTTCTGTTTTTATTTGTTGTGTTTTGAATATGAATTGGGGTGAGTTGATATTTTTTTCTGTTGCTATTTCTGTTTCTATTTGTTGTGTTCTGAATCTGAATTGGGGTGAGTTGATATTTTTTTCTATTTGTTGTGTTCTGAGTTTTGAATTAGAGTTGGTGGTGGTATGATTAATTTTGTCATGGTGTTTTACATGAAAGGGAATTGTATCACTTGCTATCTAGGAGAGAAGTCACTTGTAGGGATCTTCTTATTCCTCCATCCCCTGGGCACCTTCTTGAGAACTTTTTTTTCTTCATTTGGTGATACACTCCCAACACCAAACTTAAGTTTTATGTTAGAGGGTGTTTTATTGATTTCAAAAGAAGGCTTTGGTTGCAAATTCTTGTTAGTTTCATCAGGGGGTTCTTGGAGGCTTGGATCACTTGATTCAACCTTCATGCAATCTTCCTTGTCACTTGAATGATGCATGATTTTGAAAACATGAAAAATTAATTGCTCATGATGTACCATCAACATTAATTCACCCTTTTCAACATCAATGAGGGCTCTCCCAGTGGCTAGGAGGAAAAATGTTTATACTTTGATCAAGACATTCTCAATTACCCTATGTGCATGCTTTACTGACTTGTCTACCATTTGTAGAACAATTTATGTGGGCTTCACCTCTTGAATGTGTAGTTTCTTCATCACAAAGAGAGGCATCGAATTAATACTTGTCTCTAAATCACACAAGGCTTTTTCAAAAAGTGTGTTTCCAATGGTGCATGGAATTTGGAAGCTCCCTAGATCTTGCATTTTTTGGCAAATTTCTTTGAATTATGGCACTATATTCTTTTGTCATTACCACTATTTCATATCCTCTCTAAGATCTCTTCTTAGATAATAACTCCTTCATGAATTTAGTATAAAGAGGCATTTGTTCCAAGGCTTCTATGAATGAAAAATTGATGTGAATCCTTTTCATTAGCATTTTTTATAGAAAAGTTGTAACTTTTGCTTAATAATTATATGATTTTCAAGAATTTTCTATTAGTACTTTAAATACCTTGGTTTCATGATTCTTGTAGAACAATGTTAGGAAAAGAGAACCAAAAGAATAAGGAGGAACCAAGAATTAAAGACAAGGGCAAAAATAATTCATGGATGCTGTCAACCCTGACCTCTTTCTATAGCATAACTTAAGCTATAGAAGTCCAATGGATGCGGTTCTAGTGACATTAAAACTCCAACTTCTAGATCTTTCTAATAATATATAATAGTCTATACTTTTTCTCTGGTATCACGGCACTAAACGCTGCGACATTGGCGTTTAGCGCCAAACCGCGTCTGGCAGCAATTCTTCTCAGGACTCCCGGCGCTAAATGCCATTCCTCGGGCATTTAGTGCCCGACAAGCAGCAAGGAAGTGTAGAATTATATAAAAAGAGGCACCAAACACCACCAAAGTGGCGCCGAACGGCTATAACAGCCCCGAACCCGAGAACTCTTCGTAATTAATGAAGATTTGAAGACCCCAAACTTAAATCACAAGTAAGATCACTAGTTAGTCAAAGAGTCATTAAGAAAAGATTTGATTTGATTATATTTGATTTTGTTTTGATTTAGTTTGAATTTAATGATTAGATTTGATTTTGTATTGATTTAGTTTGAATTTGAATTTTAGGTTTAGTCTTAGAGGTTTTACCATAAAAAAAGGGACTTCCTTCCTTCCCAATGACACACACGCTCTCCCTCCTCTCCATTCTCTCTTCCGTCTTTTATTCTTCATTAGTTTTAGGTTTTACATTAGATTAGGATTTGAAATTTTTTGAACTATGGAAAACTAATCCTCCATTGTTAAGGTTAGGAGCTCTATTTACTTTAATAGATTAATAATTATTTATTCTTCTACTCTTGATTAATCCTTTGAATATTGTTGAAGAATTGATTTTGTTCTTCATCCTAAGGATTAGTGATTATTAAAAAATAACTCTAATTTTACTTGAATTCTATTTGAGTCTTGGAAAAGTTATATCATTAGAATTACAGCTTGAAACCAATTTCTTACAATTCCTAATTATCTGGACTTAGTGTGGTATGTGACATATAACTACATTATGCTTTGGGTTTCTTAGGGTTGTGAGGTTTATAAATCAGAATTTGAACTTCACCCTCTAATGTAATTGAGTGATCAAGGGATTGACGATTCGTTGCATTAGAGGAGATTGGATTGCCTAGGAATAGGAATTTAGTCACTTGGGATTTGCCATAAACATAATTTTTGCATTATCAAGGTAGTTGACATTGAATATTAATCCAGAAATTTAAATATCTCTGACACCTTAACTATCTTAATCATATTATTTTCTTAACCAATTTTAGTTTGCTTTTATTTAATTCTCTATTTTTAAGTTATTTGCTATTGAAACCCTAAATTTTGATTGTCTTACTAAAATAATCAATTGACTATTTTTTGCTTAATCATTAATCATCGTAGGATTGATACTCACTCACTTGAATTTATTACTTAATATGACCCGGTGCACTTGCCGGTAAGTTGTGGATTAAAAATTTCGCACAAAGATTTTGGCACCGTTGCCGAGGATTAATTGTGATTAACAAACTACCGGTTGATTGATTACGTAGATTAGACACTTTTTCTTTTTTTTTTTGTTCTGTTAGTAAAACAAAAAAAATTCTTTCTTCTTTTTCCCTCTTTTTACCACATGGTGCGTTTGATTCGGTTTTGTGTTTTGTGCTAAGAAAAATAATGGAGAGAGATCACATGAGTTACTACACACACTCAAAGAATGATTCATATTACTGTGGATGGAGGAACTATCCGAATATTGGTTGGGAAAGTCAAGGCCAAGGAAACTACAGTGCTCCATGTTCCATCTATCAAGAACCATCATCTCCTTACTCATACCAAGAACCATCATCTCTCTATTCATACCAAGAGCCATTATCTCCTTTTAAATATAAAGGACCCTCATTTTTTTATTCATATCAAGAACCATCATTTCTTTATTCATATCAAGGCACATCAGCTCTTGATCTTGCCATAAAAAAATTTAAAGAACACTATGCAAAGTGCCACACATGATATAAAAATGTGTGTAAAAAATATAGAGATACATGTGGAACTGATTACCAAGCATTTGGCAGAGGAACAAGAAAACTTCCTCCCAAGAGAAGCAATGCAAGATCTTACAGAAGAATGTGAGGAAGTTAATCAAAGTAGTTCAAACTTCAGTGAATTAGAGAACTCTCCACCTTCACACATGAAAGAAGAGGAAGATGCACAAACAAAGGAGGAAGCCATGCTCACTCTATGCTTGCACATTCCAATAATTAAAGAGGAAGCCATACAAGTCCCTTTAAATCTATGCATGCAAGCTTCCATGAGGAAAAATCTGAATGCACTACCCACATTTGAATTGAAGTCTTATCCTCCAACACTTGAATATGTTACGATTTATTATTAATTTAAACACTTTATTTTTATGAACTAATCTATTAAGAGTAATTAAATTAATTTTATGAATATTTGGAGTGAAGTTAGTTAATGTTCTTGTGTAAATTTTATAATTGATTATTTTATATAATTCCAAATTAGAATTCAGTAATAGGAGTATTATATAATTGAATTTAAAAAATTTTTATTATGAATAAATTATGGTTTATTTTATTAATTTGAGCTCTTAAAGATTAATTTGTTAGGAATGATTAAATTGATTTTTTTAAAATACTTTAAATTTAAGACAATTAATAGTTATGTATAATTTTTATTATAATGAGCTATTTTATAAAAATTGAAATTTAAGTTTTGGTAACAGAAAAATAATGAAAATTTATATCATATAATATGAATAATTAGTATTTTCGGGTTTAAACTATATTTTATAAAATGTAATTAGTATGTTTACCTTATAATTTAAATTAAAAATAATTATTTGACCTCATTAATAGATTGATAGATAAAATTTTATGCGTTTTGAAAGTAATCTTTATAGTATTATATTTGAATCTTAAATTCTTTATAGTATTATATTTGAACTCTAAATTATTATTCTATCTCAAATATTTTATAAAATTATTATATTACTCATATATATTTTATCCTAACTCTAAATTTCCAAACCAAAATCTAATTTTACCCTAATATCACAAAATCCCCAATTTGATGCCCTAAACCCAACATAAAAGCACAAACACATTAAGGGGGAATGGGGAGCTCGAGGAGGAAAACAGAGGAGAGGAAAGAAAAAAGAGGGAAGGGATGGCGCCGGGAAGGGTTCCACCATCGTCGCCATCACTGTCAGGTGAAGGTGGAGGAGTGACTAAGATAGAGTCGGATGTGAGGAAGTAGAAGAGAGATCGAGAGAGGGAGACGAAGAGCTCGAAAGTCAAGGAAAGGGAGGAAGGCTGCTTCTGTCGTCACCATCGATTCTACCTGGACCGCTGCCGTCCTATTAAGGGAGCCACTGCCGCCAGATCCTAACCGTCGCTGCTGTTAAAAGCACTAACCTGGAAGGAGAAGGACGAGGTCCGTTCTCATGCCGTCCTGCTCCACCGCCACCACTGCCATCAATGCCGTTGCGCCATGTTTCTGTTGATAGAGCCACTGTTGAAAGTCCGCCGTCAGAGAAGCATCATCGGCATTGCTGCTGTGAACTATTTCAGCTACTGTGGGTATTGCTCGGTCACCACAACCTCCTTCGTCCTTGTCTCTAAATTCTGAATCTTTCACGACCTATTTTGATTATTGTTGTCCCTACTTACCGCTTCAGCATCATAGAAAAATGCCTAAAAATGTTTCTGTTTCAATTTAGCCATCGTTACTGTGATTATCGATGACATTGCTGCTGTAGAGGGTCATCGACATCACTATTGTGGTTGCTGCCACGAATTAGGAATAAAGGGGACTGTTGCGTTAAATTCTACGGTTGCGACATCGAGAAAAGGGTTTAATTTAAATTATTTTAATTTATGAATGCCCACTGATAAACCCCATTTTTAGGGTTTATCTTGTGCTTAATTGAGTGAACTTTATCCACTAAACTCACACTTATTCATATAATTCGCATGTTTTACATTTTCATTCCTAATTTTGTGCTATAATTGAAAACATGCTTCTTTGGCCTTAAATTTGCTAATTTTAATCCCCTCTTATTACCATTTGATGCCATGATATGTTTGTTAAGTGTTTTAAGGGTTTATAGAGCAAGAATGGCTTAGAGGATAGAAAGGAAGCATGCAAAAGTGGAAGGAATAGAAATTAAAGGAACTGCTAAGCTGTCAAGGCTGACCTCTTCGTACTAAATCAGTCATAACTTGACCTATAGAGGTCCGAATTCGGCGGTTCCAGTTGTATTGGAAAGCTAACATCTGGGGCTTCAAAATGATATGAAATTTGCCATAGTTGCCATAAAGTTAGGCGACACACACATGTAAATCACACATACGCTTGACCTTGCGAAAGTTCAGCGATGTGTACGCGTGACAGAGCCACGTGCTGTACGTATCAGAAAACGATGGGGGCGATTTCAGGGCTGTTTTTGGCCCAGTTTCAAGCCCAAAAATACTGATTAGAGGTTGCAGAGTGGAGCTGAAGGGGATACAACTTTCATTCACATAATTTTAGGCTTTAGATGTAGTTTTCTAGAGAGAGAGGCTCTCTCCTCTCTTTAGGTTTTAGGATTTTTAGGTTTAGTTCTTCTCAAATTCTGAATTTTATCTTATTGCAATTTAGTTTCTCTTCTACTTTTATTTGTTGTAGTACTTTATTTTATCTATTTCTCTTGTTGATCTCTTTATATTGCTATTTTAGTTTATGAATTCTCATGTTAGATTTGATTTCCCTTTTAATGTAATTTGAGGTATTTCATGTTTATTGCTTCTTCCTTTATTTGTTATCATTGATGCTTGTAATTGTTGGTTTTAGATTTTACATTCTCTGTTGTTTTCTTATGCTTTTACTTTGCGCCCATCAAGTGTTTGATGAAATTCTTGGTTGGATTTTAAACTAGCTTTTTATGTTCTTAGCTAAGATTGAGTAATTAGAGACTCTTGAATTGCCAAAGTCTCTTGTGGGTTGGTAATTGAAACTTGCTAGTTGACTTGAATTCTACTAACTCTAATCGTTCCTTAGGAGTTGACTAGGACTTGAGGGTTCATGTTGATTTTCTCACTTGACTTACCTTCAATTGTTAGAGGTTAACTAAGTGAGTGCAACTTACAATTACCATCACAAGTGACTATGATAATGGGGATAGGAATTCTAATTTTCAATTCTTGCTAAGACTTTTATTAATTATTATTTTATTTCCTTGTTATTTACATTACTTGTTCCTTATTTCAAAACCCAAAAAGATAAAATCCCATAACCAATTATAAGTACACTTCCCTGCAATTCCTTGAGAGACGACTCGAGATTTGAATACTTCGGTTATTATTTTTATTGGAGTTTACTTGTGACAAACAATTTTTTGCATGAAAGGATTATTTGTTGGTTTAGAAACTATACTTGCAACGAGAATTCATTGAGGAATTCTAAACCGTCAAAAATCCGTTCGTCAAAATAGCGCCGTTGCCAGGGAATTGCAAATGTGTGCCTTATTATTGGTTATTGTGAATATTCTGAATAAATTTGCTTTTTCGTTTCTTTGTTAGTTGTTTCTAGTTTTAGGAGTTTAGTTTCATTATTCCTTATTAGTTTTTATTTTTATTTTCTCTTGATACTATGAATTCTCACCCTTTTGGCTATGAGTTTGGTTACAATTATGTTGTAGGAAGAGGAGATTACAATAAAAACTTGCATCAAGGATGGGACAATCAAAGATGGGAGGAGCAACAAGGATTTGATCAACCCTCTTGGCAACAACCTCTACCCACTTACTATGAGCAAGATCCATTCAAAGGTGCATACCAAGACAATGGATATGGTGGACCCCTTGTAGTTACCAACAAACCCCACCATATGCTTATGAACCCCCTCCTCAACATAGCTTTGAACCACCATACTCACAAGCCTCTTTCCACCATTCACCTCCATATGTCCCTAACCCTTATCCACCACACCAACCACCATACGAACCGTATGAACCATACCCAGAACTACCACCTCAATATACACCATCTCCATACCCTTATCAAGAAGAACCACCTCCGTATTATGAGCCTTTTCTCCCAACAAATGAACCCTCTGACGAAGACCAAAAGCATAGGTTTGGATTTTTCACACTAAAAATAGGATTGACATTGCAAGTATAGTCCAAACCTAACCATTGATCATCAATCAAATTATTATTCTAAAGATTGTCACAATTCAAACACAATTATAACCGAGAGTATTTAGACTCCCGGGTCGTTCTCCATAGGAACTAATGCCAATGAGTGCATAAAATTGGTTGTAAGAATCAAAAGGGTTGTTTCAATGATTGAGAGCAAACAAAATAAAGAGATAAAAGAACTAGACAAAATTACAATTAATAAACTAATAAAGGAATAAAAGAACTATGTATGTAATATGAACAAGTAAAACTATAAAGTGATTGAAAAGTGGTTCAAAACATAAATGAAACCTTTACTTGGGGTGAGTCATGGAATCCCTTCCTTGCCATAATGACAACTATGATAATTATGATGGATTAATCTCACTAAGTCAACCCTCACATCAGAGAGTAAGTTAAATGAGCATAAGTGTTCTTAACCCACAAATCCTAGCTTGCTTGCTAATTACCTTAGTAACAAATTAGCGTTAGTAGGAACAAGAACAATTAACAACCCAAGAATTATCACTAAATGTTGGACATTATTGCTCTAGTAATCCATACACTCATTTTCCCCAAGCCAAGGGGTGGAAATTAACCCATAATCAAAATTGGCATTTCATCAAACACATAGAGGGCATAAACATAAAACATGACAAAATTGGCAAATTAATGAAAGCTATGAATCATAAATGATAACAAGCAAGCAAGGTAACTCAACAATCATAAAATAAGCATCAAACATCAAATTCAACAATTGGAAATCCAAAATTGCAAAGCGATGTAAATATTGACAAGAGAAATTGAAATAGATGAAAGTGTAGAACAAGTGTAGTAATTAAAAGAGAAATTAAAGAAATACTTACAATGAGATAGCAAAAATCCAAAGCCAAAATTTAAGTATAAAATGCTACAAAACCCTAATTAAACCCTAAGAGAGAAAAACCTAAAACTACACTACACTACTTCTAAGGTGTTTTTCCTAATCTAAAGTGAGCTCTCTTCATATGTGTTGCATTCCCCTTCATATAGCCTCTCAAACCAGCCTCCAAGCCTTCAGAAATGGGCCAAAAGAGCCCCCAAATCGCGAGTCACGTGCATTTTTAATAAAGGCATGTGCTGGGACCTGTGCGGTGTGCGTCCGCACACTTCACGAAAATTTCCACACGTGCGTACTGATGAGCGGATAATTTATACGCTTTTTGGCATTGTTTTTAGTATGTTTTTGGTAGAATCTAGTTACTTTTAGGGATGTTTTCATTAGTTTTTATGTTAAATTCACATTTCTGGACTTTACTATGAGTTTGTGTGTTTTTCTATGATTTCAGGTATTTTCTGGCTGAAATTGAGATACTTGAGCAAAAATCAGATTCAGAGGTTGAAGAAGGACTGCTGATGCTGTTGGATTCTGACCTCCCTGCACTCAAAATAGATTTTCT
The DNA here is from genome assembly GCF_000816755.2 of Arachis ipaensis. NCBI lineage: Eukaryota > Viridiplantae > Streptophyta > Magnoliopsida > Fabales > Fabaceae > Arachis > Arachis ipaensis. The sequence goes on from NC_029785.2 coordinate 55,537,846, forward strand.
AGAGCTACAGAACTCAACATGGCGCGCTTCCAATTGCGTTGGAAAGTAGACATCCAGGGCTTTCCAGCAATATATAATAGTCCATACTTTTCCCATGTTTAGATGACGCAAACTGGGGTTCAACGCCAGCTCTCTGCCCAATTCTGGCGTCCAGCGCTAGAAACAAGTTGCAAAGTGGATTTCAATGCCCAAACTGGCATAAACGCTGGCGTTCATCTCCAGAAAGAACCTCTGCACGTGTAACATTCAAGCTCAGCCCAAGCACACACCAAGTGGGCCCGGGAAGTGGATTTATGCATCAATTACTTACTTCTGTAAACCCTAGTGGCTAGTTTATTATAAATAGGACTTTTTACTATTGTATTAGACATCTTTGGAACCATCTTTGGATCATCTTTGGACGCCTGGTTCTTAGATCAGAGTGGCTGGCCATTCGGCCATGCCTGGACCTTTCACTTATGTATTTTTAACGGTAGAGTTTCTACACTCCATAGATTAAGGTGTGGAGCTCTGCTGTTCCTCAAAGATTAATGCAAAGTACTACTGTTTTCTATTCAATTCACTTGTTCCACTTCTAAGATATTCATTCGCACTTCAACCTGAATGTGATGAACGTGACAATCATCATCATTCCCTATGAACGCGTGCCTGACAACCACTTCCGTTCTACATTAGATTGAATGAGTATCTCATAGATCTCTTAATCAAAATCTTTGTGTATAAGCTAGATTGATGGAGGCATACATGAGGGTCTGGAAAGTCTAAACCTTGTCCGTGGTATTCCGAGTAGGACTCTGGGATTGAATGACTGTGACGAACTCCAAACTCGCGAGTGCTGAGCGTAGCGACAGACGCAAAAGGATAGTAAATCCTATTCCAGTATGATCGAGAACCTCCAAGATGATTAGCCATGCAGTGACAGCGCATCGGACCATTTTCACAGAGAGGAATAGGATGCAACCAACGACAACGGTGATGCCTCCAGAAAGCTTGCCATGGAAAGGAGTAAGATTGATTGGATGAAGACAGCAGGAAAGCAGAGGTTCAGAGGAACGAATGCATCTCCATACGCTTATCTGAAATTCTCACCAATGAGTTACATAAGTATTTCTATCCTTATTTTATTAATTAATTTCGAAAACCCCATTACTATTTTATATCCGCCTAACTGAGATTTACAAGGTGACCATAGCTTGCTTCATAACAACAATCTCCGTGGGATTCGACCCTTACTCACGTAAGGTATTACTTGGACGACCCAGTGCACTTGCTGGTTAGTTGTGCGAAGTTGTGAACCATGGTATTGGCATCGTGTTTTTGGTGCCATTGCCAGGGAAAGAAAGAGCAATGAATTTTACATAATCAAAGTGCAATCACAATTTCGTCCACCAAGTTTTTGGCACCGTTGCCAGGGATTGTTCGAGTTTGGACAACTAACGGTTCATCTTGTTGCTCAGATTGGGTAACTTTCTTTTCGTTTTCTTTTCAAAAAGTTTTCAAAAATTTTTCAAAAAAATCTTTCAAAAATTTCTCCTTTGTTTTCGAAAAAAAAAATTTTAAAATAAAAATGTTTTCAAAAAAAATATTTTTTTCTTCAGAATTTTTAAGAATGAATTCTAGTGTTTCATGAAGCATGTTGAAGCATGGCTGGCTAGAAAGCCATGTCTAAATTCTTTTGGACTGAGGCTTTGGCTTAAAATTGAATGAATTACTCTCATATTCATACTAAAGCTTGGCTGGCTATTAAGCCATGCCTAACCCTTTGATTGGAGCTTTAGACTAAAGAGCATAAGATTCCTGGAATTCATATTAAAAATTTTGGAATCCTTATTTTTCTTTTTCAAATGATTTTCAAAAAAAATTAAAAGAAAATAAAAAAAAATCATAAAATCATAAAAATAAAAAATATTTCATGTTTCTTGTTTGAGTATTGAGTCAAGTGGAAAGTTTGGTGTCAATTGCATATTCATCTTGCATTTTTCAAAAAAAATTCATGCATTCATAGTGTTCTTCATGATCTTCAAGTTGTTCTTGGTAAGTCTTCTTGTATGATCTTGATGTTTTCTTGTTTTGTGTTGTATGGTGTTTTTCATGTGCATTTTTGCATTCATAGAGTCTAAACATGAAAGATTTCTAAGTTTGGTGTCTTGCATGTTTTCTTTGCATATAAAAATTTTCAAAAATAAGTTCTTGATGTTCATCATGATCTTCAAAGTGTTCTTGGTGTTCATCTTGACATTCATAGTGTTCTTGCATGCATTCCTTGTTTTGATCCAAAAAGAAAAGAGAAAAACATGAAAATGATGTTTTAATTTTTTCTCTCTCATCATAAAAATTCAAAAATCAAAAAAATATCTTGCCCTCTTTTCTCTCATAATTTCGAAAATTAGATTTGACTTTTTCAAAAATTTTTAAAATCTAGTTGTTTTTATGAGTCAAATCAAATTTTCAATTTAAAAATCTTATCTTTTTCAAAATCTTTTTCAAAAATCAAATCTTTTTCATTTTTCTTAGTTATTTTTGAAAATTATAAAAATATTTTTCAAAAATCTTTTTCTTAATTTCATCTCATAATTTTCGAAAATAACATCATCAATTAATGTTTTGATTCAAAAATTTTAAGTTTGTTACTTGCTTGTTAAGAAAGATTCAAACTTTAAGTTCTAGAATCATATCTCATGATTTTTTGTGAATCAAGTCATTAATTGTGATTTTAAAAAAATTAAACCTTTTTCAAAACCAATTTCAATCATATCTTTTCAAAAATATCTTCTTATCTTATCTTTTTCAAAAATATGATTTCAAAATATCTTTTCTAACTTCCTAACTTCTTATCTTTTCAAAATTTGTTTCAACTAACTAACTAACTTTTTGTTTGTTTCTTATCTTTTTCAAAACCACCTAACTAACTCCCTCTCTCTCTAATTTTCGAAAACATCTTCCCTCTTTTTCAAAATCTCTTTTTAATTAATTAATTATTTTAATTTTTAATTTTAATTTTCGAAAATTACTAACCTTTTTCAAAAACTATTTTCGAAAATCACTAACTCTTTTTCAAAAATTATTTTCGAAAATCCTTTCCCTCTCTCCTCTTATTCTATTTATTTATTCATCTACTAACATCTCTTCCTCACATCACTCACCAAATTCGAACCCCCTCTTCTATCTATGTTCGAATTTTTCTTCTTCTTCTTTTTCTACTAATAATAAGGAACCTCTTTACTGTGACATAGAGGATTCCTCTTCTTTTCTTTTTCTCTTCTCTTTCTTATGAGCAGGGACAGAGAAAAAGGCATTCTTGTTGAAGCTGATCCAGAACCTCAAAGGACTCTGAAGAGGAAACTAAGAGAAGCTAAATTACAACAATCCAGAGACAACCTTATTGAAAATTTTGAACAAATGAAAAATTTAGAAACAGAATCAAAAACAGCGGAAGAAAAATCACACCCTGGAGGAAGCACCTGCCTGGCGTTCAACGCCAGAACAGAGCATGGTTCTGGTGCTGAACGCCCAAAATGGGCAGTATCTGGGTGCTGAACGCCCAGAACAAGCATGGTTTTGGCGTTCAACGCCAGAAATGGGCAACAAATGGGCGTTGAACGCCTAAAATGGGCACCAACCTGGCGCTGAACGCCCAGAGTTGTGTGCAAGGGCATTTTGCATGCCTAAATTGGTGCAGGGATGTAAATGCCTTGACACCTCAAGATCTGTAGACCTCACAAGATCATCTCAGGATCTGTGGACCCCACAGGATCCCCACCTTCCTTCCTCATAATCCTAGTTTTTTTTTCCACATCTTCTTCTTCATCTATTCCATCTTCTTTTGCTCGAGGGCGAGCAACATTCTAAGTTTGGTGTGGTAAAACAATTATGTAAAGGATCTATAGCTCAGTAGTAGAACATGTGGCTGCAAACCAAAAGATCCCTGAGATACCTCAGGGGATGCACTTCCCTCCACATAGTTATTGGAAGCAACTGAGGATAGAAATACCAAAAATCACTAGGAATCAAGCCACAAAGGCAAGGAAGAGACATAGAAGAGCTCAAGAACATCATCGGTTCCTCAAGAAGGAAACGCCATCATCACTAAGGTGGACTCATTCCTTGTTCTTATTTCTTCTGTTTTTCGTTTTCTCTATGTTAAGTGCTTATCTATGTTTGTGTCTTCATTACATGATCATTAGTAGTTAGTAACTTTGTCTTAAAGTTATGAATGTCCTATGAATCCATCATCTCTCTTAAATGAAAAATGTTTTAATTCAAAAGAACAAGAAGTACATGAGTTTCGAATTTATCCTTGAACTTAGTTTAATTATATTGATGTGGTGACAATGCTTCTTGTTTTCTGAATGTATGCTTGAACAGTGCATATGTCTTTTGAAGTTGTTGTTTGAGAATGTTAAATATGTTGGCTCTTGAAAGAATGATGATTAGGAGACATGTTATTTGATAATCTGAAAAATCATAAAAATGATTCTTGAAGCAAGAAAAAGCAGCAAAGAACAAAGCTTGCAGAAAAAAAAAAGAGAAAAAAATAGGCGAAAAAAAAAAATAGCAAAAGCAAGCAGAAAAAGCCAAAAGCTCTTAAAACCAAGAGGCAAGAGCAAAAAGCCAATAACCCTTAAAACCAAAAGGCAAGGGCGAATAAAAAGGATCCCAAGGCTTTGAGCATCAGTGGATAGGAGGGCCTAAAGGAATAAAATCCTGGCCTAAGGCGGCTAAACCAAGTGTCCCTAAAACAAAATTCAAGAGAAAAGATTGAAGAAGAAGATAAACTATTATTGATTCATTGAATTACAATAGAGCTCCCTAACCCAATGAAAGGGGGTTTAGTGAGTCATAGCTCTGAATTCAATTACAAAGATATGAAAACTAGCCAAATGGAAAGGTAAAAGTCCCCCTCAGGGGCTGGATTCCCTTTCAATCCCTCCGAATCTAGTTACTTTTAGGGATGTTTTCATTAGTTTTTATGTTAAATTCACATTTCTGGACTTTACTATGAGTTTGTGTGTTTTTCTGTGATTTCAGGTATTTTCTGGCTGAAATTGAGGGACTTGAGCAAAAATCAGATTCAGAGGTTGAAGAAGGACTGCTGATGTTGTTGGATTCTGACCTCCCTGCACTAAAAATGGATTTTCTAGAGCTACAGAACTCAAAATGGCACGCTTCCAATTGCGTTGGAAAGCAAACATCCAGTGCTTTCCAGCAATATATAATAGTCCATACTTTGCCCAAGTTTAGATGACGCAAACTGGTGTTCAACACCAGCTCTCTGCCTAATTCTGGCGTCCAGCGCCAGAAACAAGTTGAAAAGTGGAGTTCAACGCCCAAACTGGCACAAAAGCTGGCGTTCAACTCCAGAAAGTGCCTTTGCATGTGTAACATTCAAGCTCAGCCTAAGCACACACCAAGTGGGCCCCGGAAGTGGATTTATGCATCAATTACTTACTTTTGTAAACCCTAGTGGCTAGTTTATTATAAATAGGACTTTTTACTATTGTATTAGACATCTTTGGAACCATCTTTGGAACCATCTTTGGATCATCTTTGGACGCCTGGTTCTTAGATCGGAGGGGCTGGCCATTCGGCCATGCCTGGACCTTTCACTTATGTATTTTTAACGGTAGAGTTTCTACACTCCATAGATTAAGGTGTCGAGCTCTGCTGTTCCTCAAAGATTAATGCAAAGTACTACTGTTTTCAATTCAATTCACTTGTTCCGCTTCTAAGATATTCATTCGCATTTCAACCTGAATGTGATGAACGTGACAATCATCATCATTCCCTATGAACGCGTGCCTGACAACCACTTCTGTTCTACATTAGATTGAATGAGTATCTCTTAGATCTCTTAACTCCGTGGGATTCGACCCTTACTCACGTAAGGTATTACTTGGACGACCCAGTGCACTTGCTGGTTAGTTGTGCGAAGTTGTGAACCATGGTATTGGCATCGTGTTTTTGGTGCCATTGCCAGGGAAAGAAAGAGCAATGAATTTTACATAATCAAAGTGCAATCACAATTTCGTCCACCACGTACGCACAGAGGGTTGTGCGCACACACACTTCGCGATGCGCTTGACTCGCTCTGCTTAGGTTCTTGTGCGTATGCATGGGTAGCTGTGCATACGCCCGCATGCTGATTCCTTCTGTGCGTACGCACGCTTCCTTGTGCGCACGCACGCATGGCTGTGCTCTCCTCCATTATTTTCTTCATGCTTTCTCCCAAATGCATGCTCCTCTTCCATTCCCACCAAGCCATTTCTACCTCATTCCTCTGAAATCACTCACAAATAACATCAAGGTATCGAATGGAAGGTAAACGGAATAAAATTAGTCAAACTAAGCACAAAAGAACATGTTCTTATAATCAAGCACAATATAGGGATCAAACACAAAAGTATGCTATTATGGTGATTGGTGCACGAATTGTGAATCACACTTTTCACAACTCGTACCACTTACCAGCAAGTGCACTGGGTCGTCCAAGTAATACCTCACGTGAGTAAGGGTCGAATCCCACGGAGATTGTTGGTTTGAAGCAATCTATGGTTATCTTGTAAATCTTAGTCAGGAAGTCAATTATGTTTATCAGTTGAATTACAAATAAACAAGAGAGCATGGATTAAAGGTTACTTGTTATGCAGTAATGAAGAATATGTTGGAGTTTTGGAGATGCTTTGTCTTCTGAATCTCTGCTTCCTCTGTCTTCTTGTTCACGCACGCACGTCCTCCTATGGCAAGCTATGTGTTGGTGGATCACCGTTGTCAATGGCTACCTTACATCCTTCCAGTGAAAACTACGCTCACGCGCTCTGTCACAGCACGGCTAATCACCGGTTGGTTTTCGATCCGGTTGGAATAGAATCCCTTGATTCCTTTGCGTTTGTCACTAACGCCCAGCCTTCAGGAGTTTGAAGCTCGTCACAGTCATTCAATCCTTGAATCCTACTCGGAATACCACAGACAAGGTTTAGACTTTCCGGATTCTCGTGAATGCCGCCATCAATTCTAGCTTATACCACGAAGATTCTGATTAAGAGATCTAAGAGATACTCATTCAATCTGATATAGAACGGAGGTGGTTGTCAGGCACACGTTCATGGGTTGAGAATGGTGATGAGTGTCACGGATCATCACCTTCATCACAGTTAAGCGCGAATGAACATCTTAGATAGGAACAAGCATATTTGAATAGAAAACAGAAATACTTGCATTAATTCATCGAGACACAGTAGAGCTCCTCACCCCCAACGATGGAGTTTAGAGACTCATGCCGTCAAAGAGTACAAAGTTCAGATCTAAAATGTCATGAGGTACAAAATAAGTCTCTAAAAGTTGTTTAAATACTAAACTAGTAGTCTAGGTTTACAAAAAGTGAGTAGACTATGACAGATGGTGCAGAGATCCACTTCTGGGGCCCACTTGGTGTGTGCTGGGGCTGAGACTTAAGCAATTCACGTGCATAAGGCCATTTTGGGCGTTCAACGCCAGGTTTGGATCCATTTCTGGCGTTGAACTCCAACTTTTAATCCTTTTCTGGCGCTGGACGCCAGAATTGGGCAGAGATTACGTCATCTATCCTTGAGCAAAGTATGAACTATTATATATTGCTGGAAAGCCCTGGATGTATGCTTTCCAACGCAATTGGAAGCACGCCATTTCGAGTTCTGTAGCTCCAGAAAATCCACTTTGAGTGCAGGGAGGTCAGAATCCAACAGCATCAGCAGTCCTTTTTCAGCCTGAATCAGATTTTGCTCAGCTCCCTCAATTTCAGCTAGAAAAATATCTGAAATTACAGAAAAACACACAACTCATAGTAAAGTCCAGAAATATGAATTTTTCCTAAAAACTAATGAAAATAAACTAAAAACTAACTAAAACATACTAAAAACTATATGAAATTAACCCCAAAAAGCGTATAAAATATCCGCTCATCACAACACCAAACTTAAACTGTTGCTTGTCCTCAAGCAACTAGACAAATAAAATAGAAGACTAATGGGTTGAGAAGCAATAATATCTCAGTGTTTTTGAGTGAAGCTCAGATTCTAATTAGATGAGCGGGACTAGTAGCTTTTTGCTTCCGAACAATTTTGGCATCTCACTTTATCCATTGAAGCTCAGAGTGATTGGCATCTATAAGAACTTAGAATTCAGATAGTGTTATTGATTCTCCTATTTTAGTATGATGATTCTTGAACACACCTATTTTATGAGTCTTGGCCGTGGCCCTAAGCACTTTGTTTTCCAGTATTACCACCGGATACATAAATGCCATAGACACATAATTGGGTGAACCCTTTGGATTGTGACTCAGCTTTGCTAAAGCCCCCAATTAGAGGTGTCCAGGGTTCTTAAGCACACTCTTCTTTTTTCTTTGGACCTTGACTTTAACCGCTCAGTCTCAAGTTCTCACTTGACACCTACACGCCACAAGCACATGGTTAGGGACAGCTTGGTTTAGCCGCTTAGACTAGGATTTTATTCCTTTAGGCCCTCCTATCCACTGATGCTCAAAGCCTTGGGATCCTTTTTATCTTATCAATAACATGTCTCATGTTCATCATTCTTTCAAGAGCCAACATATTTAACAGTCTTAAACAACAAATTCAAAAGACATTTGCACTGTTCAAGCATTCATTCAGAAGACAGAAAGCATTGCCACCACATGTTACTAATTAGGATTTTTCTTATTAAAAACTCGAAATTTTATTGCCTCTTATTCAAAAGATCTACGATTTTATTCATGTTTGCTGATGATGAGAAAAATAGACTATAACTTAATTGGGGATAAAATCAAAATAGACACTAATTACTACTAATGATCATGTAATGAAAACACAAACATAGATAAGCACTTAACATAGAGAAAACGAAAAACAGAGAAAGTAAGAACAAGGAACGAGTCCAACTTAGTGATGATGGCATTTCCTTCTTGAGGAACCAATGATGTTCTTGAGCTCTTTTATGTCTCTTCCTTGCCTTTGTGGCTTGATTCCTAGTGATTTTTGGTATTTCTATCCTCAGTTGCTTCCAATAATTATGTGGAAGGAAGTGCATCCCCTGAGGTATCTCAGGGATCTCTTGATTCACATAATTGTTTTACCACACCAAACTTAGAATGTGGCTCGCCCTCGAGCAAAAGAAGAAGGAATAGATGAAGAAGAAGATGTGGAAAAAAAAACTAGGATTATGAGGAGGGAAGGTGGGGATCCTGTGGGCTCCACAGATCTTGAAATGATCCTGTGAGGTCCACAGATCTTGAGGTGTCAAGGCATTTACATCCCTGCACCAATTTAGGCATGCAAAATGCCCTTGCACACAACTCTGGGCGTTCAGCGCCAGGTTGGTGCCTATTTTGGGCGTTCAACGCCCATTTACTAGCCATTTCTGGCGTTGAACACCAGAACCATGCTTGTTCTGGGCGTTCAGTGCCAGGATGTTGCCCATTTTGGGCGTTCAGCGCCAGAACCATGCTCTGTTCTGGCGTTGAACGCCAGACAGGTGCTTCCTCCAGGGTGTGATTTTTCTTTTGCTGTTTTTGATTCCGTTTTCAATTAATATTTATTTTGTGACTCCACATGATTATGAACCTATTAAAACATGAAAAACCATGAAAATACATAAAAATTGGGTTGCCTCCCAACAAGCGCTTCTTTAATGTCCTTAGCTAGACCTTGCTGAGCTTTTAATCTAGCTTCAACCTTGAGCACTCTTGCTCAACGTTGCTTTCAAGATAGTGTTTGATTCTCTGTCCATTGACAATGAACCTCTTATCAGAATCAATATCTTGAAGCTCCACATAACCATATGGTGATACACTTGTGATCACGTATGGTCCCCTCCACCGGGATTTCAATTTCACGGGGAATAGCCTGAGTCTAGAGTTGAACAGTAGAACCTTCTGTCCTAGCTCAAAGATTCTAGATGACAGCTTTCTGTCATGCCATTTTTTTATTTCTCTTTATAAAGCTTGGAATTTTCGAAAGCTGTGGATCTGAATTCCTCTAGCTCATTTAGCTGGAGCAATCTTTTTTCTCCTGCTAATTTGGCATCAAAGTTTAGAAATCTGGTTGCCCAGTAGGCTTTATGTTCCAGTTCCACGTGCAGGTGACATGCCTTACCATACACAAGTTGGTATAGAGAGGTCCCTATAGGGGTCTTGAATGCTGTTCTGTAAGCCCACAGAGCATCATCCAAGCTCCGTGCCCAATTCTTTCTACGGGTACTTACTGTCCGTTCTAGGATTCTCTTTAATTCTCTGTTAGAGACTTCAGCTTGCCCATTAGTTTGTGGATGATATGGAGTAGCCACCTTATGGCGAATTCTATACCGAACCATGGCAGAGTAAAGCTGTTTATTGCAGAAGTGAGTGCCCCCATCACTGATTAGTACTCTAGGGACCCCAAACCTGCTGAAGATATGTTTCTGGAGGAACTTCAGCACTGTTTTAGTATCATTGGTGGGTGTGGCAATGGCCTCAACCCATTTTGATACATAGTCAACTGCCACCAGAATATAAGTGTTTGAGAATGATGGTGGGAAAGGTCCCATGAAGTCAATTCCCCATACGTCAAACAACTCAATCTCCAAGATTCCTTGTTGAGGCATGGCGTAACCATGGGGCAGATTACCAGCTCTTTGGCAACTGTCACAGTTAAGTACAAACTCTCGGGAATCTTTATAGAGTGAGGGCCAATAGAAGCCACATTGGAGAACCTTGGTGGCTGTTCGCTCACCTCCGAAATGGCCTCCATATTGTGATCCATGGCAATGCCATAGGGATCCTTTGTGCTTCTGCACACCTCTTAAAGAGATAGGATTCATCCCACAAGTAGTACTTTGCTGCAGAAGCTTGTCATGCCTCTGTCCCAGTACTGCACCAATGGCGTGATCACTGGCATCACACATTAGCTCAAATGGTAACGTCCAGTCTGGTGCAGAAATGACTGGTGCTGTGACCAGCTTAGCTTTCAGCGTTTCAAACACCTACAGACACTCTGTGTCAAACACAAATGGCGTGTCAGCAGCTAGCAGATTGCTTAGAAGTTTTGCGATTTTTGGAAAATCCTTTATAAACCTCCTATAGAATCCTGCATGCCCCAGAAAGCTTCTGATTGCCTTAACATTGGCCGGTGGTGGTAATTTTTCAATTACCTCTATTTTTGCTTGATCTACCTCTATTCCCTTGTTTGAGATTTTATGCCCAAGGACAATCCCCTCAGTCACCATGAAGTGACATTTTTCCCAGTTTAAAACTAGGTTGGTCTCTTGGCATCTTTTCAGAACATGTTTCAGGTGATCAAGACAGGAGCTGAATGAGTCTCCATATACTGAGAAGTCATCCACGAAGATCTGAGATAATCTGCAAAGCGAGCAAATTGCTTATCCTGCTCCTCTTTTCGGAGTTTTTGAGGATAAGGTATCTTGGCTTTATATTTTTCAACCTTAGTTGCTGTAGATTTACTGCCTACAGAAGTGGTTGAAGAAGCCTTTTTAGAGGGGTTGTTATCAGCATTTGTGTGTGTCTGATCCCTCAACTAGCAATTGAGTGCCAAAGTTAGAAACTAGAGTGACGTTAGATGCCAACTCCTTGTCTGTTCCTGGCGTCTGAACGCCAGAATTGTGCCCATTTTGGGCGTTCAGCGCCAGATCCTGCCCATTTTGGGCGTTCAACGCCAGATCCTTGCCCATTTCTGGCGTTGAATGCCAATCCTGCTTTGTTTCTGGCGTTGAACGCCAGTTTTGGCCATGGTCTGGGCGTTCAGCGCCAGCCTTCCACCAATTTTCTGGCGTTTTAGCGCCAGAATTATTTTTCCCTGGGCTCTTACTGTCCTCAGGTGAATCTTGGGTGGTTTGCTCATTTCTTGGCTTTTTACTGCCTTGAGGTGGGTTATTTAATGTTTTCCCACTTCTTAATTGAACTGCTTGGCATTCTTCTGTTATTTGTCTTGATAGCTGTTGCTTTGTTTGCCTAAACTGTTCTTCCATAAGTATATTTGCCATTCTTGTCTCTTGGAGCCTATCTTTAAATTCGGCTAGCTACCTTGTTAGAAAGTCCAACTGCTGATTGAATTCAGCAGCTTGTTTTACAGGACTGAGTTCAGCAGTTGCTGTCTTAACCTCTTCTTTCATGGAAGGGTCACTGCTTAAGTACAGATGCTGATTCTATCTCTGCTTTCCTCTGTCTTCTTGTTCACGCACGCACGTCTTCCTATGGCAAGCTGTGTGTTGGTGGATCACCGTTGTCAATGGCTACCTTCCATCCTTCCAGTGAAAACTACGCTCTCGCGCTCTGTCACAGCACGGCTAATCACTGGTTGGTTCTCGATCCGGTTGGAATAGAATCCCTTGATTCCTTTGCGTTTGTCACTAACGCCCAGCCTTCAGGAGTTTGAAGCTCGTCACAGTCTTTCAATCCTTGAATCCTACTTGGAATACCACAGACAAGGTTTAGACTTTCCGGATACTCGTGAATGCCGCCATCAATTCTAGCTTATACCACGAAGATTCTGATTAAGAGATCTAAGAGATACTCATTCAATCTGATATAGAACGGAGGTGGTTGTCAGGCACACGTTCATGGGTTGAGAATGGTGATGAGTGTCACAGATCATCACCTTCATCACAGTTAAGCGCGAATGAACATCTTAGATAGGAACAAGCGTGTTTGAATAGAAAACAGAAATACTTGCATTAATTCATCGAGACACAGCAGAGCTCCTCACCCCCAACGATGGAGTTTAGAGACTCATGCCATCAAAGAGTACAAAGTTCAGATCTAAAATGTCATGAGGTACAAAATAAGTCTCTAAAAGTTGTTTAAATACTAAACTAGTAGCCTAGGTTTACAAAAAATGAGTAGACTATGACAGATGGTGCAGAGATCCACTTCTGGGGCCCACTTGGTGTGTGCTGGGGCCCACTTGGTGTGTGCTGGGGCTGAGACTTAAGCAATTCACGTGCATAAGGCCATTTTGGGCGTTCAATGCCAGGTTTGGATCCATTTCTCGCGTTGAACTCCAACTTTTAATCCTTTTCTGGCGCTGGATGCCAGAATTGGGCAGAGAACTGGCGTTGAACGCCAGTTTACATCGTCTATCCTTGAGCAAAGTATGGACTATTATATATTGCTGGAAAGCCCTGGATGTCTACTTTCAAGCAATTGGAAGCACGCCATTTCGAGTTCTGTAGCTCCAGAAAATCCACTTTGAGTGCAGGGAGGTCAGAATCCAACAGCATCAGCAGTCCTTTTTCAGCCTGAATCATATTTTTGCTCAGCTCCCTCAATTTCAGCCAGAAAAATACCTGAAATTACAGAAAAACACACAACTCATAGTAAAGTCCAGAAATATAAATTTTTCCTAAAAACTAATGAAAATAAACTAAAAACTAAATAAAACATACTAAAAACTATATGAAATTAACCCCAAAAAGCGTATAAAATATCCGCTCATCAGTGATTAAGTGCAGGTTTATGTGATGAAATCCATCCAATTATAGCTAAAATATATAAAAAAATATGGACTCATCAATTCCCCCACACTTAAAAATGGCATGTCCTAATGCTAAATGATGAACGAGATTTTGCTCGATAGTCTGGATTTTCTTCTTATAGAAAAGAATTACTTCGTTGCAAGCATAGCTCCAAACCAACAAACAATTCTCACATCAAAAGTATTGGTTGTCACATGTACAAACCCCAATGAAAATTTACCAAAGTATTTAAACTCCTGGTCGTCTCACATGGAATTGCAAGATCCAAGACCATTTAACCTAATCCTAACCTAATTCTAGAGAGAAGAGGGAGCTTCTCTCTCTAGAAAACTAACTAAAGGATCATGTTGACTAACTAATTGCTCCTTCTTTGCTTGGACTTCAATTCTGCATGAAATACACTTAGAAATAAGTTGGATTTGGGCCTGGGCAGCTCAGAAATTACCCCCAGCATTTTGCCTTTAAGTGGGTCATGTGAGAGTATCGGCGCGTACGCGCCATGTACGCGTGCGCGTCGATTGGCTGTTTCTTCATCCGCGTGGATACATCATGCACGCGTGCGCGTTTCTATGCGAAACCACTTCTGCGCGCCTGCGCCTTGTGCGCGTGCGCAACCATCGATGCATTCCCAATTCTTGTTTCTTCATGCATTCTCCACTTTGTATGCTTTTCTCCTAAATTCTTCCATCCAATACTTGCCTTATGAACCTGAAATCACTTAACAAACACATCAAGGCATCGAATGGAATTAAAGTGAATCAAAATCACCAATTTAAGGGCCTATAAAGCATGTTTTTACACTTAAACACAATTCAAGGGAGAATTACAAAACCATGCTATTTCATTGAATAAATTTGGGAAAAGGTGAATAAATCCCCTAAAATAAGCACAAGATAAACCACGATTTTGGGGTTTATCAAATCTCTCCACACTTAAACTAAGCATGTCCTCATGATAAAATCAAGAAAGAAGCGAAGAGGTATCAACATTTATTCAATGCAAACTAACTAAATGCAAGCTATCTATATGCAACCTATTTACATGAGTGCAATGTCTTAGTCAGAATAAATCAATCTCCAAGAATACATATGCAAGCACAAGGGCTAAGGCAATGGCAATCAAAGCAAACCACAATTGGATTGAACCATTGAAAGATTTTACAAACTTGCAAGAAAAGATGATCATGGGTGGAAACATCTAATTGAGCGATCGAACCCTCGCCGGATGTGTATCCGCTCTAGGCACTCAAGTGTATATGGTTAATTCACTCAATTCTCCCCCAATCATACTTTCTAAGATTTATTTTTCATCTAATAATCAACAATTATTCTATTCATGCATACAAATATCATGAGGGCTTTCCCATAGATTGTAATGGGGCTAGGGTCAAGGTAGGATGCATATGGTCAAGTGAGTTAGAATTTTGAATCTTTAATTAACTTAAACTTCTCAACTACCTTATGACAACCTATACAATTCTAAACAAACTTAACTACCCATTCTTCACTTTTACACACACTCATGTATTCTCCTTTTTTTTATGACCACACATATGCATTGTTTTTTATTGAACCTTTAACTTTGGGACATTTTGTTCCCTTTTATTGCAATTTTTTTCGTTATATATATATATATATATGTTTTCAAACTAAAACATATACAAGAATATCAATGCATATGGTTTACACATGATTAATATATGAGTGTGTACCCAATTCTGAAGATCTCAACACAAATACAAAAACACACTTTTATCTCTACCCAATGTTCCTAACTTTCCCAAAATCAAATGAACACTCTCACTAGCCTAAGCTAATCAAAGATTCAAATTAAGGACATTTATTGTTTTTCACTTAGGCTTGTAATGTGCTACAATTCAAAATAGGTGGGTTAAGCATAGGCTCAAAATTGGTTAATAATGGAAGATAAAAGGTAGGCTATTTCGGGTAAGTGAGCTATTTGAACAATGGCCTCAATCATATAAATGCATGTATACACGAAATAATGGACATAAAGAATCGAACAAATCAAAGATTACACTCATTGAAAGAGAATAATGCACACAAGAATGAAAATTAGTGGTCATAAGATGCAACCACACAATTAGGCTCAAATCTCACATGCTTGTGTTCTTGGCTCAAAACATGATCCACAAAGTTTATTAATCAAGCAAGTTCTAAAAAAAAACTTTCAACCAATTGGAGTGGTGACGGGTCCCCCAAGGGTGTATTGGTAAAGATTTTCTTCAATAAGATCGCGTTGCAGGTATAGCTCTACCAACAACAATCCTCGGGTGTCAAATTTAGAAGAGGGATTTGGTTGTCACAAGTTCAACCCCAATAGAAATAACCGAAGTATTCAAACCTCGGGTCGTCTCACATGGAATGGGCAAACATGTGCTTCAGCATTGGTTAGAAATCCGGGGTTGTGAGTTATGAGCATGAAAATAAATGGGAATCTTAACAAGCAAGTAATCTCAAATTGCAACAAATTGATTCAATTAACTAAGCGAAACATGAGCAATTCCAATGAACAAGTAACATTCCACTTAATTCTATTATAAACCAAACAAGTAACTACAACTAAGGCAAATAATTGAGAAATTTGGTTTTCAAATATGAATAATAAAAGCAACTCTTGGCTAGGCATGGGGATTGAGGTTACCATCCTTGTCTAACAACCATATCTTGACAATTATGAGGGACCAAGCTCATTAAGTCTACTTCCAAAAGTCTTAAGTACGTAATATCTACTCCTAGACATGAAGTACGTCAAATGGCTTTGATCACATCAACCCATAAGTCCCAACCTACCTACTAATTAGATTAGTAGTGGGTTGGCGTCAATGAGTATCAAATTAACCACCAAGGGCTCCCAAATCATCAAATCCATTAGACCCAATGACTCAAGTTTATCCAATTCCCTTGAACTAAGCCAAGAGTGAAGGAAACTACTCCAAAATCAAAGTAAGCAATTCATCAAACACATGGTAAGCGTTAACAAAAGACATATTCAAAATAGCAATTAAATTAAAATCTACAAGTACCCACTAACAATTATCAACATACAATCATCCAAACAACAAAACTAAACATAGAAATCATCAATGTAACATCAACAAGTCAAGATTCACAACATTCATGAAATGGGTATAAAATGACAATTAACAAGGATTCATAAAACTATCACTAGATATAAGCAAAATTGTAACAAGGAATTCAAATTGAACAATTAAAACTAGTAATTAACAAAATCCAATTCACAATCCAACAAGGGAAGATCAAATTAAAACTAGATCTAGAGAGGTACAAGGGTTTCTCTCTCTAGAATAACCAAAGAAAACCAAAAACTAGCTAAAATTGTGTCTTGTGTAAAAATGATTGATCCCCCTCTTTTCCCCTAGCATCCTTGGGTCTTTTCCATGCAGAAACAACTTGAAATTGGGCTTGATGAGCCTCAGAAATCGCCAGGCACGATTTCCTTTAATGAGGTCGCGTGCAGCTTCCCACGTGTGCGCGCCATGCGTGCGTGCGCGCCGATTGCTTTTGTGATCTACGCGTGCGCGCCAAGTGCGCGTGCACGTCGATAGGAATCTTCTGATCTGCGCGGATGCGTCAATCCTTGCGCACCGCTTCCAGCCAACCTCATCCACGCGTGCGCGTGGAGTGTGCGGGCGCGCCGATGCTGCTTCTCCCAAGATTTCAATTCTTCATGTTCCTCCCTTTTTATACATGCTTTCTCTCTCTCTTCTAAGTCATTCCTACCCTATAATTCCTGAAATTACTCAAGAAATACATCACGGCATCGAATGGTAATAGAAGAGGATTAAAATATGGAAATTTTAAGGCAAAATAAGCATGTTTTCCATCATGGAGGAATATTGAGAAGTGAACACAAAACTATGCATTTCTTGCGAATAAGTGTGAGAAATATTGATAAAATCCCCCAAAATAAGCACAAGATAAACCACAAAATCAGGGTTTATCAAATATCCCCACACTTAAACCAAGCATGTCCTCATGCTTATAATAAAAAGACCAAAGATCATGGTGAGAAAGGGTTTATGAAATGCAAACTACCTAAATGGATGCATGCAACTAATGTAAAATCATCTACCTACTTGGTCAAGAGTTAATCTATCCTCCAAGAATACATGTGAGCATATAGGGTGAAAATAGTATGTAATTCATGAATCCTACCAAATTGAATACCACTAAGGAGTGCATATGACTTGCTAAACAAATGCTTGTGAAAGCCGGGAACAAGCATTGAGCGTCGAACCCTCACCGGAAGTGTATCCGCTCTATTCGCTCAAGTGTATAGGGTTCGTCACTCAATCTTCTCATAATCATGCTTTCCAAGATTTATCTTTCATCTAACAATCAACAATTACTTAATGCATGCTTACAAGTATCATGAGGTCTTATTCATGGGTTGTAAAGGGGCTAAGGTGAAGGTAAGGATGTATATGGCTAAGTGGGCTTAAAATTTGAGTCCTTGATCAACCTAGGATCCACTCGACACATAGAACAACCTATACTACTACAATACATTACCTAGCTACCCTTGATTTTTACTCTTTTTGCATACTCATGCATTCTTTCCAATTCACACCCATATGCATTGTTTTTGTTACTTTATCTTGGGGCATCTTTGTCCCCTTTCATTGCTTTCTCTCTTTTCTTTTTTTTTATTATCTCCTTTTCTTGGGGTTTCTTTGTGAACAAAAGTTTTAATGCATACAGTTTAATCATTCAACACATGAGTATGTTCCTAAATCCTAGAATTTCCAATTACACTACAATTACACACCTATATATCTACCTTAATTCCCCAAGTATACCCTCCTATTTGAATAATATACATCCTAACATACCTAAGCTAATCAAGGATCCAAATTCAGGGACATTCATGGTTTTTCACTTAGGGCTGTTGATGTGCTCTATCTAAGAACAAAAAGGGGGTTTATCATAGGCTCAAAATTGGTTAGCAATGGTAGATAAGAGGGTTAAGGCCATTTGGAAAAAGTGACTATCGAAATGATGGCTTCAATCATGTAAATGCATTCATACACAAAGCAATGAACATATAGAATCAGACAAAGCAAGGATCACAATCATAGAGAGAGAGATATGCACACAAGAATGGAAATAATGGTTAAAAGATGTAACCATACAATAGGCTCAAAAATTTCATGCTTGTGTTCTTAGCTCAATCACTATGTTCCAAAATACATTCTTAAAGCAAGTTTACTGCAAAAAAAAAAATTTCAGAATTTTGGTAGGTCACCTAAAACACAGTTTCTTGGAAAGGAAGTTATTGTTTTGACCAAGTAACTCTATAGAAACTAACTATCATGCAAATGGTATCTACAAGCAAAACTAACTACACATGCAATATACTAGCTTCTAAGCAAAAATAAATCCATGGGTATCGAAGGGAAGAGATTGTTACCCATGGAGATCGGTCGAACTACCTCCCCACACTTTAGAAATTAGCACGGTCCTTTGTGCTACGAATAATACGCAAGGAACTGTCGGGACCGGAACCTTCACTATCCCCTTCATCAGAACTCCCATCACTTGGGTTTGAGGTGGATGTGAATATTTCGGGTTCCTCCATGCTAGGGGTAACACAACGCAGAAAGCTTCTTGATGTATGTATATCGGCGGTGGTTGCGCCGCTCATATCTATCAAGCTTCCGGTGAAGATCTTCTATCCTTTGATGTGTGGATCTCAGTGGTGGCGATGATGAGCTAGAAGGAAAAAGAAGTGGCGGGGCCATGTCGAAGCTTGGTTTGTTCATGGGAAGGTGTAGGTATTTTCCGCTTGGGACCACATCGCCCTTAGCCGAAACTATAATCTTTTTGTCCTTGGCTTCCCAAGAAACACCCGCAGCAGCAACTAAATCAGATACTAATGCTGAAAATGGTAAATTACCCCGGTCGTGAACTTGACTCATCGCTTGCTTGACAAGAAGCAGAATGTTCACCGGCTTCTCCGTGAGAACACACCAAACAAGCAAGGCGAGGTCTGCCGTGAGGGACGACTTGTGGGTGCTAGGTAGCACATAGTGAGATAGGATCTGGGCCCAAGCTCTAGCTTCCACAGTAAGGAAGTGAGCGTCAATGCTCTTGGGCCTCATCCGCAGTCGACCATGGATCCAAAATGCCTCTGGTTTAGCAATGACTCGGAGGGTCGAGTCCCAATCGAATCCAAAGTTCTCTCGCTGACGTAAGACTTCTTGGTAGCCATCCATGTCACTTGGTACCGGTAGAACATTAAGCACTTGCTGAATAGCCTCTTCTGAAACCGTGACTTGCTTCCGGCGCATGTATACCGATTGAAGAGAGGGAAGATAGTAGTTAGTGTAGAATTCTTCCACCCAAGAGAGGTTGATTTCCATTGGTTTTCTCAAGAGAAACTCCCATCCTCGCTGTTCAATGCGGGGCAAAATATAAGGAGCAACCTTGTCCGGCGGAGCGAGTAGATGCTCAGGATGATAGTTCCTTACAGCTTTGGAGGGGAACATAAGTTCACAGAAGCGGTTGGGGAACCTTGAAGAATCTTTTGCCGGTTTGCCCTTGTCATTCTCATCAATAGAAGCGGGTGTCTTCCCTTTTTTAGATAGGGGTTTGGCTCCTAATGAAGAGCGCGCCTTAGAGTTTGACCTTTGGGGTTCCCTTTTTGCGGCCGGTTTCCTCGAAGCTACCTCCTTGCCTTTCTTGGTGGCCATCATAAGAAGGAAGGGAAGGAAAGAAAACATTAAACCCAAGAATCAATTTGACAAAAACATGCAAGTGACTTGTAGTGCCCATTGTGAATGTAAAAGTAAGGGTCATGACACTTGGCATGGGATGCAAGAGGAAGTAAAGCATGCAATGGCATGAGAAGAGTAATCTCAAGCATCCATAATAAAGAGCAAGTCATGTTCAATTAATATCTAATTGGAAAGTATGAACTTTAAGCACACAAATTAGACTCAATGCATTTAAGAGAAAGCAAGTGAACGAGGAAGGAGCACTAATTTGAAAGTATATGACTAAAATGAACCAAAATGGTATGTGTGCATTTCCTTGAACACTTGGCGTGCAATAATCAAGCAATGAGTAATTATGAGATACTAAACCAATTCAAAGCCCAAAATGGAACATCAATCATCACATAAACATCACACACTGGCAAAGATAAGAAAAAGAATGACAAAAGATCTATTAATGCAAATTAAGTTCAAATTCAACATCCATGGAGAAATAAGGAAAAAGGGAAAAGTAAGAAAACAAAAAGCAAGAAACATCATCATGTAAGCAAAAGAGAAACTAAGTAAAGCAATAAGAAGCATCTAACTAGAAGAAATAATGCAAGGGAAATTGGAAGTAAAGAAATGGAAGAAGTGAAACCTTGAAAAGTATGAAGGAACAAGGTTGAATTTTCTTTTGTGAAGATGAAAGAGAAAATAAGGGAAGTGTAGTGCCACCGGAAAAGGTGGTTGTCGCCGGTGAGTGGCCAGAGACAGTGGTGGTGGGTTAGGGAAGAAGAAGAAGAGAAGGGAAATGATGGAGGGAGAAGGAAAAGAAACTAAGAAAGAAAAGTGGTTGAGGGAGAAAGAAAACAGGACCAGGCACGATATTATAAAACTGACTCGCGCAACCGGTGCGGGCGCGCAAGGTGCGCTGGCGCGTCGGTGAGGGTACTAGCAGAGGACGCGTGCGCGTCAGTGGCGCGCGCGCCCGAGGGAAGTTGTGCCTCAGGCACAAAAGTCACACAAAGTTGGCTCAAGTCTCTGGTTTTTGTACCTGAGTGAATCAGGGGGGCAGGCGCGCGAACGCACACCTTGCACGGACGCGTGCTTGAGGTATTTTGCGACTGGCGCGGACGCGCACAACGCGCGGACGCGTTAGTTTTGGCACAGGGTTGGCCCAATTGTGGCACAACTTTCTGGTTTTTGTACCAGAGAGTCCACATATCTCCGTCGGCGCGCGCGCGCACCATGCGCTTGCGCGTCGATGGTTAAATTGCAATGGTGCGCGCAGGCAGCATGTACGCGAACGCATGGGTGCCTAGCACGAGTTGGGCACAAAGTGGGCATGACTCTCGGGTATTTGGCCCAAGAGTGGAATTGCGCTACCGGCGCGCGCGCCCACTGTGCGTTGGCGCGTCGGTGCCCTTCTTCAAAGAAATTTTTTTGTTTTCTTTATCTTTTTTGCACATCCTATCTATATGAACATATCTATCCAACAAAATCAACAAAGCTAGCATTCCTATGCACTCAATCAATCATCAAGAGATCATAAAATTCACAAGAAACTAAGGATACAAATAAGATGGTATAAACAAGGAAGATCTTACCACGGTGGGGTGCCTCCCACCAAGCACTTTTCTTTAACTTCCTTAAGTTGGACGGTCCTTTTCTTAAGCTTCCTCTCTCCTTGGTGCATCCTCCAATATGTACACATCTAGCTCTTTTGGGGGCTTGCAACCATGATACTTCTTCACTCTATGTCCATTCACCTTAAAAGTTGTTTCACTCTTGGGATCAAACAATTCCACCACTCCGTAGGGCTTCATCTCCTTCACCTTGAAAGGTCCATCCCATCTAGAGCGGAGCTTGCCAGGCATGAATCGGAGCCTTGAGTTGTAGAGAAAGACTTCATCACCTTCTTGAAAGTCCTTCTTACGGATGTGATGGTCATGGAATGCTTTAGTCTTTTCCTTGTAGATTCGGGCATTCTCATATGACTCGTTCCTCAAACACTCAAGCTCTTCTAGTTGTAACTTCCTAGCTTCACCCGCCTTAGCCAAATCCATGTTGCACTACCTTACCGCCCAATAGGCTCGATGCTCAATCTCCATCGGAAGGTGGCATGCCTTACCATAGACGATCCGGAAAGGACTCATCCCAATCGGAGTCTTGTAGGCCGTTCTATACGCCCATAGTGCATCTCCTAACCGGAGGCTCCAATCCTTTCTTTGTGGATTGACCACATTTTCCAAGATTCTCTTGATTTCCCGGTTGGATACTTCTGCTTCTCCATTTGTTTGTGGATGATAAGCAGTAGCAACCTTATGCAACACTCCATAGCGCTTGAGCAATGCTTCTATCTTCCTGTTACAAAAGTGGGATCCTTGGTCGCTCACGATTGCTCGTGGCGACCCATAACGGCATACAATGTGATTACTAATGAAAGAAACAACGGTATTGGCGTCATGAAGGCGGGTAGGTATGGCCTCTACCCACTTTGACACGTAGTCAACCACTAACAGAATATACAGATACCCACTAGATTGGGAAACGGTCCCATAAAGTCAATGCCCCATACATCAAATATCTCACAGAACAACATAGGTTGCTGAGGCATTTCATCCCTTTGGGATGCGTTTGCTGACTTCTGACACTGATGGCAAGACACACACAACCGGTTAGCATCCTTGAATAAGGTTGGCCACCAGATTCCACAATCCAACACTTTTTTAACGGTCCTTTGTGGGCCAAAGTGGCCACCACATTCGGACGAATGACAAGCTTCAAGAATTGGTTGGAATTTAGACTCCAGGACACATCTTCGAATTACTTGGTCCACGCCCCTCTTCCACAAGTGAGGGTCATCCCAAATATAGTATTTGGAATCACTCCTCAACTTGTCCCTTTGGTTTTTCGAAAAGTTGGGAGGGAAGATTTTCACAACCAAGTAGTTCGCCATTGGGGCAAACCAAGGAAAGCTATCCGACACAGCATGCAAACTATCCAATGGGAATGAGTCATTGATCGGAAATGGATCAATTTTTAAATTCTCAATACGGCTTAAATGATCCGCAACCAGGTTTTGAGATCCACTCCGGTCTCTAATCTCAATGTCGAATTCTTGCAAAAGCAAGATCCAACGTATGAGTCTAGGCTTTGACTCATTCTTTGTCAATAAGTACTTTAAAGCTGCATGATCCGTGTATACCACTGATGACAAGTCATCTTAGCCTAGTTTAACTAGTCTTTTCCTTTAGTTTTCATTAGAATTATGCACTTTCTTGAGCTACAAGCAAGCCAATTAGGTAGATTTTCATGTTTCCCTTGATTGAATCAACCATGTATGAATTCATGCTATTTCATGAGGTTTCATACTATAATTGTCACATATTATGAAAGAATGAATATCTCATGATTTTAAGCATAGCTTTGATGTGTTTGGTTGATTAATTATAGGTGAAGAAAGCTTGGAGAAAGGTTGAAGCAAGAAGGAATAGCTAGGAGTAAAGAGAAGACAATGGAATAAGTGAAATTGAACCAGGAAGCAAAAAGCTGGACCTAAAGTTAGCATCAAACTTTTGCACAAACTTTTGGTTGAAAAGTTAGCCCCAACGTTAGCCCCCTAACTTTGAGGTTAACGTTGGCACATGAAATTCTCCCCTGGGCACCAAAAGTTTGCGCCAACGTTAGCCCCCTAACTTTGAGGCTAACGTTGGCATGAAGAAAACCTCCCTGGGAGCAAAAGTTTGCGCCAACGTTAGCCCCCTAACTTTGAGGCTAACGTTGGCACATGAACATCACAAGGAGGAGCAAAAGTTTGCGCCAACGTTAGCCCCCTAACTTGGTGGCTAACGTTGGCGCCACAAGTATACAAGGCAAGGCCAACGTTAGGGCCAAAGTTAGACCCCTAACGTTGGCACCAACGTTCATATCAGCAAAGTGGTGTTAGCTGATGTGAAAAGTTGGAGCAAAAGTTAGACCCCTAACTTTTGCTCAAACTTTTGGTCCAACTTTTGCAAAATTCAAACCCGGTTCAATTGGTTCACTTTGGTTCTTCTCCAAACTTCAAGAGCAATCAACCAAGGCCTCTTTCAACCCAATTCCACCAAGAGCAAAGGCCCAACTCAAGGCTTGAAGATCATTGGAAGAAAGTGTATAAATAGGATAGAATTCAAGTTCTTCGGGGAGCTTTCTTTTGGAATTTTCATAATAGTTTTCGGAGAGCTTTTGAATTGGAGTGATCTTTAATTTCTTTGTCTCGGGGAAGGAGAATTCACTTCTCTTCCTCTCAGTTTTATTGCTTTCAATTTCTATTACAATTGTCTTGGATCTTGGCTTGAAGAATTGAAGAAATTATGTTTCAATCTCATCCTTAGATCTCTCTGTTTATTTACTGCAATTGAATTTCCGTTTTTGTTACTTGATTCTCATCTACCTTTCTTGCAATTTACAATTTCCTTTGCAATTGTTCTTGTTGGATCTAGGAAGGCATTGAGATCTAGACTTGGTTTTCTAGTCTCTGGGTCCTGAGATCTAAATTCCCAATTTACATTTTGTTGCTTACTTTCAATGTTCATTTACTTTACTGCTTCAAGATCCGATTCAACCCAAACCCTCTTCTACTTCTCTGCTTGATGCAAATTTACTTTTCCTTGTTTACTTTCTGCAAATCCAACTCCCAATCCCCTTTACATTTCGAGCCATTTACATTTCTTGCACTTTAAGATTCCGCAATTTACATTTCTTGCACTCTAAGTTTCTGCCATTTAATTTTTTGTTCATTAAGATTCAGCAATTTAATTCCCTGCTCTCTTTACTTCCATGCAATTTAATTTCTGCAAATCATAAATCACCCAACCAAAACTTGATTCGCTTGACTAAATCAACCACTAAACTAAAATTGCTCAATCCTTCAATCCTTGTGGGATCGACCTCACTCCCGTGAGTTTTTATTACTTGATACGACCCGGTGCACTTGCCGGTTAGAATTGTGTGTTTTGGGAGAAATTTATTTTTCCTCCAAAATATCTCATCAAGTTTTTGGCGCCGTTGCCGGGGATTGATTAGATTGACAATGATTAAGTGAGGTGGTGATCTAGATCAAGCACTTTTTCTTTAATTTTGATTAACCCACTAACTGTTTGATTTTTTGCTTAAACTAACTAACACTTCAATCTAGCAGTAGATTGAAGTGTCACTAGTTTTGTGCATTTCTCATGCTCTGCTTGTATGTCAGGTACAAGAAGAACCATACCCAATTTTCATGAACAAGACGAAAGAACCCTCAGGAGGTTAAGAAGAGCTGAAAGAGGGAAAAATATTGTTGGAGAGGAGGAATCAGACGAAGAATTCCAAGAGATGGAGGAACATTTAACCAATCCACCAGGTGGAGAAGACAACAACAATGGCAACCCACCCCAGAGGAGAGT